>NC_045435.1:91497187-91733963 GCF_002776525.5 Piliocolobus tephrosceles | reverse complement strand
CGGGTTCACGCCATTCTCCTGCCTCAGCCTCCCGAGTAGCTGGGACTACAGGCGCCCACCACCTCGCCCGGCTAGTTTTTTGTATTTTTTAGTAGAGACGGGGTTTCACTGTGTTAGCCAGGATGGTCTCGATCTCCTGACCTTGTGATCCGCCCGCCTCGGCCTCCCAAAGTGCTGGGATTACAGGCTTGAGCCACTGCGCCCAGCCCTGTTTTCTTTATATACCCACGTGCACGTTCTTAGTTGGGTTAATTCCAAGATGCATCAGTATTATAGCTTTTGTGAATGGAATATTTTTCATTATATTTTCTAATCATTTGCTGGACTATATGGAAATTGATTTTTGGCATGCTGATCTATCCAGCAAAAACCTTTACTGAACTCTAATATTTTGTTTCTGAGAGGTTTCTGATGGTCTCTTTCTTACAGGATGTGTGAATCTTCCAGGTAAAAATCAGTAGACTCCTATTTTCCTTAGATCAGGATTTATCACATTTTAACGTGCACACAAATTACCTGGAGAGTATTGATTGTTACAGTGCAGATTCTGATTCAGTAGGTTTAGGGTGGATCCTCAGATTCTGTTTTTCCTACAAGCTCCCGGGTGATGCTAGTATTGCTGAGCCCCAGAACACACTTTGAGTAGTGAGGGGCGAGACAATTCCTTTCATGTGGATTCAACATGAGATACGTGTTCCTCTTAGATTTCATGTAATAGATAACTGTTGCTAACACCCGTGAAACAAGAACATCTGTAGTAAAGTCAGGCAGACTCCAGGGAAGGTTTGTGAAATGTCAGAGTTGGAAGAGCTTCTGGAAACCAGCTGGTAACCATCTTGCTTTACATCTGAGAAAACTGATAGCAGCACCCAGGGTGTAGGTTCTGCTATAGAACTTTTAGAATCATCTTGTCATATAGTTTAAAAACAGTTGGGATTTAAATTGATACTGCATTGAATTTACCTATTTATTTGGGGGAGAATTGTGCCAAATGACAATATTGTGTCTTACCATCTAGGAATGTGCCATGCCCTGGAATGGCCAGGGCTTTTCAAAGAGGCTGAGCTAAGGCTCGGCTTTCTGGTTTCTCACCCAACTCACCTTCTTCCTCTTCCCGTAACATCCTTGACTGATTGTATGTCCGTATGTCTTTGAATTTTCCAGGACGGTGCAGCCTGGTGAGACCATCCAATCCCAAATAAAATGCACCCCAATAAAAACTGGACCCAAGAAATTTATCGTCAAGTTAAGTTCCAAACAAGTGAAAGAGATTAACGCTCAGAAGATTGTTCTCATCACTAAGTAGCCTTGTCTGATGCTGTGGAGCCTTAGTTGAGATTTCAGCATTTCCTACTTTGTGCTTAGCTTTCAGATTATGGATGATTAAATTTGATGACTTTTATGAGGGCAGATTCAAGAGCAGGAGGTCAGAAAGGCCAACACAACCATAAGCAGCCAGACCCACAAGGCCAGGTCCTGTGCTATCACACAGCTATAAACACCAGCCTAGGCCACAGAATCCCATCCCTTTCCTGAGTCATGGCCTCAAAAATCAGGGCCACCATTGTCTCAGTTCAAATGCATAGACTTCAAAGCCACAGATTCTCTCACTGGAGCAGCAGGCTATGGGCATGGGAGTGGTTAGAGTCCCCAGTAGCTGCCACCCGCTGGTGCCCCGTGAGAAGCTGCCATATCTTCAGGCCATGTGTTTGCAGGCCCTGAAGGCACCTGTCAACTGGAGTGCTCTCTCAGCACTGGGGTGGGCCTGCTAGAAGTGCATTCTCCTCCTATTGCCTCCATTGTCCTCTCTCTATCCCTGAAATCCGGGAAGTCCCTCTCCTGGTGCTCCAAGCAGTTTGAAGCCCAATCTGCAAGGTCATTTCTCAAGGGCCACGTGGTTTTGCAGACACCTCTGTCCTCAGGCCTGAACTCACTATAAAAACCCATGTCAGCAAACAGTGACCAGCAAATCCTCTTCCCTTATTCTAACTGCTGCCCCTTAGGAGACTCCAGGGGGCAGGCATTGCTTCCTCCCTGGTGTGAACTCTTTGGTATTCCATCCACCATCCTGGCAACTCAAGGCTGCTTCTGTTAACTGAAGCCTACTCCTTCTTGTTCTGCCCTCCAGAGATTTGCTCAAATGATCACTATGCTTTAAATTAAACTCTACTTCAAGAAAACTCTGTGGTCCCTGAGTCCTTTTTTCTTTACGCCAATAAGCTTCTTAAAGTATCCTGTGGGCCAGGCGCGGTGGCTCACGCTTATAATCCCAGCACTTTGGGAGGCCGAGGTGGGTGGATCACTAGGTCAGGAGGTCGAGACCATCCTGGCTAACACAGTGAAACCCCATCTCTACTAAAATTACAAAAAATTAGCTGGGTGAGGTGGCGGGCGCCTGTAGTCCCAGCTACTCGGGAGGCTGAGGCAGGAGAATGGTGTAAACCCGGGAGGCAGAGCTTGCAGTGAGCCGAGATCGCGCCACTGCCCTCCAGCCGGGGGGACAGGGGGGAGCCCCCCTCCAAAAAAAAAAAAAAAAAAAAATTAAAGTATCCTGTGCTGGGGGTTTATTTTATGTGGTCACTTGGGGAGCCATGGAATCCTTTGGCCTCCCCACCTCCCCAGGCAAAGGTGCTCCGAGGAGTTGGCTTCTTTTTTTTTTTTTTGAGACGGAGTCTTGCTCTGTCACCCAGGCTGGAGTGCAGTGGTGTGATCTCAGCTCACTGCAAGCTCCGCCTCCTGGGTTCACACCATTCTCCTGCCTCAGCCTCCTGAGTAGCTGGGACTACAGGTGCCCGCCACCACCCCCAGATAATTTTTTGTAATTTTTTTAGTAGAGACGGGGTTTCACCGTGTTAGCCAGGATGGTCTTGATCTCCTGACCTCGTGATCCGCCCGCCTCGGCCTCCCAAAGTGCTGGGATTACAGGTGTGAGCCACCGTGCCCGGCCGGAGTTGGCTTCTTTATTGTCTGTTCAGTACATCCAACCCCTCTCTCAAAGGCTGTCACCCCAACTGGATACACACCCTGGCAGAGGCACATGCGTAGCTTGAATGAGGGTTATTTTGTGTCTAATTCACAGGACAGTCAGGGTGGGATACCTGTCATCCTCTGCCTTTCCAGCTGCCCAAGTGAAAAAACCTCAATCCTGGTCACCCTTGCCCCAGTTGCCCACCTCCCTGGCATACAGTAGGTGTTCAATAAATGTTTATTGAAGGAAAGGTGAGTGTTCCTTCTGCTGGAAATACCACAAGGGTGGTGACACAAACAGAAGGGTTTGGTCAGTCACTCCACAGCACAGTGTCCGATCCCAAGAGGTGCTACAGCCTGGCATGGCCACTGTGTGGTGCCGTATGACACTTGTCTCCCACACTGGGAATGGAAGAAAAGTAGCTTTCCTAGAGGTGCCTTTAGGGTGACCCATGAGGAAGGACACTGCCCAAGGGTTTGGGCTGGGATCTCTTAATTAAAACAGGAGACTCTAGCCACTGAGGGTGAGCAAAGAGCTTTTTATTCAAAGAACGAGGCAGATTGCACCCACTCTCTCTCCCTGTAAGATCTCATCGGGTTTTGACATCAGTTGCAATGCTGTCAGTTTGAGGCTAAGCAGAATGTTATGCTGTGAACGGTCACCACAGACAGACCACTGTGTCGCTGGTATAGGGAGGCGAGGCTCGGGGTTGGACACGTTAATTACCTACAGAACCCTGGCTATGGCCCAGCCCAGCACCTTCCAGAACAGGGACTGACATGGCTGAGGTCTACCTTGGAGATGGGGTCAGTGATGAGGGGAGGCAGGGTCTGCCTCTGTGCAGATAAAATGCCCCCTCACCCCAGCCTTCCTTTCCAGAGCAACCAAACTGAAAACACAATGGGCTTTGGGGCTGGTGTGCACCTCTGCTTTCAGGCCAAGCTGGATCCCTGGGAGAGGAGTTTGAAGCCCAACGTGCAAGGACATTTCTCAAGGGCCATGTGGTTTTGCAGACACCCCTGTCCTCAGGCCTGAACTCACCATAAAGACCCACGTCAGCAAAGAGTGACCAGCAAATCCTCTTTGCTTATTCGAACTGCTGTCCCCTAGGAGACTCCGGGCGCGGGCATTGCTTCCTCCTTGGTGTGAACTCTTTGGTATTTCATCCGCCACCCTGGCAGCCCAGAGATGCTTCTGAGTTAGGATAACAAATAGGGGGGCCCTATAGTCAGAGCAGCTCTTACCCAAAGTGGTGAGCGTCAACTTCCTGTCCAGATTGCAAGTTAACGGCCTTTACAGCTGACTCAGGCTCCTATGTCGTTATGAATAAATATTAAAGCTGATAAGGACCAAGAAAGTGGGCCTGCAGCCTGACTGTGGGAGGCCCAATGTCTTTCTGGTTGCTCTGTTAATGTTAGAATCCCCCATCACCCCTCTTGTGGGTGATACTTGGAGAGCTCTGAGCAAGGATTAGGGCAGAGGTGGCTTTGTGAACATTGGGCCCTTTGAGCAATTAACCCCAGGCCCTTGTGGGTCATCAGTTGTAGAGAGACGGTCTCTGGCAGGATCGTCACCCTTCACAGAGTGTCCAAGGATGCTGTCCAAGAACCACGATGCTGCTTGGCTCTTTTCTTTCTCGTGGTTGCTAGTTTCCTTTCTCAGTGTCCTGAGACTGCACCTCCAAACACTGACCTTCTTCTCCTCTGAACTGGAGCCACAGGCCACTTGGGGCCAGGACTCATGCCCTTTTGCCTGGAGCTGGAAGGAGGGCCCTGACACTGAGGCCTTGCAGGGGCATGCTCTGCTGAGTGCCTATGCCCCTGCCAATCCTGACGCCAGTAGATGCTGGGGAAATGGCCCAAAGAGAGGAACAAAGGCCCGTGGAGGGAGTGGGTGGTGAATCCACTTCTTATACCAAACGGGGATAAGAACTCTTCTGTTGGGCTTTGTGCAGAAGATGCTGCTTCAGCAACCACTGGAATGGGGTTTAGGAGCACCAGAATGCTGCTCAGACCTTCAGAAGTGGTCACAGACACCCCAGGCTTCAAATGGGGTGAATAGAGGGCAGACTCATCCTGGTAGGGTGTGTGTGTCTGTCTTCCTGATTCATCTGCTTCATCAGTCAGCAGGCCCTGGCCATCACCCATCTTTTCAGAGACAAGATGGGCACCAATTTGGGAGAACTGGCCTCAAACACACAGGCAGGGTTTATGGTTAGTTCTACCTACGTGTGTTATTAGACTTCCTCTAAGAGGTAACGTTCAATTAAGTTCTCATGGGAGTGGTTAGAGAGTCCCCAGTAGCTCTAAAGACGTCCTTCCCGTACCCACACCTGTGAATGGCTAGATACGTAGCCACAGGCAGGACAGCTCCCAGCTGTCCCGCGCAGTGAAGACTCCAGTGTCTGTGGAATGGTGGCTCATTTTCGGCGCTACTGTCATAACTCTGGCTCTGTCCATGCTGGCCATGTCCTGCACATGTGTGTGTAGAGCTTAATGCGGGGTCCTCTTTGAACCACGCCTGGCCCTTGCAGGTAGATGTGGCAGCCACCTCTACCTCCTAATTTCAGCAGGCAGCAGGGCGGGGAAGCCCTTTCCAGGGAGTGGCCGGCAGCTCTGCAGTCTTTCCAGGCTAGTCTCCCCTGATGTCAGTGTCCCAACCCAGGTCCCCAAGGCCAGCCCTGCCCGGTCCTTCTGTCACAATCTTAACTCTCAAAGCCAGGAGCCAAGGCCCCAGCCTTCCCAAGAGAAGACAGAAATCCCAGGGAAAGCCAGAGGCAAGCCCTTTTCTGCCCCTGGGCTGCCCTGTTCCAAAGCTCCCTTTGCTGTGCGGAGAATGTAAAAGCCGCCCAGTCTTGGAGAACGGTTCTTGACGAGCCCTCTCAGCCCTCACTCTTCTTAGATGAACTCTGAGAAAGCCCCCATCCTCCTCTGATGTCCCCAGCCTACTCCCGACCCCCAGACCTGGCCCAACATGGAGAGATGAAGGAGGGGTTACAAGGAATGGCAAGGCCAAGCAAGCGGCTCAGGGAAGCGCTGGGGGTGCTGGGAGCACACCATGCCCATGAGCCCCGTTATCCAAAACCCCAGGACAAAGGTTGACAGCACTTTTTAGTGTTTGCTTCTCTCCCCACAGCAGCATCTATTCATCTGTCACCTCCACAGAGTCCTCATCCTTTGTCTCCTCTGATGGATCCTCCGTTGTTTCGGTGTCTGACAGCGATGTCACCTGCCGCACCATGTCTTTGTCACTGGGGATCTCTGGCTGACACGGTCTGGAGAACGGGTTGAACCAGTTCAGGGAGAAGTCCCCACCAAAGGTCTCCTTTACTGACTGCCAGCTCCCCGTGCGCTCCCTGGGCTGGTTCTTTCGTTTGAGGCGTTCGATGCCCTGGAGGGAGAAGGGGATGAAGAGCATCAGCGTCAGCGTGGTGCTGGGCTGTGCAGCTCATGTACACACCCCCAGCTATGGCACAGCAGTGGCGGGGTCCAGGGCGTGGGTAAGATGGGGTCTGAGAGGGCAGCCTGTTGTGGCCCAGCTCAGCCCCGGGAGGTGCCTCGGAGGACTTCTGGGGCGTGGGTAGACAGCAGCGTGGAGCAACACAGCAAGCAGGGCCTGCCTGGCGGACTCACGTGTTCTCCATCCACCACCCAGCCCTCCCCTTCTTTCCTTCCACAAATGCAACGCCAAATGATGGGCAGGGGCCAGGCTGATGAGTGGCTGAGGCATAAGGGGAACCACGCATCCTCTGAGGCTGCTACAAACTGGTGACCCCCTCCTAAATATTTTTGGCCACTCCAACCAGGGTAGATAGGGGCTGCAAACACAGCAGAAGGACGATGGGGTTAAGGAGAGAGTGCAGGACACAAATAGCATGCGAGGTGAAGAAGCGGGTGCTCATACAGCTAGTGCCAACATGCAGTAGGCAGCCGGAGGGCACCCAGGACCACTGTGGGGAGGTAAGGCTGTGCTCAGGCCTGCTCATGCAGCAGATCCACCCTGCAGCCTCTTCCAAGCTGTCAACTCACCTGCCTCTGGGTGTCGGCTGCAACTCAGCCACCAGGCCACAGAAAGGGTGTTGGGGTGGGGAGATGCCCAGAGGAGGTAAAGACATGGCCAGGCCAGCTCTCCAGGCCCACAACACCCTGCACAGAGGCTTTTGACCCTCCAGTGGGGGCACTGCTTTCTCCATCTCTTCTGGAAGCCAAGGGAATTTGCTGTGGGTTTGCCGGCCTCGGGCACTGCTCATTCACATGACTCAAGAAAGATCTCTGTGTATCTAGTTCTAGGTTTTCTCTTCCAGGCAAGATCGTTATACAACTGGCACAATCCTTTGTTATGCAGAAAGAGAAACTGAGGCACACACACAGTCTGGGATCTGATGGTACCCTACGCCAGTTCTTCTCCAGCACTTTTTCTTCCCACACCATCTCAGAGATTTATGACTCTCGACTTTCGAATAAATTCTAAGTTAAAAAAATCGGATCTCAAAAGTATATCCTCATAAGATACTTATCAATTACAAAGGGAAAAACAGTACCTTAATAGTAGGGAAGAAACAATGCAGGTACCACCTTCACCCAATGATCAAAGTTAACATCACAATAATAATGAAACATATCAACACCATGTGCCTCCTGATACGGTGCAACGAGGACACATTGCTTCAGCAGTGCTCCTGTCCCAAATGCCTAACCTCAATCTAACCATGAGAAAAACATCAAAAACACAATCTGAAGGACAGCCTAAAGAATACCTGCCCTACATCTTCAAAAGGGTCAAAGACCCTTTTGATGAAAAGATTTTGGAACCAGATAGACCTGGTGGTACAAAACATTGTGAATGCATTAAATGTACACTGTAAAATGGCTAATTTTATGTTACAGGAATTTCACCTCAATTTTTAAAAAGGGTCAAGGTCATGAAAGACAAAGGAAGGAAGACTGAGGAACTGTCACAAACTGGAGGAGACTAAGGAGACATCGCAAATGATGCAGTGTGGGATCCTGGAACAGAAAACGGTGTTAATGGGACAACAGGAGAAATGTGAATAAGGCACATACATTAGTTAAGGGTATGGTGTTGCCAATGTCCAGGGTTTTATATTTGTGTTATGGTTGTATAAAATATTTACCTTTGGTGAGACTGATTGAAGGGTACATGGGAACTCTTTGTACTGTTTTTGTCACATTTTTCTAAGTCTGAAGTTATTTCACAAAAAGTTTAAAAATAATCAATAATCAGACAAAGATTTATGCAATACAAACTTGAACACTGAATTATAATAATGCAAAGTTGTTAACGAGAAATGCCCAATAACGATGGTTAAGCAAACGATTCTATAACACTATGCAGCTAGAAAAGATGGTTTAATATAGTTTTACATGACATTAGAACATTTGTGTGGTTACTGTTGGGGATGGAATTCTAGATGATTTGTATTTATTTCTGTAGACTTCTCACATAGTCCAAGTTTTACCAATGAGCCAATGTTACTTTTATAATCAGAACAAAAACAGCTGTTTCAGAAAATGGATCTTGTTGACACAAGTCTAGAGGGACCTTCATGTGGGTCATGAACATGGGATGCCATGCTGCTTCCTGACTGGCCCCTCACCAGGCCTCCCTTCTTGGCACAGAAGCAGTGACCAGCTGAGATGATTTGCTCTGGGCATTCTGCATTCCCTTCCCGGGTGATTGTCTGTAGCCTGTCGAGAAAGAGGCTTTAACTTGATAGCACAAGAGCTGGGACATCACCATATGGCAGATCCAGCTACAGAGGAGACACCCAGAAATGACAGATTGGCTGCATCCATACTGACTTGGACTCAAAGCCATGACCACAGGTTTTTATAGCCTCCTTGTGAGGAGGTGGGTATGAGTATTGATGATTGGCAGATGGGGAAGAAACAGAAGTTCCAAGAGGCCATGACAGTGGCCAAGGCTCATCTAGCTTGTTATGTATCAGAACTGGGACCAGAAGTAGTGTCGTTTTTTTCTGCCCAACATGTTTCCAGCTCTACTGCAAATCACCACTGTGCCGAGGCTGAGCTCAGAGAGAAGGGGAATGAAGCCAAGAGCCCACAGGATGATTATTTGCCATTCATGTGGCATGCTCCCAGATAGGCACTCTTGGATTATACTCAACCTCCTCACCAAGCTCATAAAAGTATTCCAGACAGAGCCTGGCCTGTCTACCAGAGGTCTTCAGCAGTAAAGTGGACAAACGTTCAGGGAGTGTTGACTTTTGAGTCCGGAAAGAAAATATTGCAAACAAATCTGATGTATAAAAATGGGCTGCTTTTTCCTGGTAGGACTCAATTTTGAGTTTTATGTGGATTTAAAGGAATCCTGCAGGCAAAGTTCTTAAACTTGAGGTTTGCAGAGGAGCAGTAATACTAGCTTCAGGCTCAAGAGAACAAACAAAAATTGTTGATGCCTGGTAAGGGGGTCATAGTCGACACCAGCAGCTCTTGCAAAGGGTGTGTGACGGGCCTTTTGGCTCAGGTAAGCCTGGGTGATACATGAGCTTTGATCCGTGAACAAACTCACCAACACTCCAAAATGAATGTATTAGGACTAAGGCTTCTGAGGAAGGAAGAGTCTGTGCAGACTCAACTGAGCCCCACAGAGCGAGAACAGGCTGTTCCCTGCTCCCTGTATCATCAGATGTAGAAAGCCAGAGCCTCAGGGAGCAGTCTATGCAAATGTGTCTCTTCATAGCTGGGCAGATAGCACTGTCTCTCTTCATCAGAGATTTCTTTTTTTTTTTTTTTTTTTTGAGACAGAGTCTTGCTCTGTCACCCAGGCTAGATAGAGTGCAGTGGCCGGATCTCAGCTCACTGCAAGCTCCGCCTCCTGGGTTTACGCCATTCTCCTGCCTCAGCCTCCCAAGTAGCTGGGACTACAGGGGCCCACCACCTTGCCCGGCTAGTTTTTTTTTGTATTTTTTAGTAGAGATGGGGGTTCACCGGGTTAGCTAGATGGTCTTGATCTCCTGACCCTGTGATCTGCCCGTCTCGGCCTCCCAAAGTGCTGGGATTACAGGCTTGAGCCACTGCGCCCGGCCAGAGATTTCATACCTCTATATTGTAATCCACAAGAGGAAACATTTTTCTGTTTCATTCCAGAACACATATACACACAATCCTCTAAGCTTCATAAAACAATACTTACCCTGCAATATGTAATGCATTAAACATTTTTCTTGAAAAACATGCTGGTTGCAAACCATGAACGGTTGTGACTGATGGTTTGAAAAGCACAGCTCTAACACAGCTAACACTTATAGAGCCATACCAGGGCCACACACTATACATTCCCATTCATCACCCTCATGTAATCCTTCCATTAACTTTGTGATTTAGATTATCATTCCCATTTTACAGATGAAAAAACTGAGACTTAAAGAAGTTACTGCTCAAGGTCATATTTTGGTAGTAGGTATGGTAATAAGTAGCCAAGCAGAGATTTGAACCAAAGACGGAAGCCAGGACCCAATATTGGTCACCAGACAATATGGCCTCAGCTGCAGAAATTCAGGGCATCCTTATGTCGGTGTTAGAGCATATGCGGCCCCCTGAAGGTTTTGGCAAACATCCCTCTGCAGCGCTTGTCATCACTCCTTGGATCAGCATCATCGGCTCCTCCTGTGTGCCACAACAGAGTGGGATCCCTGGGGACCACTCTGCTACGGCAATCACGCTGCTCAAGTCAGCAAGATGTTTTCTTGAGGGAGAAGGTGAGAAAAAGAAGGTTCAGGTTGGGAGCACACTGGTCAGAGGCTTGTTTCTGCTTCACCGTGAATTCTGTCTCTTCTGTGAGGTGATCCTAAGTCAGATATGTATTTAAAGAATATAAGAAAAAGTCACATGGGTGTTTAAACCCATATGTGGAAAGCAAAGGTCAGGACGTGTACAGGCCACGTATCTGGGCTGCTACAATGCTCCTGGCTCTAGACTGCTCACCAGCCACCACTCCCATCTGGAGGTCCCTTGGTTCTATGCTTTTCTCTTTCCCTTCTGGGCTGGTTCTTCACCCAAAGGGCCCTTGGTCTAGAGATGGGTTCCACTGATGAGATGCACAAGGAGTGGTGGGCAGGCTAATACTTTGGATCCGCCTCATACAGACTTTCTTTGATGTCTTGGCAGTTGTCTGTTGGGGAGGCCGCAGGTTATGAGGCAAGGCGGTCTCAGTGGCTTCTCAGTGGAGGGAGCACGTGCCTGTCTCACCATCAGCACACCCCGACTGCACTATGCTGAGCCCGGCAGCACACAGGACCCATATCACCAGCAGGCATCAGGGACCACCTGAGGAGGGACCCCTGCAAGCCCCAAGTGGATTCTCACACTTGATAGTCAGAATCACTTGGGAGGGCTGTGAAGACACAGACCGCTGGGCCCCACTGTTTCTGGTTCGGTAGTCTGGGGTGGGGGTGGAGCACGTGCATTTCTAACGAGTTCTTAGGGGATGCTGATGTTGGTGTTGCTGGTCTGGCAACCTCAAGAACACCTTTGAGGAGGATTCTAGCAAAATCTTTCTCTCTTCACGTTTCTTTGATATTGAAGGGCACCTTCTAGGTGGGGCCCCTTCTCTTTACTGGCTGGCTCACCCTCTAAACTGATGCACTGCAAGTCTTGAAGACAGAGAAATTTAAAACCCATTAGTCTGGCTGAGAAAGCCCAGCCCAGCCCCCCAGAGAGGAGCTTCTGTGTAATGCCAACCTCACATATGTGTTTAAAATGTTTGTTAATTTACCTCACCTAAATGGTTTCTGCATTAGGGGACGGTGGATTTTAACTATTTGAGTGGCCTAGCCAGATGAGCAAAAGCTAATACTTGGGGCTCTTTCAACAAGAAGTACGGGGCTGGGCCCAGTGGCTCACGCCTGTAATCCCAAGACTTTGGGAGGCTAAGGCAGGACAATTGCTTGAGGCCAGGCATTTGAGACTGGCTGGGGCAACACAGTGAGACCCTGACTCTATTAAAAAACAACAAAATTAGCCAGGCATGGTAGTACATGCCTGTAGCCCTAGATACGCAGGAGGCCAAGGCACAAGAATCACTTGAGCCCAGGAGTTCAAGGCTGCAGTGAACTCTAATTGTGCCACTGCACTCCAGCCTGGGTGACAGAGCAAGACCTTGTCTCTAACAAAAAAGAGGAAGTATTACCAAGTCCAAGCAAATATGCATAGATCACAGATTTGCTTGGATCTAAGCCTTTTGCATATTCAGTCTGGTTGCTATGAACACAAACCTGACACCTAACCCAACGAGCCACATCTTTATTTTTCACTTCCACTCCCCAGAGCCCATGCTCTGAAAGACAGTGGCTACTACTGGTTCATTTTCCCATGAGTTCACCAAACAGTACTATTAGAACTCCTGTGTCCAAGCCAAAAGTTGGGGCGACTTTGTGTAGAAAGATGTCCTCTTTCATTGTATCTGGAAATGCTGAGGAAAGCTCAGGGATGTTTTTTCTTCCTATGTGGAAGCCAGGCCGGGAACCAATCACTATCCTGCAAATGATGGCCACATTCCTCAGTCATTGTGCTCTCAGCAAACTGTTATCAGTCTGAATAAAAATGAAATAAAAATGCCAGGAACCTTGGGGTATTCCTATCTTCTGAGTGCAACTGGTTTGAGAGCTCAGAAACATTGACTCTTTCTAGCCAAGGCCTATACAAACCCAGAGGCAGAATCTTATAGGATATCTGAAGGAACCCCACTGTATTGGAAAGATAAACATAGTATGCACAACTTCAAAGGATGAGTTTCTATTTTTAGGACTAAAAAAAGTCAATGCATCTTCAGCACTGTCTGCTGCATTCCTTAGAAATGCCAGGGGGAAAAGAACTCACCTGTCTCACTTTAAAAAATGCCCTAGAGGATGGAGTATTACCAATCTCTCTCCCCTAGGGGAGGCCCAGAGCTGCAGCCCCGCTCTAGTCATTTAATACAATCACACTTCTTTCATATACCTAAGTGAACTGTATATTAAGAAAAAATTTTTTAAAAGCATGTGGAGAACAAATGCTACCAACGTGATCTAAAACAGCATTCTTTTAAAAAAATCTTAGCATCTTAGCCTTGCCCGTATCGCATGAATAGCACCATAGAGGCGAGTCAAAGTTAACTGACTCAGGAAAGCTCTTAGGAAAGCCCATCAACACACAGGAATTGATTCAGGCTGCAGAAAGCCAAGGAAAGAGGCCTGGTGGGGCAAGCTGGTTCAAGAGAGGACCATATATGTATTTTTATTTATTTATTTATTTTTTTTGAGACGGAGTCTCGCTCTGTCGCCCGGGCCGGAGTGCAGTGGCCGGATCTCAGCTCACTGCAAGCTCCGCCTCCCGGGTTTACGCCATTCTCCTGCCTCAGCCTCCCAAGTAGCTGGGACTACAGGCGCCCGCCACCTCGCCCGGCTAGCTTTTTGTATTTTTTAGTAGAGACAGGGTTTCACCGTGTTAGCCAGGATGGTCTCGAACTCCTGACCTCGTGATCCACCCGTCTCGGCCTTCCAAAGTGCTGGGATTACAGGCTTGAGCCACCGCGCCCGGCCCATATATGTATTTTAAAACCAAAAAAATAAAGTATCCTCATTCAAGAGACGGAGCAATGAAACACCCAATCGGAGAAAACTCAAGTAGCTTGTGGATAGTCGGCCTCCCGCTAACGGTAACACCTCAAGAGACAGAGCTAAATCAGAACAGGTTTTGGAAAAATTTTATTGCATTTTGTTTCCATGTGGAAGCACTGACAGAATTGAAAAGAGGCAGCATGTTCCACTTACTTTTCTGAAAAATCACATGGCTAGATTCACTGTCGCCCTACCCAGGACAGGATTGAATAAACCTTATCTTCTACACCCACCCCAAGCAAAAGCTAAAAAAGGGGGTTTCTGGCAATTGCTTAAAAAACAAATCAATGTGTGAGAATTCCCAGATGGTCAATAATCATATTTGTCATTTTTGTACTTGGAGGGCACTCCCTACCTCCTTCAAACAAGACTGACACAGGAAGTGCCTCTCAAATGGAAAATCTATTCCGTCCCAGTGCCACAGGCGTAGGTGTGGCTGTGGATTCCAGCCAATGGTATGGCCATATGTCAACTTTGAAAAGGTGGGGACTGTGAGGTAACCCCAGCAGCATGGTCATCTCCATGCCAGGACAACAGTCTCCCAGGTTAAAATATAGATAAGACACAGGTACGTGCACATTTATGGGGGTTAAATATCAGAAAGTGAATCCACTTTGAAGTTTATAAAATGAGAAGGGGATGATGGCGGGGCTGTATGTGTCGGGTACTGGTGCCTATTGCAGTCAGAATCCACACTGCTTAACTGACATCTTGCTGGGGAAGACAGGGAGAGGGGGTGGTGAGAGAGGAAGCAGATGTAACAAAGGAAAAGGCAGCTCGCCTGAAATTGTGTAATTTTTTCCCCTCTTGATTGTATAAGGCATTTTGAACTGGAAAAACGTCTTTCCTTCACACTCTTCCAAATAATCACAGGGAATATAAGTGCTGATTTAGAATACAAATAAGACCTCTTTCATCTCTCTCCCCACTCCGCCGCAAAATCATTCTACACACCCCAAGCCCATAAAGTACAAGGCAGGTCATTGCTTTGCGAGTTAGGAGGCAAACTGTGTCCAGCTGGGGGATGAGGTCGCTGTGCCAAGGTCCCTTCCGAAGGCTCCAGCCCTGATTCTGCCCTTCTCAGGCCTCAAGGGGTGCATCCGTCTTCGGTGAGGTTTTAAGTCCCATCGGGGAGCCCGTCACTGCCTCCTGGGCAGTGGGAGGTCAGGGCCCTCCTGGCTTGCCCATGCATCCCCTGCCAGGTGTCTGAACTATTCCATCCATGCACAGCGTCACATCCACTCAGTTAGTAGAATGGGCACAGCTCGAGACAGCACCCTCTGTATTAGTCATGCCAGACAGACAGCAGAGAGAAACCAGAGGCCAGAGAAGTGATTTTAAAAGGAAAAGAGAGCAGCTTCGGTCACCAAAAGAAATCGAAAGGATGGTTTTTAAAAAAAATAAAATGTGGGGACTTTTTTTTTTTCTCTGCAATGCTCAGCCATTTTACTTGAGACATAAAAAAAGTTTTAAGAGTAGTTGTTTTGCTTTTTCGATTTAAACATTCATGAGAACAGATGGGACGGTAGTGCTGTGGTGTGGGCTTGTGTCTGAGTGGCCATGCTGGTTGGGGTCCTTCAGACCACATACTGGTACGGGTCTGCCTTCCCTTGGTCTGGCGTGGCAAAAGGGCTGGCCCAGCCTAGAGAGAAGGGGTGGCCAAAAACGGCTTTCATGTTCATCCATTTTGTTTTTTTAGCCCATCTTCTCTCTTCCTTTTTCAATTGTTCTATTCCCTGAAAACAAGAACAATCATACTTTCAGTCAAGCACTGCATTGCTGTGGTTTTTTTGGGGGGGATGTCCACAGTGAGAGGTGAATGGAGTAAATATTTTCTTTTTAAAGCAACAAAACTATCTACATAATACATCTTTCTCAAAAAACGTGTTACTAAAAAAATTTCTCCTTTTCTTGGTGGGCACTCATTCACAAGTCCCTCCAAGAAGGGAGGGAAAAAGCAGCATTATCAGCAGCGCAGACACCGCTGCGTCTAAGTATGCCAGGCCAGGGTGTGCCGCGTGTCTCCAGCTCTGGCCCCTCGCTGAGCTCTGCAGAGGCACTCTTCAGAAACTCTGTGCTGGGCTGTGGATGGAGTGCTATGAAGGCTTTGTCACTAGAGGCCTCAGAGCTGTTGGGGAGCTCGCCATCATCATAACCAATGATGGCCGTTCATCTGGGAGAGGTTTCTAGGAAGTTTGAAGCTACCATGACCACTTTGCAGACAAAAAAAAAAGTAACAAATCAAATGACTGCTCTGGCGCTGTGCGTCTCACCAGCCTGGGGGATTAAGCAGCACCCTGCTTAGTGGGGCTGGTGAGACACAAACTGAAGGTTGAATAGGAGTGACAGACCACGAATGAGGGAGGAAGTCACCATAGAGGAGGAAGGAGGAGGGATTAGTACAGGTTAGAGGGTGGCATGGCCAGGCCAGCCAGCCTGGCATGGCAAAGGTCCTCCTAGTGGCTCCTTCGGGGAGAAGCGTGGTGGAGACCTACGCAGCAGCTGTCACAGAGCTGGTGCCGCTTCCCCTGCTAAGTCTCAGGAAAAAACTGGGGCTGGGGGAAGAGCTGCTTCCTCCCCCTCTCCCTTCGATGGAGCTGATCAAAGGGCAGAGCTTGAGAACAGGGCCCCTGCCCAGAGGGACAGGAGAGAAGCAGCCTGGCAGAAGCCTGGCCAGGGGTCTGTCTGCTGTGGTCTCTAGTGAAGGGGTGCTGGGAGGACAGCCGAATTTGAGTCTGTCTTCACAACCTAGGGACGTGGGAAGGACACAGGGCAAAGGGAAGACACACTTTCCCAGGTGGGGCAGGGCCCTCCAGCTTTCTCCTTTCCTTCCAACATAATTCTCTTTAGGAATAGTCTTCTCAGGGAAGAACGGCTAGGACTGGGGCCGTGAGAGCTTGCCTTCTGGTTCCCCCAGACCGTGACCTGGCAGTATCCCAATGGCAGGCGGGTCCTGAAAGAATCCCCATCGGGTTCCCTGTAGATCTTATGCAGAAAAGTTGGTCACGGTTACTGCTTGGATACAGGGCTGGATCTAAACCACTGGCTACTAGTTTTACAGAAACTCCTTTGAAATGACATCATTTTTTATAAAAGAAAAAATGTTGCCAAAAGCCCCGCCACCTTCTAAAAGTTGCCGAAAGACACGAACAATGGTGCTCTGGCAGTGGGCAGCACTGGCCCTCCTTTGCTCTGCACACGCTCCTCTAAGCCCACAGGGGAAGGCGCCCAGCAGCAGTGGGAGGAGCTGTCGTCCTGTGAGCCCACTCCTAACGCCGGCTACCCACAGGCCCAACCTTCGCGCAGAGCCCTAGACCACCGGTGAGAGCTGACCCTGAGAGGCCTCAGGACATCAGGAGTCGTAGAGGGATGGCTCTCAGCCTCATGGCTCTGCTTGCTCCTCACACCCAGAGCTAAGTGCCGCCCCTTCTTCCTATGTCAATCCCCAGAGAAATGCCCATATCACAGCCAGGGATTGACCACCTTGAGGTTTTCAGACACTTTAGGAAGGTCAGGAGATAGCAACAGGGGCACCAAGGGAATAGGCCCCAGTCTGGCACAGCCAGCAGCCTCAAAGCTTCCAGCGAAGGTGCTGTGGGCAGATGGGAGGTGGGGGTGGGGGTGAGGAGAAGGCAGTGGATGAGGACCAGGGCTGGGCCGGACAGAGATGACCCAGAGGCCAGGTAAAAGCCTGCTGCCCTGGGGGCTCAAGGCAGACCTGTCTCCTGACTGTGCCCTCAGGACCCAGGCATGGCTGGCAAGCTGACCGGCCTGTCCCAGCTGGGTTAGGGCACCCTGTCAGCCACTCTATTTCAAGCCTGTGGCCCCCAGATGGGAAGGGTGCCCTCAGTGCCTAGTGGAGTGTCTAATGCAGTACAGCATAAAGGAAGGCCTGTCATGGGGGATGGAGGGAAATGTGGTAAAGGCAGCCTTTCAGCCACGGTTGCTGGGCCACACTCCTGGTGTGATCTGCTGTGGCTGCCCCAAGGCTGGAGGACTTGTATGTGGATGAAGACGACCCAAATGTAACTGCAAACAAAGGAACTGTGCCCTGCACACCAGGGGCCTGACCACTGGGCTCCGGTCTGACTGTGAGCAGCTCTCCCAGCAACACTGACCCTGGGTCCTCCCCATCCCCAGGTGCGGAAATGGCGGGCAGAGCGCCTGCTTACCGTCTCATCCGTGCAGATGGAGTGCACCTGGGTCCCAAACATCACAGATGTGAAAATGAGGAAGAGTAGGCCCTCAAAGCACAGCAGGATGAGGAGAATCACTGTTGTGGGTGGAGAGAAGGAGCTGCACTCTGAAAGAGAAGAAGTACATGGGGCTTGGTGCTGCCACCCACTGCCCGCTGCCCAGGCTCACCGCCCCACTGGGCTCCCACTCTCCCTCCCGCCTGCAGGCCTTCATTCCTCCTGGGTGCCACAGGTCTCTGGCCTCCAGGCTACGGTAAGAATCATCCTGGCCGACTCAACAGGCCAGGCCCCAGTCGGGGCTTCCCTTCCCTAACACAAATCATTCGTTCACTGCCTCCAGTGCCAAGCACAGTGCCTGACACCTGGAAGGGCCCAGGAAGGCCTCTGAAGTGAGGCAGGAAGGCCTGACGACACCACAGTGGACCCTCCTCTCCTCAGAGAGCACAATGCAGGTACCCAGGTGGAGATGCCTGTCCAGTCCTGCTATGGCCATAGGTTTTCTGGGCATTCCTGTATGACATGCTGCCCCTCTAGACCCCATCAGCTCACAGGCAGCTGTGGAGGATCACTTGGTGGCTTTGGGATTTTAAGCTTGGCAGGGGCAGTTGATGCCGGGGCTCAGCCTTGACTACAGTGTGAGGTAATGCACTGCCCCTGCTCCCAGGGACATCTGTAGCACCGAGGCCATCAGTGCCAAAGGCCAGGGAGTTGACCAAAGAGGCATGGGCCCAGAGTAGGGGCTTTTACTGTCCTGGCCTCCAGCCCCGGGGACCTGAGGCCAGTCCCGCCATCTTCAGGCCTCCACCCACTCCACTGTGAAGCAGTGAGATTTGATGAGACGTATGGTTTGCTTTTAAGCAGCAGTCTTTTGTCTGAACAAAGTCTAAGTCAGAGAAACCCAGCGCATGGAAGAGAAAAGCGAAGGTGCTGTGGAGATAGTGGGGGTGAGCAGGGAGGGGAGGGCCCTGAAGCAAGGTGGCCTGGGAAATGCCAGGCCTGGAAGGTGGCCTGGGAGATGGTACTGGCAGACAGGCTAGGCCCCTTGGTTGGCACTCTTCACTTAAGAACTTCTGTGCCTCAGTGCAGTTGCCCATGCTGGCTGAGCCTGGGCTGTGGTTCGTTTCTCGTTGCTTCCATACTTGTGTCTGTTACCCTGGCTGGAAAGATCAGATCCTGGAGGGCAGAGTCGGGCTTCACTGATTCTGGGAATTAAGGGAGTAAGCACTCCATCCAAGCCATCCTGCTGGCTCCCCCAGGGGAATGTCAGGAGGGGCAAGGGAGGTCAAATGTGGGAATGAGCTTGGAAAGATACCAAACACCATGTGGTGACAGGTAAGAAGCATCTCATCTACAATGCGTATCTCCTCAGGTTTCCCTGGGAACTTATCGACGCCTCTGAATGATTTCTCTTCTTGGCTCCTTGTGGGGCTAGGGCTTGGTTGGGGTGGCCACCAGCCTGATGGGCTGGCCGTGGGTGGCTACAAGTATGATGGCCTTGGGCTGGGCAGGGTGTTGGGGAGAATGAGAGGCTCTGACATCTGGCAGACACCATGAGGTACAAATCCTGGCACCAATTCCTGATCATGAACTCTAACTACAAGGCCCATACTAATATTCTGTTCCAGCCCCTGAGTCTTTCCTGTCCTTTGCACTGTGGAATTACCTGTTTCTCTCTGTACTTGTTTGATAGCCGCCTCTCCCACTACACTTCAAACTCAGGAGGAGAGGGACTTTGTTTTGCTCACTGCCGTACAACCAGCCTTGGGACAGCGCCTGACAACAAAAGGATCTGGGCAAGAGGTTTGGGCTTTCTGAGATTTTGTTTTCCTTGCTGTACCGGGGGATGCTTAAGAATTCATGAAAGAACATCTGCACAGTTTGGCCTTGGCCTGGCAGGAGCACATGGGGGTGCCTGCTGGACAAAGCACCTCCTTCTTATCTGCTTCTGCTGCCCTGGAGCTGGTGGCAGAGCCCAGGGCCATGGCCTGTTCTCCCTCCTTGCAAATCAGCAAGCATCATTCCTCTGTGGGCTGGGCCTCAGGAATTACCACTGGAGTTTGGGGAGGTAGGAATCAGATCGGGGAGTGTGGAACCACCTCCTTATCCTTCTTTAAATATCAACTCAAAGTGCCCTAATCCCGGGGGACAGCCCTCTGCCCCCCACTCACACCAGCTCCTATGGCCCAACAGCTTCACCAGGGCTCAGTAGTGAGGGCAGTAACAGTCATATACAGTCAACTCTCAGGCCTCAACTTTGGGGACTGACCTGTGCCTTCCCAGCCTAGTTGCCATAGAAGCTGGGTGCCTGAAGCCCACTCCATCAGGAATCTTGACCACAGTTAATCAAGAGCATGGCTGGGAGGACCCTGACCATTGGAGTCAACCGACAGGGCTAAAAACCTTGCTCCAGACCTAGGAGCTGAACTACAGGCCCTCTTCTTAGCTGAGTGATCTTGGGAACTTGTTCATCCTCTGTGGGCCGCAGCTTTTGTCATCTGCAAAGTGGGAAGCATCCCTCCTACCTTGCAGGCTGGTTATAAAGGCAAAACAATGCACCGCTCAAAAAGCCCTTTGGGCCATTCCTGGCTCCCAGTAGGCATTAATGAAATGGTTCCTTCCAGCACCATTCCATGACAGGGACATTTTGCCTCACTGACAGTCTGCGCTACCCCATCACCTGCCCACGTCTGTTAACTTGATGAGAGGTGGGAGGTGTTTGGGATGATAAAATATCCTAATTGGACTCCCCTGTCAAGTCACCAAGGCCACATCTGGAGTAGATCTGGATCCCCAGGCCTAGCAGAAGGCACGTACTTCAGAATGCTCACCAAGTGATCAGGAACTTGCTGGCGACTCACCTAGATAGGCAGAATGGCAAGTTCTGCACATACCCACTCACCCCTACCCTCCCTCCTCTCCTCTCTCTATTGTCTGTTAGCTTGACCTCTGCCATCTGACTTATGCCAGAATTGTGGGAAGAAGTCAGCATGAATAGGAAGAGCAAAAGTTCTAAAGACAGTGAAATAAAAAAAGGAGGTCCATGGAGGGAAAAGCAGAGGAAATACAATGTTCCTTGCTCAAGACGTTTGTCTCACAGATTGTGAGTGTGAAAGAGCCAGCCCAGTAGGTGGCCTCTCATTTCTTTTCCTCCAGCATCTATTGTTTTCCTTCAGGATCTGTGCAATCTTCTGGCTGGAGTTTCTTCCTCAGTATTTGCACATTTCAGTGGGATGCCTCTAAAGCAGGAAGAATTATCTACAATCTTAATGTAAATTTACAATTATCAGTGTAAGCAGTTAAAAAACAACCATCACAAAAACCAAACAAATAAATAAAGAAACTCCATGTCCTAGCCAGAAAGTAAAAAATGAATCTCTGCAAGACTGGAATAAAATGACCTTTGATTTAAGTGCCTCATGGAAAGACAGAAAACAAAACTTCTCTCCCAGCACGGCTCCCACGCACCGGAATCGGCCTCTGTACTTGCTTGGGGCCTGCATTTTCCCTGGGCACGCTCAGTCCACAGGGTCTGTCTGTGCAACTCACGACTTTACCTGTCGAACTGACGTTAAGGGGCTGCATTTTTTCATGAAGAGAGATTCCAGCCTCTGCCATTTCTTCCCTGTTCAGTCCATAGGCTTTCAGGAGATTTAATAAAATGAGGTTGGCCCTGGGTACCATGAAGGAAACAAAGAGCCTCCCTGCCCCCACTCAGGTCACACACCCACCCTGGAGCAGGGAGGAAAGCCTCGGCACATACTCACTTGTCCAATCTTCTTCAAAGCAATGCAGGAAGTGGAATCCCACCATGATGAGGGCGTGCAAGGAAATGAGAGCTATGTACATCTGAAACAGGAAAGCAGTGCAGATACCATTGTTGTAAGAATCCTCTGACCTCATGGGCTCCCGGGACAGGGGCACTCAGAACTTGCCACTCAGGAACACTTAGCTAGGCCGACGCCTGACCAGGAGGGACCAGGGGGCCAGCTAGTGATTCCCTACAGATCCCCCTACCCCCAGCCCTGGGTCAAGTGAGCAGCCATCTGCGGGAGTATGTGGAACCAGAACAGAAACAAGCCCGTCTCCCAGGCATGACCTGGGCTCCAGGCAGTCTCAGCTGCCTGGGATGGGGGTTCAAGTCTGCTGTATCTCCTCCCTTGAAAAGTCAGGGTACTGACTGCTGAGGGCCCTTCTAGTCCTTGCACTAAGTAGACTCCACCTACCTGCAGCTCAGGATTTGAGGTCATCACCCAAACTGCTTTCTTGAGCTACTTAGGTCCAACACTTGGCATGGGAGCCCAGAATACAGCCCTTGCTCATAGCTAATCAACTTGAATCAATTTTCTAAACGCTCAAGGGAAGGGCTTAGGAACAGGCACTTGTTGAGCCAGAGAGATCTTTGGCAGGAAGGTGGAGATCTACAGGGCCAGGCAGTATTCTAAACAGCAGCAAAGAACATCGTGAATGCTGAGAATTTTCAAAGGAACAAAGTGCTCCATTGCTTCTTGGGGGGCGGGGCAGAATTTGGAAGCTGACTTACTGTAAACAGGACGAAGTACTTCTGGTTGTTCTCGCCGACACAGTTGTTGACCCACGGACAGTGGTGGTCCATCTTCCGAATGCACCGCTTACAAACACTGAAACAGCCCACAGGTCAGACCTTTAGGGTGTCCCCATGGTGTTGGGAGGGCCCTGGGGAACACAGAACCCATGGCACCTGCTCCACTCCTCTGAAATGGCTTCCTTGGGTACTGCCAGGGATTTTCCTGGGTGTGTGTCACATGGGGCTTGGGAGGCAGGGTCAGGACCCCGGGGTGACCGTCATTCCAGACAGGGGTACAGAGTCATTCTCCAAAGCCTCTTAGCTTGCTTAGCACATAAATAGGACAGAACTGACATGGCTAAGAAAGAGGCTGCTCTCCTGAGGTAATGGGGCTTACAATTTGGTTTCCTGAGGGAAAAAGAATGAAGTAGTTTCAAAAACTTGATCAAGTGGGCTAAGATTTGGAGAATGGCTGCTACTTTTATTTCCCCAAAAGACCAAACCACCAAGGGCTGGGTGGAAGTTCTAGAAGCACTATGAGGTGCTACCAGGGAGGGCCAGGTACCTCCACCAAGGAAGGACAAAGGACAGAAGAGAGGGCTACTTCAGAGCAAGATCAAGGACAGCAGGAAGCCCAGCTCCAAAAACTTGTTGGCTCTAAGATGACATCTACAGAGCCAAAAAAAAAAAGGAAAAAAAAAAAAAAAAAAAAAGCAGAAAAGTCATTTGAGTCCAGGCACGGGGGCTCCTGCCTGTAATCCCAGCACTTTGGGAAGCTGAGGCGGGCAGATCATCTGAGGTCAGAAGTTTAAGACCAGCCTGACCAACATGGTGAAACCCTATCTCTACTAAAAATACAAAAATTAGCCGGGCATGGTGGTGCACGCCTGTAATCCCAGCTACTCGGGAGGTTGAGGCAGGAGAATCACTTGAACCCGGAAGGCAGAGGTTGCAGTGAGCTAAGATCGTGCCATTGCACCGCACCCTAGCCTGGATAACAAGAGCAAAACTCTGTCTCTCCCCACCCCCCCAAAAAAAAGTCATTTGAGCTTAACTGTCGACCAGATCATTTCATTAATTTGCACATTTCTAACATTATTGGGATAATTCTTGGGCTGAGCCTGTTTCAAGCTTATTTGATAGCAAGCACAAACCCACTCCCCCTTTGGACAATACAAAGTAATAATATGAAACAAGTGTCCAGGACTACTGGGGGCTTGAAAGCAACTGCTTCCCAAAGCTCAAGTTTAGAAAGACTCATTTGCCATGAGAAAGAAAAAAAAAACTTTTTATCTGAGGAATGTGAGCCTGTTTAATTACTAGGCCTAGAGAAGCACTGAAATATGACAGCCTGTGACAGCAGTCACATCTCACACCTCACCTTTGAGATAAATAATTACCTTTTATTTTTTGTTAGATAGGATCTCCCTCTGTCACCCGGACTAGAGTGCAGTGATGTGATCACGACTCACTGCAACTTCCCAAGTTCCAGCAATCCTTCTACCTCAGCCTTCAAATAGCTGGGACCACAGCGCACGCCACCACACCCAGCTAATTTTTTTGTATTCTTGATAGAGATGGGGCTGCCCAGGTGGGTCTCAAACTCCTGAGCTCAAGCAATCTGCCTGCCTTGGCCTCCCAAAGTGCTGGGATGACAGGCATGAGCCATCGTGCCCAGCAAATAATGACCTCTTGAAGCTACTAGCTATGTGGGCTCTAGACTGATGCCACGTAGCCATGGAATGACACACACTCATTAGCCAATCACTAATCAATGTTATTTCTGTAAGCCAATGACAGTTCCTGTCAAACAGCTTTGTATCAGCCCCTTTTTCCCTTTTCCCTTTAAAAACCTGCTTGTAAATGGGGAAAAGACTCCCTATTCAATAAATGGTACTGGGGATAACTGGCTAGTCATCTGCAGAAGGTTGAAGCTGGACCCCTTCCTTACACCATACACAAAAATCAACCCAAAATGGACTAAAGACGCAAATGTAAGATCCAACACTATAAAAACCCTGGAAGACAATATAGGCAATACCATCCTGGACATAGGAATGGGCTACGATTTCATGACAAAGACACCAAAAGCAAAAATTGACAAATGGGATCTAATTAAACTAAGAAGCTTCTGCACAGCAACAGAAACTATCAACAGAGTAAACAGACAACCTACAGAATGGGAGGAAATATTTGCAAACTATGCATCTGACAAAGGTCCAATTATCTAGCAACCATAAGGAAATTAAACAAATTTACAAGAGAAAACCAATCCCACTAAAAAGTAGGCAAACGACATGAACAGACATTTTCAAAAGAAGACATACATGTGGCCAACAAGCATATGAAGAAAAAGCTCAGTATCACTGATCATCAGAGAAGTGCAAATCAAAATCACAATGAGATACCATCTCACACCAGTCAGAATGGCTACTATTAAAAAGTCAAAAAACAACAGATGCTGGCGAGGGTGCGGATCCAAGGGAACACTGACACACTGTTAGTGGGAATGTAAACTCGTTCAACCACTGTGGAAAGCAGTGTGGCAATTCCTCAAAGAGCTAAAAGCAGAACTACCATTCAACCCAGCAATCCCATTACTAGATACATATCCAGCGGAATAGAAATCCTTCTACCATAAAGACACATGCATGCAAACGTTCACTGCAGCACTATTCACAATAGCAAAGACATGGAATCAACCTAAATGCCCATCAACCTAAATGATGACAGAGTGGCTAGAGATGGGGTACATATACACCATGGAATACTATGCGGCCACAAAGAAGGGAACAGACACTAGGGTCTACCTGAAGGTGGAGGGTAGGAGAGAGAGGGCCAGAAAAGATAACTATTGGGTACTGGACTTAATACCTGAGTGATGAAATAATATGTACAACAAACACCCATCACACGAGTTTATCTACATAACAAACATTCACATGTACCCCCAACCTAAAATAAAAGTTAAAAAACCTCCCAAAAACCTGCTTGAACAAAGGCAACTTGGAAGTATGTTTCAGGCTGCAGTCCTCAATGTTGGCCCAAATAAACTCTCTTGATTAATTTTGCCTGTTTCTTTCTTTAGGTCACCAGCCAAAAGATGTGTTCATTGACAATTTTTTCTTCAATTCATTATTTTAATTAATTCTAGTCTCCTTTTTATCATCTTGGGGACATTATTTATTCAAAACAGGTTGAAATGCTATAAACAAAGCTTTGAAATAATACAATTATATTTCCTTTCTAAAAGGTCCTTAGTTCAAGGCCAGGTGTGGTGACTCACGCCTGTAATCCTAGCACTCTGGGAGGCCGAGGCAGGCAGATTACTTGAGCTCAGGAGTTCAAGACAGCCTGGGTAACATGGCGAGACCCAGTCTCTAACAAAAATACAAAACGTTAGCCGGGTGTGGTAGTGTGCACCTGTGGTCCCAGCTACTCGGGAGGCTGAGGTGGGAGAATCGCTTGAGCCCGGGGTGGGGAGAGAAGGTTGCAGTGAGCTGTGATTGTGCCACTGCACCCCAGCCTGGGTGACAGAGCAAGACCTTGTCTCCAAAAAAAAAAAAAAAAAAAGTTCCTTAGTTCTGCTGGGCATGGTGGCTCATGCCTATAATCCCAGCACTTAGGGAGGCCAAGGTGGGAGGATTGCTCGAGCCCAGGAGTTTGAGACCAGCCTGGGCAACACAGTGAGACCTGTGTCTAAAAATAAGTTGTTTTTTTTTTTTTGAAGCTCTTGGCTTTCAGCTCGGAGGCGGCTAACGTGCAACCTTCTTCGGTTGTCCCAAATCTGGGTTTATCCAACACCAGCTGCCTCTACCATGCCGCCGAAGTTCAACCTCAATGAGATCAAAGTTGTACAGCTGAGGTACACCAGGAGTGAAGTCAGTGCCATCCTGTGTGGGCCCCCAAGATTGCACCCCCCCCCACCAAGTCTGTCCCCAGAAAAGGTTGGTGATGACATTGCCAAAGCAACTAGTGACTGGAAGGGTCAGAGGCTTACAGTGAAACTGATCATTCAGAACTGATAGGCCCAGATTGACATGGTACCCTCTGCCTCTGCCCTGATCATCAAAGCCCTCAAGGAACCGCCGCGAGACAGAGAGAAACAGAAAAACGTTAAACACAGCGGAAACACCACTTTTCTTTTTTGGAGACAGAGTCTCGCTCTGTTGCCCAGGCTGGAGTGCAACGGTGTGATCTTGGCTCACTGCAAGCTCCAACTCCCAAGTTCAAGCGATTCTCCTGCCTCAGCTTCCCAAGTAGATGGGACTACAGGCATGTGCCACCAAGCCAGGCTAATTTTCATATTTTCAGTAGAGACAGGATTTCACCATGTTGGCCAGACTAGTCTTTAACTCCTCACCTCAAGTGATCCACCCGCCTCGGCCTCCCAAAGTGCTGGGCGGGCTCATAGGCGTTAGCCACCGTGCCTGGCCGGAAATACCACCTTTGATGAGATTGTCAACATTGCTCTACAGATGCGGCACTGACCTTTAGCCAGACAACTCTCTGGAACCATTAAAGGGATTCTGGGGACTGCCCAGTCTGTGGGCTGCCAAGTTGATGGCCACCACCCTCATGACATCACAGATGACATCAACAGTGGTGCGGTGGAGTGCCCAGCTACTTAGAAGCACAAAGGAAGACATTTCAATAAAGGATATTTGACAACTAGAAATAAAAATAAATAAAAATTAAAAAAGTTCCTTAGTTCACACCAGCTTTCCTCTTCACTAGCTTCCATAACTAATTTTACTTTGGGTTCTTGAAAAAGTGCAGAGTGAGCAATGGCAGGTGGACACTGGAGGAAGGGCTGGGCACTGGGGCCTTGCTGGATCACACTCACACCACAGTGCTGGCTAAGCTCTTGCTGACCAGCTGGAAGGACAGGGAAAGCACAGGAGAAGCTCCGCTGGGCTGGAGATGTGCTGTCCCCTGGATTCCAGAACCTGGAAGCAAAGACTACTCCGGAGGAGTCCTCCACCACAGTGCTCACTCGCAGCCCAAGGAGAAGATGTGTGTGTTTCAAAGCCTTGCATGAACTTTGGTGGCAATGCAGACCTGAGTCCGCTGAGCTACCCTGGTCAAACTGGCTAACTTGGAGCCTCCAGTTTCCCTTCTGTACAAAGTAAGTTTATTATAAGGAATACATGAGACAGATAATGTGACTAGCTTAGACGATGTGTGGATTCATACTGGTCTCCACCCTTGCTCTTTTCCACAACTTCAAAGGGCCTCACTAACACAGGCATGTTGGGAATGGGCATATTTCAGAGATGCTGGCCTGGTTCCAGAATTTCCCTGGGGACCAGGAGGGCAAGATAAGAAAAGGAGACACAAAAGGGACATGGAAGTAACAAAGAGCAAGCTAAGTACCAGCAAGTCCATTAGCCACTCTGTTTCTCTCTCTCTCTCTCTGTTACCAATTTAAAAAATACACATGAATATATATGTAAGTATATATATATAATATATATTTTTAAATTGGTAACACCTGTTCCCAGTACACAATTTTAAAAGTGCAGATAAGTAAACAGTGCCGAGTGAGTACTCCCTGCATCCTAGGCCTCAGGCACCAGGTGCCATGCTCCCTCCATAGAGCCTGTTTCTGGCATGTTTCTCCAGAGACCAGTACCTCTGGGTTTCTTAATCCCCTCCCCATCCGGGGAACAAACTCCTGAGGGTAACCACCTCTCTGCTCCTGGCTCCTGAGCAGTTTCTCTTTCATCTGCACTTATTTTTAAAAGGGTTTTCAAGTGGGTGCTCTTGAGACAGTGTTGGCTCAGCGGCAGAGAGGTGCCAAGTGGCTGCACATCCTCTGAAAGCTGCCGAAGAGTTTAAACAAGCTCTTATAGCAAAGCTATTCTTCCCTCTCCTCCCAGCCTCTCTGGAGACAAGGCGTGAATACCAGGAAGCTGGGTTTCTCAATGGGCTGAGTCTCACTGGGCTTCCAAATTAGAAAGATACACACCTCAGGGAACAGGGAGAATGAGTACAGCCTGCCAAGGGCCACAAGTGTTGGTCTAAAAGGCCGGTCCCTGAGTTTCCTGTTTTCAAAGATATGAAATGCCAAACCCACACTACCCTTCTTGGGCCAGGTGGTGTGTAGACTGGAGGGGGTGAGGCCCATCCCACGGTGGCTGGAGGCACTGCTCAGAGGCTGAGCTGCTCACAGAGGCCTGAAGGGTGCTGGGGCTGGAGCCTGGAGCAGCCACGGACAGGGACCAGAAGCAGATGCTGAAGGACAGTGAAGGGCATACCACACCCTGCCCTGCTTCACCTCAGGCACCATCTGTCATGAGGAAGAAGAAAAAATGTGGGCCTCCCCCCACAACTCCTGACTCCCCACAGGGAATCAATCACCTCAGAGCCAGCTGTTTTCCCGGCCCCCAGGGCATGCACATGGGCAGGGGGCTCAGCAGTGTTCCCTTCCTAGGCATAGCAGGGCAGCCCAAACACAAGGCCAAGGAAGGCTCATAGTTCACAGACTGAGAGCCTCTTCCACACACTCGCTCAGCCATCTTCCCCGTTTTGGCTGTGGATGGCCTCAGTGCCTGAAGCCCTTTCTTCATTCTTTCCACTTGGCAAAATCTACCCTATCCTCTAAGGGTCCTTCTTGTTCACAGTCCTCTCCTGGCATTCCTTTCTGGCACTAATTCCAGAGTGTTGTGGATGAGACGCTGTAAACTGGTGAGCTCCCATGGCACAGGGACCAAGTGTGCAATAACAATCACAGAAAAGACCAAATACCCTAATTGGAGGTATTTGCGCCCTGGCCTTCCAGGTTTCCCAGGCTCCTTCTATGTTTCTACGTCGTCACTGTAGAAGAAGGCAGATGCTTCCTTTCTCCCCTTCCTCCAGGTTTCTCACCATTTTTTCAGGCCCCAAACCTTGCTAGAAGCCACCAAGCTCACTGGCTCATAGGCACTCAGTTTCTCTAGGGCTTATGTGTTTCCTATCCAGGGAGGTATGAGGGCCCTTACTTGGCACTCATCCCCAAAGGAGCTGGCTGAGGCTCTGTTGCTCATCCTGGGTGATGGTTCCATACGGAAACATAGCCACATCCCATGGGGATTCTGTGTCTCCCTATACCAGCACTTACCAAACTGTATCATGGTGGAGAAGTGTGCCTGCCCTGCTTGGGTGGGAGGCTCCTAGACCCAGGGCCAGGTCTAATCCACCTCTATAAGCTCAGAGCCAAGCCCAGGGCCCCCTTTAGTAAGGGTCACAGACAGGAAAGAGCAGGCCTGGGAAATGAGTTCAACTACATCAGACTGGGATGCTCACGTAGGGAAAACAAAAAGAAAACAGCAAGAAGGTACTAAGTGAGCCATGGCATCACACACAGGTTTTCATTTTACCCCTCATTGGCTATGACTAAAATTATAAGCAAAAAAGACATCTACACCACATCCTGGCTCCAGCTCAGAAACGATTTTGGGAAAGACAGTGCAGTGGAGTGGAAAGAACAGGGGATTTGAAAGCAGGTCCTCACTTTGAGCTCTGGTCAAAGAAACTTAAGTTCTCCAATCAGCCTCAGCGGAATTACTCTGATCTCTCAGGGTCACTGTGAGCACCAAAAATGTATGGAAAATGCTTTAAAAACAATACTAGTGCTATATAAATTTTCTCAGTAATCGTAACCATGAGAAAGACAAAACAACAAGAATCTGTCAGGGGCTCCAAGCAGCCCAGGACTCTCTCAGCCGCAGGGTGGGTGTCTGGGGTGTGGAGGTGGGGGGCTGGCAAAGTCAGAGGTCTCTCCCTCCTCATGCAGAAGAACCTAGCAGGGGTGTCTAATCTTATGTCTTCCCTGGGCCACACATAAGATACACTAACACTAACAATAGCTGATGAGCTAAAAAAAAAAAAAGTCTGTGCATACGTCTCCTAATGTTTAAGAAAGTCTACAAATTTGTGTTGGGCCACGTTCAAAGCCAGCCTGGGCTGCAAGTGGCACACAGACCATGGGTTGGACAAGCTTGAAAGCATAAGCCAAATGCCATGGCCATCCACATTAGCATAAATGGCTCCTCCCACAGAGTTTCCACATGCTTCCATGGTCCCTATGAACAGGAGATTTGACACCAGGATGAAAGAGCATGGGGTTTCAGAGTGCTTCTCCCAGGAGGGAAAGACCCACCCACATACCATAGGGCTGGAAGGAATACCTACAGGCGCAAGGTCTGGGTGTATCTGTGGTGTCCACCAGAGACAAGGGAATGGAGACAGTCTTACATTCTAAAATGCTGGGGGCAAACATGTGTGCACACATGCTGCACCTTCGCCTGAGTGGGCAAGGTCGACATCAACTTTCTCTAACCAGGCAGGCAGCCTCTGGGCTCAAGGACTGTAAACAAACCCAGTCTGTCTGGTGTGCTGGGGATTCTGCTTATCCAAAATTGTGGGTCCCAGATGGCCTGGGCCACCACGCACCATCACAAAGGAGCAGTTGTCAGCACGCATTTCTGAGGCAGGAACAGGCAACTCTACAGGCATCCTCACTTTAGTTCATCTGAATCAGCAGCTCTTGCTTTGCCCAAGCTGATTTGTTTACTAGCACACAAGAATACCTCCCTTGGATCATCCTGGGGAGAGGCAAGGAGGAGGCGGTGAGGAAAATGCCAGGTGGTGGTGGCAGCTGAGGGCTCAGGGAGAGGAGAGAAAAGAATCACTGTGGTCACCCAAAAGTTCTTTTCTATAATACAAAGTTAACACCTCCCCGTTCTGGTCCAGCCTTTATAAACCCAGCACATCCCTAACTCCATACACATTCTTCTATTAGCAATAGCTTACATTTGTTGAGGTAGGTGACTCACACAGTTACTCATACTTAATCCCCACAACAAACTACAAAGAAACAACCCTTTTTACAGAGGAGAAAGCTAAGGCTCAGAAAGATGTAGCACCTGGCTAAAGGTCCACACTGTAGCAAGTGACACAGCTGAACTTCCAACACCAACCACTCCAACTTCAAGGCCAAGGAGTCTGCTCCACCACACTGGGCTATCCCGAGAAACCACATAAGCAAGCTGAGCTTTTCTTTTTTTAAAAAACATTCTGAGTGATGGTTAGAAAACAGCTGGCTCCTGAGCCCAAAAGTGGCAAGAAAAGACCAAACTGAAGCCTCTATCTCAGGCACAGGAGGCAAACCTTGAATTGGATCTCAGAAGCAAGCTGACCCACAGACAGAAACCCCGGAGGAGCTAGCAATCACCACACGCCCCTGCCCAGGCTCCTCAGCCCTTGCCCTCAAGCAGGTGGCAACCAGTTGAGGAGGTTTGCGGATCTCTCTCTTTCAGACAGAAAAACATATGTACAACTATGTAAAGTTACATGTGTCATCCCCAGACTGGAGTTCCTATGGAAAGAGCCCTGCCTGGACTTGCAGCCAGAACTGCCAGGACCCACACCTGTCTCTAGTGCTCACTGCTGTGTGACCTTGGAGCACTCACTTAACCCCTTTGAACCTTAATTTCTTTATCTAGGGAGGCCATCCCTGCAGCAATCCCAATTTCCAGGGGTGACTAGGAAGGTGAAAATAGATGACTGACGCTGCAGCAGGGCAGGCTGAGGTGCCGCGGGCACAGCACACAGGTACTGGGGAGCTGACTTTGGAATCTGAGTGCTGGAGACTGGCCACTCTCGTCTGAAAGACAGGCAGCAAGGCCAGACAGAAATCGCCCTTCAAATCTCTCACACACCCAGATGTCTCCACAGGCTCAGCCTGACAAGGATGACATCCAACACCTAGAGTAGATTCATTCCTCTATAACCCCTCTCCACCCAAACACATACCCTCTGAAAAGGGGACCAAGTGATATTTTTGTATTTCTGTAATTTAGCATTTAAAGTTTCCCTGTATGCCAGTCGAGGTGGCTCACACCTGTAATCCCAACACTTTGGGAGGCTGAGTTGGGAGGATCACTTGAGCCCAGGAGTTTGAGACCAGCCTGGGCAACAAAGTGAGACTGTGTCTCTACAAGAAATAAAAAAAATTAGCTGGGTGTGGTGGTGCATGCCTGTAGTCCCAGCTGCTCTGGAGGCTGAGGCAGGAAGATTGCTTGAGCCCAGGAGTCTGAGGCTGCAGTAAGCTATGAGCCTGCATGATAGAGTGAGACCCAGTCTCAAAATAAATAAATAAATAAAAATTTTTTGAGACAGGGTCTTACTTTGTCACACAGGCTGGAGTGCAGTGGTGCAACCTTGGCTCACTGCAGCCTTGGGCTCCTGGACTCAAGGGATCTTCTGCTCTCAGCCTCCTGAGTAGCTGGGACTGCAGGCGTGTGCCACCACACCCAGCTAATTTAAAAAAAAAAAAAAAATTTTTTTTTTTGAGATGGAGTTTCACTCTTGTTGCCCAGGCTGGAGTGCAGTGGCACGATCTCAGTTCACCACAACCTCTGCCTCCCAGGTTCAAGCGATTCTCCTGCCTCAGCCTCCTGAGTAGCTGGGATTATAGGCATGCGCCACCACCCCCAGCTAATTTTGTATTTTTAGTAGAGACGGGGTTTCTTCATGTTGGTCAGGCTGGTCTCGAACTCCTGACCTCAGGTGATCCGCCCGCCTCAGCCTCCTAAAGTGCTGAGATTACAGGCGTGAGTCACTGCGCCTGGCCTAATTTTTTAATTTTTTTGTAGAGACAGAGTCTCGCTTTGTTGCCCAGGCTGGTCTTGAACTCCTAGGCTCCAGTGATCCTCTTGCCTTGGCCTCCCAAAGTGCTGGGATTACAAGTGTGAGTCACTGTGCCCAGCCAATAAAGTACAACTTCTGGCTAGATGTCTTCTCATCAGAAAAACTTAATAAAGAAACCTGAAAACAAAAAGAGAAAACTGACCACATATAAGACAGGGAAACGGCTTTCTTTTTCGGTTGAATTCTGCAACTATCATAACCTTCAGAAGTTTTAAAAGAAAGCCTTCATTTAAGGACAACCCCTTCATTTTAAGTCCCAGACATTCACAGAATGATTTTCTAAAGCTTTTTCTCATGGTACCCTTGTAATAAAGCTGTGAGGTAGGAAAAGCAGGAATCCCCTCCATTTTACGTATATAAAAACAAAGGCCCTGCCCAGGTCCTATGTCAGGTGTGTCAGAGCCAAGTCCCGGGACAGGTGTCCTGAGCCCAAACCAAATGCTCTTTGCAATCTAGAGGGCTCACAGGGACCAGGAAGGAGACTCACAATGATCACTCTCTGCCCAGAGCAGGGGACATCTGGAATCCTGATGCTGACTTGGTCCCTGTTGGGGAAGTGTGTGCTACTCCAGGAGGCACGCATTGGCGGGGACGGAGGGAGGCAGGACAGCGGGAGAAGAGAGGAGGTGAGCCCCAGTGAGTGTACCTGCAGTGGTGGGCTCGGTCGGGCTTGATGCTGCAGCATTTGGGACACTTGTACACCACCTGCCCGGGCTTCAACTGTAAACTCTCGATGAATTCTTTAGTGGCATTTCCTTTGGGCACTGCCCCCTGTAGGAAAGATGAAAGGTATCAGGGTTGGGCTGGGGGTTCTATCAGCTCTAACATTCTACAGTGGGGATAATTATTTGAAAGCAGCAACCACACACACACGCGGACAGGACACTTTGATACCAACAACATGTGGACTCTGTGTTCAGAATTATGCCAACATTAAGGAATATTTATTGACCAAAAATTTTTCTGAGGAAATGCCATTAGGCCACATTGATTCTTTGATTTCTTTTCTTCCTTTTTCTTTTTCTTTTTTTTTTTTTGAGACAGAGTCTTGCTCTGTCACCCAGGCTGGAGTGCAGTGTCACTCGGTTCACTGCAACCTCCGCCTCTCAGGTTCAAGCGATTCTCCTGCCTCAGCCTCTCGAGTAGCTGGGATTACAGGCCCAGCCACCACGCCCAGCTAATTTTTTGTATTTTTAGTAGAGATGGGGCTTCACCACGTTGGCCAGGATGGTCTCAATCTCCTGACCCTGTGATCTGCCTGCCTCAGCCTCCCAAAGTGCTGGGATTACAGGCACAAGCCACCGCACCTGGCCAATTCTTTGACTAATTTTCTACACTAAACAGTGACATTGTTCCTGATTACTTTATATTTTCATTTTACTGAAATTATTTTCATTGAATCCATTCTCTCCTATATAACAGTGAGGATTTGGCTCACTGACTATTTTTTGGTCTATATTAAATTTCCTGATAACAGCTTCTCCCTTTCTAAGTTTCATTGGTGGGCATCATGTCTAACAGTTTTCCCAGATCAAAACTTGCAGCTCCACATGTTAATGGGTTGTTTGCTGGGATTAAGTTTTATTTTATTTTTACCAGTGGTATTGTTATGAATAATTGGTAATCTATATTTGGTTCTTAGTGAATTCACAAGCAACTGGGAGCTGCTGCCCCAGGTATTTGACTTGCTGTCTGGCCAGAGCTGCTCTCTGATTTGCTCTTCCATCTATGGAGTATGCTTGTGAATACTTAGTGCTCTTTAGAGCCAATGGCAGAGCCAAAATGCTGTAAGATTCTGCTCTGGCTGTGCACCCATCCAAACAGAAGGAAAGCAGGCAGTGCACAGGCCTAAGTAGGGTCTTAATAGCCAACCTTCACCAAGAGCCTGCTTGGTGTTGAGCCCTGTGCTCTCACGCTCACTGTTATGGACTCAGGAATCAAATGGGGTCCCTGCTTCCGAGGCTTATAGTGTTTTGGAGGCTGACAAATGATTCTAGTAAAAGGGGTTACATGCTGTGGAAGATATTTGTGTTGAGGGAGCACAGAGGAGCCAGCAGCCAATTAACCTGGGGAATCAGAGGAGTTTTAAGTAGCGACATTCACGTGTTGTCTCAAGGAATGTACAGAGGCTTGCTATTTGCTAGGTAGACCTGTGGGAGAAAAGGGATTCCAGCAGAGAAGGGCATGAGTAAAGGCAAAGAGGTGAGGGTGAGCATGGCATATCTGGGAGACAGGGAGAATAGCAGTGTGCCGAGACATGTGCATGTAGCATCAGCAGGGAGACCAGACTGATGGGCCAGGGCCAGCCCATGTGGTGCGCTGAATGCCAGGTTGGGATGGGATTTTTCTTTATAGGTAGCCTAGAGCCATCAGGTAACATTGGTGCTTCAGGAAGAGACCTCAGTTGCCTGTGTTATGTGGATCAGGTAAGAAGAGGGAGAGATGAAAATTCCAGACACCACATAGGAGGTTACTGTTGATGGTCCAGTAAGAAAAAACTGAATTACAAGGATGGAGGGGGAGAAGTGGAGAGGAAATTCTGAGATCTGTATCTACAAATGATGGTAGGGAACCAACTTGTTATTGGGTGGTGGAGAGGGTAAAGAAAAGGGAGGAGATGAGCCCCAGTAAGGTTTCCATTTTTAGCAGCTGGTAAGTGGTGGCATGCTAAAGCCATTAAGAGAGCTAATGCCATTAAGAAGGAAGTTCTGAGAAGAGCTGACCAGTTCAGTTAGGGTATGCTGAGTCTGAAGTGCCTGAGGGACACCCAAAAAGGTGGCTGGGAATATCGGTCCAAGAAATAAGAGAGAAGATCAGCCAGTGGCATAGCACAAGGGGTTAGAGCTGGCTTGGAAGTCCCCTGGCTTTGCTTTAAATCTGAGCTCTACATTTGTGAGTGGTGTGCCCACTGACAGGTGGGCCTGTCTATGCCTTAGTTTCCTAATCAGTGAGGCAGGACTCATCTTATCTAATTCCCAGCAGTACTGAGAAGGTTAAACTAGACATGGACAACTTGCAGAAAGGGCTCAGATGATACTGCCACAGATAAAGAGCTCAGTATATGGTGGTCTGTTTTCTGGGTCTGGTGTCAGCACCAATGCTGCAGCTTTAAAAAAATACAGATGCCTAGACTCTAATGCAGCACTACTATAAAAATAAATGACCAGGGGGTATGGCCCAGACATCTGCAATTTTTACACTCCCCAGCAGAGTCTTCTACTCTATGGCCAGGGTTGACAGCTACTGTGCTAGACTAGCAACTCCATGCTTGGGTCTACCTTGATCAGCACCAGATGCCGTGGGCTGGTACACAGTATGAACACAAAGTGAAAGGTAAAAGATCCGGCAGCCAGCAAAGGGGTGAAAGAATTAGTGACGGCAGGGAGCCAAGGATGTGCCATCCTGGGAACTCTGCCTGCTTGGCCGAGCTCCCAAACAAGAACCACACGTGACACAAGGTCAAGCCACAGCTATGGCATTGGATGGGGCCCTCACTCTTCCTGCCATGGCCCCTGTGTCAGGTCTACTTCAGAGAAAGCTCCACTCCTCAGTGGGCACCCATGAGATACCACAATCAGGAAAGTCAGTGCAACATCAGAAGAACAGAAACTAAGACAGTCCCCACGTCCTGCATGGGCGCAGAGTGAGAGTATGGTTTATCAGGGTGGGCAAACTGGAGTTTCAGATAGAGCACCCCTGGTTTCCCCAGAGTGGGACTGATGGATTATAACAGGCCAAGTGAGGGGTTCCCAGGGCAGAAGTGATGAAGACTGGGTGTCAGAACCTCTCCTATAAAAGAATTCTGGGAAGGGAAGAGCCACTGAAGAAATGGAAAAATCTTTAAGTGCTGGAAATGGAAGGGAGCTGTGGTTCTGTCTTTTACTAAGAAAATGACTCACAGTGGATTAAGATTCCAGCTAAGAAAACTGCAGAGATAAATCAACCAACAACTCTCTCCTGAAGGTCTACACCACACCGAACACTGTGGGAAGTACAAAGAAGTGATGGGAGCCCAGGCCTCAAGCAGCTGGTGGGTGGACAGGTGCAGACACAGTGAGGCTGCTGAGGCTGAGCACCTAGTGAAAGGCGTGGCCACCAACGCATCAGGAGCTAAGGTGAGGCAGGACTGAGAGTGGGGATCCTAGCAAGGCCAGGAGGATCCCGGTGGATACTAAGCAGGAGACGGGTACCTGTGAGGAAAATCAGTTCAAGCACAGACCCAGAGGTGGGCCTACAGATCTCCTGTCATCTCTGCTCTTCACGTGGCTCTTCCCTGGGTCCCAGCCCTTCCCCTGCTAGGCCTCTGCTTCTCCTGCCTCATGAGGACGTATTCACTCCTGAGATGGGCAGCTCTTGGCTGACCTGTCATTCAGAGCAATGACACGCTTCCCCACTGAGGATGAGGAGCCAAAGGCTCACAAGGAACAGGAGACAAGGAGGTGATGATAGTCCAAAGGACCACTTGTCCACATGCAAGCGCACCTCAGTGCTGTAGGCTCAGACTGAGAGTGGGGTGGAGATGAGGTCCTTTATTTTCTTTCAACTCTCTAAAGTGTTTCATTACTTTTTCTTTAAGTTAAAAAAAGTAGAAAAAAAATCTGGTCTGCAAAATGTAGTCAGATGTCAGAAAAGCCTATGACAAAGTTTAAAAGCAAACACATTTTGGTGGGCAAGGACCACATGGTATAGTTTTGGACATTAAATATGCCATAAAAATACAAAACTATTGACACAGGAAACATCTATAACAGATTATATATATACACACATACATATGAATGAGAAAAAAGAAAAAATATGTGTGGTGGTACATGTTTGTAATCCTAGCTACTTGGGAGGCCAAGGTGGGAGGATAACTTGAGGCCAAGAGTTTGAGAACAGCCTAGGCAACATAGTGAGACCCTATGTAGAAGGATCACAGGTACTTTTAATTTTCTTGACTATATTTATTAAATGTTCTATTAGAAACATGTGGCTTTTGCAAAAAGGAAACAATCCATTAAAAAAAAGCAAAAGAAAAAAAAAAAAAAAAAAACAACCTTAAGGAGGAGCCATCCAAAGTAGGAATATGATCAACTTTCCTGAGGCTTGTAACCAAAATGTCATTATTGACTCACCTTGAAACATCTAACGTGCTACCAGTGAGGCACTGGTGAGGCGCCAGGCTCTGGAAGGTTTCATGAAGGCGAGGCAGAGCCCAGATCACATGGCATGAGTGGATTTCCAAGAGGGCCTGCGAAGGGCACTGGTCCAGGCAGAGGACAGGGTCTCAAGCCCAAAAGGCCTTATTTTTCATTCTCTCTCTTTTCTTTTCTTTTCTTTTTTTTTTTTTTTGAAACAGGGTCTTGCTCTGTTGCCCAGGCTGGAGTGCGGTGGCATGATCTCGGCTCACTGCATCTCTGACCTTCCAGGCTCAGGTGATCCTCCCACCTCAGCCTCCCAAGTAGCTGGAAATACTGGCACGAGCTACCATGTCCAGCTAATTAAAAAAATTTTTTTTAGAGACAGGGTCTCACTATGTTGCCCAGGCTGGTCTTGAACTCCTGGACTCAAGCGATGCTCCCGCCTTGGCCTTCTGAAGTGTTGGGATTACAGGGGTGTGAGCCATTGCCCCCAGCTGTGTTCTCTTTCATGTAAAATGCAATTGAGTTTGGGCAACTGTGTGACTTTTTGTGGATACTAAAACCAGAAAACCACAACTAGAAGTTATTACTGTCATGTGTATAAGAGAAAAAGTGCAAAGGGACATGCTTTCCCCCAAGGAGATGAAGCTACGAGGCTTGAGTTTTCCTAAATTATGGCCCAGGTGGTTTTTTTGTTTAGTTCCACTTTTTAAGAAGGTCCCAGCCACTGGAATGCCCTGTAAGCCCCAGGGGACCCTGTATAAAAGACTGCAAGAGGAAACCTCTAACCCATAAAAGGCAATCAGAGCTCTCATTTGGTATTCTCATTATAGCCTGTAATTCCAGACCATGAGTACAGACATCATTCAGCAGCTCAGCCTTTCCAAACATGTGCCCCACAATGTGACTCTATTTGCATAAATCTCACAAACATGTGCCCCACAATGTGACTCTATTTGCATAAATCTCACAAAAGGCCTATCTCCATCCAGGAGGGCCCCACCCATCCAACCACCTGAGCCCATCTCTCAGAGCCAGAGAGCAGCTGGGCCAGCCCCCGAGACTGAGGAGTCTGATACATAAACTTTCCAGTCTCTGCCTCAGGCAACTTTTTGTTTCATTCTTTTTTAAAATGCGTATCAAGCTCTTTTGGGCTCATCTCCACAAATTTCAGAACTAATAACAATTAGTTCATTGTAAGGAACTTTGTTCTTTACAATCCTGGACAGAAGGCAGGGGGTTGGAAGGCCTGAGACATTTTTGTCACTGCTGTCATGCTTGCATTACTGAGAAATGCTTATCCCCCACCCCACATTCTTACACACTCCACAGGGATGTCTTGAAGGTTCCACATTGCTGCAAGCCTAGCAGGTCAAAATGCACTGACTTTATCTCCCTCATTTCCAAAGTAATACTTGTTCATAGGTTTAAGAAAGAAAATACAGATGAAAAAAAATGGAAAAGGAAAAATTCACTCTGATTTGATCACCCAAGACAAGCACTACCAACATTCTGAAACATATTCTTAAAGTCTTTTCTCTTCATACTAAGGTAAAAACACTTTTACAAATCTATAGGCCCATAAAAACCAGATCATATAGCTTTCAAAATATATATTTGGCCCCACAGTGGAACCAATTTGAATCTGGTTTAAAATAAGTGTGTAGAAGCTGTTAAAGCTTTTCTGTGCTAGTGATGGCAGAACTCCTTCCACATTCTCTGCACAGATCTCTGAGTTTTCAGTGCAGAAGGAACATAATGGTACTTGTATGTGCACCTGTGTGTATTTAGGGGTGGGGTAGGGTGTGATGTGCCTCCATCAGCCATTCCCCTTAGTAGGTAGCCCAAACTTCTAGTACCTTTCTTGACCCCTGCCCACTTCCTTTTCTATTTTGGAGAAAATTGAGGCTGCTAGGGTTAAATCCTTCTCATATTCATCATCTCACTGCCTCACTGTCCCTGGATTCATGGGTACCCACTGTCTTGGAAGATGAGGCTCAAGTCAATCCTGGCCCTCAGGGACCCCATATCATTACCTCCAAGCTTTCTCCTTGTGTTCTCAGCAGGCTCTGAGCTCTCCCTGCCCCTTCATAGCTAAGCTGCTTGAAGCCTTGTGCACGTGATGTCTCTGCTGACCTCTTCCTTACTCTTCAGTGTACCTGTCCCCTCCATACCAGGGAACTGTTCCCACCAGGTCACTGAGCAACTCACTGTGGCCAAATCCAAAAGTCAATTCTTAGCCCTTGTCTTCCTTGGGTTCTCCTCACTGTCCTCCTCCCTGTCTGTGGGGCTGTGCCTCTCCCCTCCTCTTGGAATCCCGCCCATCCAGGCTACTGGTGTTCCTCAGGGTTCAGGGTTTCAACCCAAGACTCCTTCCTTCCCTGCTCATTCTGCACTGTCTCCTGAACAATCTTTAACTCTATTTCCATCATCACTCAGTGATGATGCTCCAATCAAAAGTTCCAACTCAGACCTCTTGAATCTGTGGATCTCTCTATTTGGCTGTCCCAAAGGCACTATGTACAGCTAAAATGGAACCTGCTGCTTCCTCCCCAAACTGTTCCCTCAAGTCTCCCTTTCCTGGCCCATGGCATATCCATGTACCTTGTCACCTGGGGTAGAAATCCAGTAGTCACCACCAGTTCCTCTAATCCTCTTCCCCACATCCCATTCACTCCACCAGGTTAATTCTGCCTCAGACTGTGCCTTGAATCCCATGCTCTCCCCTCCATGCCACCGTCATGCCTTAGTTCAGCCCATCATCACCTGCCCCAGACTATTAGAGCATCTCCCAGGTCTTCCTGACTCTAGTCTCTCCCTCAAATCCTGCAGCCCACTTCTATCCTTTCTCCCCACTAATTTCCAGAGTCAACTTTCTTAAATGGAAATGTGATCACATTATTCCCCTGGCCTAAAACCTTCACCGGCTCCCTAGGTACCATGGACCAGAGTGCGAGCTCCCGGGCAGGGCTCATGAGGCCACCATATCTCAGCCCTGGACTACCAATCCAGTGCCACCTCTCTCCGTAGACCATCCCTCCCTGTGGTCTATTTGGAGTTTCCCAAAGGCAACATTCTCTCTAAGTTTTCCTTTCTACCCTCAGGGGCTCCATTTTAGCACCAACCCAATCATCACCTGCTCCAACTTGCCAGGCACCTCCTTGCTTCTAGCACCCAAATTAAAATGCACCCAGGGATCGCCTTCTTTGCTACTTCCTCATGGCCCCAAGCCACACCCAAGGCAGAACCCATTACTTAGCCTTTGTGCTACCACAGCTTGTATGTATAGTATGGCACACATCATTTAATTACACACCCTCTCTCCGACATGACCGGACACTCCTGGAGGACAAGATGTCTGTCAACTTGTAGCTCAGCAAACTGGTTAGGGCCTGGCATGAAGAATGTATTCAATAAACTCAAGCTGAATGATGATACATTTATCGAGCACTTATAGGCCAGGCCAGGCATAGTTCCAAATGCTTTGTGACAAAACTGTATTTTGTTAGTTACTTCTGACAATAAACCTTTGAGGTAGAGACTATGGTATTCCCCATTTTATACATGAGGTAACTAAGGCAGGGAAGTCAAGCATCTTCCCAAGGTAACATAGCTAGTAAGTGGGAGAAGTAGGGTTCTGACCCAGGCAATCCAAGTCTAGAACCTATGTCACTATCAGAAGACAAACATATCATTACCAGGTATATCTGTTAAGTGACTTGGAAAAGACTTTTTTTTAATTGCCTGATGTCACAATATCATTCTACCACCAACAACTACCTCAGCACACTAGTATTAAGATTGAAACAGGCCTAGGATACTAAGGCTGTTTCAATAAGTATCTAGGATAATATGATAATATAAAAAGAAACAATGGAAAGTAGTGGAGACAGGTTCTAAAGAAATGCTAATAATTTCAAGGACTCAACATTCCATCCATTTCAAGCTACAAGAATGAAAACCTGCTTAAATTGTTTCAGGGCCATGGGATCAAAGCCTGTGCACACCCACCAGTCTGGGTAAAAACTCCCTCTAACAGCTCTCCCAGGAGCATGGTAACCAACCCAGGCCCGCATCACTGGCCATGTGTCTCCTCCACAGAAAAGTAAAAGGTAGCTAGCTGGTCCCCAAATGGGCTGCTTTCCTCTCTCTGGAGCCAGAAAGCTTTTCCTGTTGGGATTTATAAGTTGCTCAGGGGCAGGGGTGAGAAGTTGCCTGGCATGAGGGAGAATGCAGCACGATACTCCAATGGACCCTCAGGCAAGTCCCCTAACCTGATGCAGTGAATGTGCCAATACCTCTGGGCAAGATGGGCAAGGCCCTTCTCTGGCTGCACCGAGCACCTGGCCTGCTATTCCTCCTCTATGTTCCCACATACATCATGCTGCCATGCTACCCTTCCAGGAAATACTTGCCACCTGGGCTCTGAATACAGCACATGCTCTGTAAGGCTGCCAAAAAAGACTCCAGAAGGGAATACCAATTGCATGTTTGAAGTGAGCCCCAATATTTCCACTCAATGACTTTTGGCAGCTGAAATGAAAATCAGTGGCCAGTAGTGGTCTGAGATAGTCATGGAGGTCTGTTTATAGCAAGGTGTTCACAGAGTAGGATTCAAGAGGGGTTGGGGTAGGGGAGCAGGCAGACAGATGAATTTTCTTTTCCTTAATAATGTGGTTAAACTGACTATAAATCCAGTCATGTACATCATGATGTTTCAGTCAACAAGTCCCTCAAGATTATAATATCATGTTTTTACTGTACCATTTCTATGTTTAGATATACAAATATTATTGTGTTACAGTTGTCCACAGTCAGTATTCAGTACAGTAACACGTTGCATGGGTTTGTAGCCTAGGAACAAGAGGCTATTCGATACAGCGTAGGTGTGCAGCAGGCTGTACCATCTAGGTTTGTGTAAGTACAGTCTATGATGTTTGCACAATGATCAAACTGCCTAACAATGCATTTCTCAGAACTTATCCCCATCATTAAGTGACGCATGACTGTATATTCCTCCTTTTCTCAAATCTCAGATTTGAAATAATTTACAGTTAATAAATGATAAGATCCAAAAAAAGGAGAGGCAAAAATATGCTGATCATAAGGGTTTATACAATCACTGTGATTGTGTAACACTTGGCTTTGAGCTTCCTGGCAGCCGGGACAAAAAGAAACAATCTCCATCTGTCAGGTTTAAGCATCTTCTGGGAGACAGACATTGCCTCAGAAATAAGGAAGCCCCTCAGGATTCCTAAGGGAGCTCACAGAATGAGGAATTTGGAAAAGAAAAGGTGGTGAAACTGAGAAATGAGGAAAAGAGAGAGAGGGGAGTACTAAGATAAGGGTTTCTGAGTCCAGTTTGTCTTCAAGAGGCTGCCTCCGCAGGGCACGTGGAGCCATTCTAGACTTCTAAACGTCTGAAGTGTTTCCGGAACACAGAAAGCTCCTATGATGACATTACGCAACCTCAGAGTGGGCAAGGAGAAGGTGTCAGGAGACCAAACGTCAGCCTGACTTGTGCTCCTGCCCACACCCATGCCGCCTCCAGGCTAGTCTGCCCGCCAAGTGAGGCGCCTGCCCTGCTCCTCTATTTGTCCTCTTCCCTCTGTTTAAAGACCTGTCCCTTTTGCCCTATTTCTCAAATGGCTATCTCACTTCCAAGGGGGCTGTTTACACATTTGTGAGTCATTTCCCACTTCCCTTTTCTTTTCAAGCTCTATGTGGACCTACCTACTGCTATATTGGAGTAAATCACTGACAAATGGTCCAGAAGGCTGTGGTGGTTGCAATTGTTCAGATGTTACACTTGGAATAATTATTTCAAAGCTGAAAGCAGTAAAGTTACCGCTTGAGGGAGAACATACGGTGTTTTTTTTAATATATATATAAAAAATTATATATATATTATATATATATTTTAAACTAGTAACGATAACAAACCAAAGTGATACACAATGCATACATTGCTTATAACCTTTGGATATAAACTGTTCTGAAAAAGTATGTGCAACATGAATTCTTGAGATATAAAACATTATAATCCCATTAGGGAACTCCTTAGAACTCTGCAGTGACCACTTTCTAAAAAAAGACTCCTTTGCAATATTAATAAGGAACGCCTAACTTATCTGCTTATGACCTGGGCTTCCAACTCTGCTCCTTGGAATCCCAGGGTGTCCCAACAGCGCCTTAGGAGCTTCCACTTCTGCAGCCCCACTTCTCTGTTTCGCATACTGGGTTTTAGATGAGATATGAGCACATGAGATATCATGTGCTGGGGATGGCGAGAGGCAGATGGTAGCATGAAGACCCTAAAACAAGGCACATCTGTAGAACATGCTTTCAGTTGCTTCCCTTACTAATGCTAGATACTTGACAAATTCTTCATTTTAGGGGCCAGTTTTCTTTGGGGGCTACCAGCAAAATACACCTCTGGGAAGCTAACTGTTGTTTAGGATACAGTCTGTGCCTCTCACTGCTTTGGGATTGGAAGCTGGCAACACACCACAGTGAGAATCATGCTCTCCTGCATCCACTGCAAGGGCCAGCTGGCCAAGGTCCCTGGAGAGGCTGCACGCTTCAACGTGGTGGGTAAAGAACCCATGTATGTGAGGGCAGCAGGAATGCCAGGGCAGAAGCCTCCCCTCTCACTGCCTAACATCCAGTTCCCTGTTTTCACATGCCTTCCAGAAACCAATGACCTCCACACACACTCTCTCCAACCCTGATTCTCCATCAGCTCCAGACTATCTACTGCCCATCTAGCATCTCCACTTGCACATAGCATAGTGGCAGTCTGACTGGAACATGAGTCTTGATTTCTCCTCCAAAATCAATAACGGGCACCAGTGCTCCCCAAGATGCTCTAGCTAAGACTATGAAAGTTACACCCTCCAATCTCTCTCCATTCTGTCAGTTCTGAACCGCATTCTCAGGCCTGGCCTGAGAGGGAAATGTGAGGGAAAGGTGGTAGCTCTAAAGCATTTGAATACGCAGGGCCCTGCCCTCAGACCAATTATAGTAGTCATGGGGGTGGGGCCCAGCCATCAGTACGTTTAAACAGCTCTCCAAGAGATGGTACAGGCAGGCTTGAAAACTAGTAGCTTAAAACAGACTCCAAATCCAACAGCTTCTCTCTGGTTTCACTGCTCTTACTTTGGTCCGAGCCACCACCACGTCTTGCCCGGACCACTGCAATACCTCTAGTCCCCCTGCTTCTCTACTTGTAACACCTTGAACCTCCATTGCAAGCACAATGCAAATCAGATCACACCCTGTCTCTCTGAAGGCTGCTGACTGCACTTAGAATAAAATCCAAAGTTCTCAAGAGGCCTACCAGGCCCCGTACAATCTGGCCTCTGAGGCCCTCTTCACCTCTTCTAATCACTCTTACCCCCAGCTACCATGTTTTGATCACCCCAGTCCTAGTCCTATTTCTCAGATGTGCTGAGCATGTTTCTGTCTCTGGGCCTTTGAATCTACTCTTTTCTCTACCCTTGGATCTTCGTTTGCCTGGCCTGTAGCCCTGTGTCATTCAGGTTAGCTCAAAAGGCACCACCTCAGAGATGGTGCCTTAGACCACCTTGATCTAAAGTACTCCCCCTTTGCCCCAGAGAGTCAACAGCACATCATCCTGGTCACTTTGCCTTATTGTCTTTAAAGCACTTATCACTTTCCAAAATACCCTGTTCAATCATGTCCTTACTACCTGACCCCGTCACTACAAAATGAGCTTCACAGGGGCAGGAATTTGCATCCGTCTTGCTCATAACTGTAGCCATTGCTCAGAAAGATCTCTCACAGAACGGGCACTCAGGAAACACGGCCATTCATTTTATTCCCACACCAGTGCCACTCCTCCTCACTACTGCCAGAGTGAGACTTGCAAAATGACAGTTTTGTTTAAAATGTGCTGAAAATCCTTAGGGGCCCTAAACTGCCCCTCATCATCCAACTCCTATCCTCCTCCTTAGGCACCTCACCCACGTCACCAACCTAAATTCATTCTCTTCCTAAGTTCCCACCACTCCTGGTGCCTAGAGGAGCCACGTTCATGCATTCCTATGTCTCTGCAAGCAGCTCCCTCTGCCTGCCTTCCTGTCCTCAATGTCCACTGCTTGGGCAAGAGCTGGTTTGGCATTGCTTCCTCCAAGCTGTCACCTCTATAGATTGATTAATCTCCCCACCCTTGTTCTCCCACAGCAATCCATGTTTCTTTCTGCTACAACCTTCATCACACAGGTTTATCGTCACCTGTCTTTTCTAGACAGAGGGCATCTTGAGGGTAAGAACAGTATCTGGGGCTTGGTAGACAGTAAACTATGAACTGAGAGAAGCAATGTCTTTTACTTCTGCATCCCCAATAGCAATGGTATCATAAACATTTCTGAATAAATCCTTAACTTATTTTCAGCATGACCATATAGATGCTGCTGGGAAAACTCTTTCATATCCTTGTGTTTGGGGACACTTAGGATTATACCCATATACATGGTTTCCCCCAGGTGATGGCTGTCCCGCATGCAGTGCTAAATACTAGGCCAACAGGCCTCTGCCTGCCGGTGTGTTTGGTCTCCCTGAGGCATGTGCATGAACAGAGATGCTGTCTGGACTAGTGGCTGACATGTAATTGAGTTGGGAAAGCTGCTTTCCTTTGGGATGGATGAATAATAATCCACCACCTGAACCGGCAGGAAATGGAGCCCTTTGAGACAAGAACTAGCTCAGGCCCATCATTATCATCACTACCGCACTGTCCCTGGGGCTCACAGAAACAAAATCTGTATGGTCAGTGTCTAGTAGCAGTGCTTTCCCTCTCTTAATTTAAACACACACATCCCACGTACTGAAACGAGCCACAGAAGGTCTTTATCAAATAATGTATTCTCTTGCTTTGCCCATACAAGAAAAGGAACAGAACAGAGGGTTTAATACCAGGGTGCACAAACATTCAATAGCCACGTGCGCAGCTTGGTATATTCAGCTAAGTCATTGAGCAGAACACTACTGCTTTACCCACAGATATTCACCAAGAGGCACTTGCTGCGGCCTGAAACAGGCTTGTCCAGCTTTTCAGGAAAAGATGCACCTCGCCCAAGCAAAGTGAAGGCCATTTCCGTGCAGGTTCCTGGAATTGGATGTGGCTTTAATTTGAAGTCCACCTAGCTCCAGCACTGTCTTCACTGGGAAGCCCCATCCTGACCCAACCCTCCAGCATGCTTTCTGCTCTGATCATCTGGTCCCAGTCTTCAAGGTTATCTGTGTCTTTTTAACCAGAGGCCAGGTTTCCCCTAGACCAAACCCCTCCCACAGCAGGCCCAATGAATGTATATATCCATGTACTTATAGTATCATTTAACCAAGACAGATGGGCTGTGGTACAGGTATTGACCCCTCTTCCCCAGTCAGAATTCCACAGAACTCTGAACAAGGCAGAGGTCTACTTCCTCACCCTTCCCTGGCGCTCCTATTCTCCAAATTCCCAAGGTCCAGGGGGAGCATGCAGGTTATGGCCATGCCAGGGCCAGAGGAGGAGAGTGTGGGCTGGTCAAAACAAGCCCAGACATACTCACGGGGTCCGTCAGCATGGCCCGGCAGTGGGAGGCCAGGGCCAAGAAGGCCAGCAGGTTGAACACAATTCCGTTGATGATGCTATACACGTAGTCTCGAGATGGAATCAGCATGACAAAGAGGACCACAAACTCTGCATAGAGGACCAGAAACCACGTAACGATGGCACAGGCGATGCCACAGCCGTCACGGATAAACCACATGGTTCCCACAGGACCAGGGTAGGGGGGTGGGACACACTTCTCCGGCTGGAGGTATTCTGGTTTCCGCTCAATGTCTCGGAAGTGGTGGGTGGGAATAAGCATCATAAGCTATTCTGTCCATACTGGCATCTGAAAGAGAGAGGAAAGAATCCAGAAACTTGGTGTTGTCTTGTCATTAAGGAGGTTTGACAAAATTACTCCCAAAGTGAGCTGTGATTACCTATCTGCAAACCCCTATGTGCAAAGCCACCTAATCACCTTGTTCTTTTAAAACATGAGTCCTCTTCCCTGCTTCTGAGAGTCAATTTAGCCTTCTTGAAACAGGACCCTCACATGACAGATAATAAAAAGGAAGCCTCTAAAGGGTAAATGCCTTGCCCAAGGTCAGCCAGAGCAGAAGCAGCAGACACAGCCAATTTATGTTTTTTTTTTTTTTTTTTTTTTTGAGACTAGGTGGGGTCTCACTCTGTCACTCAGGCTGGAGTGCAGTGGCACCATCTTAGGTCAATTCTGCCTCGACCTCCCACCTCAATCTCCCAAGTACCTGGAACTACAGGAATGCACCACCACACCTGGCTAATTTTTAGTTTTTGTTTGTAGAGATGGGGTTTCGCCATGTTGCCCAGGCTGATCTCAAACTCCTGAGCTCAAGTTATCTGCCCACCTCGGCCTCCCAAAGTGCTGGAATTACAGGCATAAGCCATGGCACCTGGCCCAGCCTGGCAATTTAGAGGTAGCACTAGAACCTAGGTCTCCTTGGTTATTAGAGATCTACTGGGTGGACAGTGCCTCAGTAGATATGTTCAAATTTTGACTTAAAAGGAGAGGCAGAGAGAAGGGGAGCGAGCTCAAAGATGTTTTCCTACCACCTGGCTGTGGGGTGCTTCATGTGCCTTTGTTTCCTCACCTGTGAAAACACCTACATTCCAGCCCTGGCCACCTCCTCCCAGGATTGCTGGTATGAGGGTTGAGGGAACTGGTGGAAGAGCTTGTGATGAACGATATAGATCACAACACTCTGTACACCTCACAGGCTACGCACATGTATTTTCTCTAGGAAACACATCCATTCCTTCAGAAACAAGTGCGGAGCAAAGCACCCTTTCTCTCTAGAAGCTGCCATTCAAGTCTCTGGAGACAGCAATGAAATAACTAAGAATCAATGACTAATGTCTATCCACAGCATGTGCTGCAAGACACAGAAAGCATAGATTTCCCTTCTCTTCTTCTTTATCTTACCCTCTCTGGCCTGTTGCACCACCAACCAGGTTTCTCAGTTAGAAACTGTGATGGCTCAAGCGCCCCACCAGATGTAGGTGCCATGGAAAAGCCACCCATAGCACAGGCTACAACACAGGCAGGGAATATCTCTGTCTTGAGAACTCAAGTAACTACACAGCAGAAGAAATCATTCAAAAGCAGCACTGGCCATGTATGCTTCCGAAGACTATGGCTCTGAAGGGCAAAGGCAGGCTTTCAGTATTGTTATGAATAGTAAGGAGACGTCCAAAAAGTTAGGAGGGCAGACCAGTAACTACTATTCAAAATGACAGACATTCTAGAGTCGCAAGTTGCACAGACTAATAATGAAGAATAAGGACAGGGCCACTCCTCCCAAGGTGGCAGAGAATTAATGGCTGAAAGGCAGTTAAATATGCTATTACATATTTGCCCAAAGGAACATTGACTCAACAAATACAGTCACTATCACAGTGACAAGAAGTCATGACACATAGAGATAGAATAACCATCTTGGTTGGGCGCGGTGGCTCACGCCTGTAATCCCAGCACTTTGGGAGGCCGAGGCGGGTGGATCATTAGGTCAGGAGATCGAGACCATCCTGGCTAACACGGTGAAACCCTGTCTCTACTAAAAATACAAAAAATTAGCCGGGCGTGGTGGCGGGCGCCTGCAGTCCTAGCTACTTGGGAGGCTGAGGCAGGAGAATGGAGTGAACCCGGGAGGCGGAGCTTGCAGTGAGCTGAGATCATGCCACTGTACTCCAGCCTGGGTGACAGTGCGAGACCCTGTCTTAAAAAATAATAATAAATAAATAACCATCTTAAGTATAGTAAAAGTCTTGGTTCCTGGTGGTCCATCAACTAAAATTTTCTAACAGCAATCCTGTGCTCTCCAGAGGACAGTGGCAATGTAGTCCTGCCAGAGACAACCTAAATGCACTAAAAGATGCAGGCCCTCTTCTGAAGCACCAAACAGGGCAGTAGAAGATCAGAGATCAAGGATGTCTGGGACCTGACCCGTGCCCAGCGAATTCTAAAATTACAAACTCTGTTCAAGGAAAACCAAACAAAAGAAAAGCTGATATCACACAACGATTCAAAATCTGACTGAAGCTCTACATTTTGACAACCTCCAGTTGCAAGCGTTCTTTTGGTTTTTCCTACTGCCATACAGATTTATATTTATATCACCTGTGTTCTCACGATTACTATTTAAGCCCAAAACCAATAATGTTTTGTTGGACCACAGCCACATCATTTGATTATAAATTGTCTCTGGCTGCTTTTGTACTACAATGGCAAGAGTTGAGTAGCTGTAACACACATGCCCTAGATATTTACTCTCCAGCTCTTTAAAGAAAAGTTTGCTGACACCTGGTTCCAAGCAGTTGTTGGCTATCAAATAAATAACAGATCCTGCTTCCCCGGCAGAACAGCCTGGTGTGATGGAGATAGTCAGTTACAACTCACTGTCCCACCCACATCTGTGACGGCAAAACCTCTTGTCATCTGCAGCCTGTGGGCCACTTCCCCATAACCTGTACACTATATCAAACTGTTATCATAAACGGTATGGTTTTCATAAATGGATAATCACTGAAAATAAATTTTAGAGCAATTCTCCTTAGATTACATTATATTCACAGAATATTCAGAGTGGTTGCATTCTATCCTTTGACAACTCCTCATTCTTGATTGTATTTATGACAATGATTTGATTAAACAAGAGTTATGTTTCATGTGCATGGTTTTGTTGAGGAATAAGCCCTTCCACACAAGTAACTTTCCAGATAAATGTGACTTGTTTCCAAGCAGAAACACACTTTAACCATTTGGATGGTTAAGATGGAAATCTTAAAACAGAAAGGGAGAGAGAGAGAGAAGAAAGAAAGGGAGGGAGGGAAGGAGGGAGGTAGGTAGGGAGGGGTATTATAACTGTTTGTGCCTTAAGCACAATAATCAATCATTTCTTATTTAGATTTATTTAGAGTTATTACCAGGAACATCACCTACAGGAATATGTTAGGTAACGATGTCCTCAGGGCTACTGAAATTCACTGGGTCTCAGCTTCACATCAACTGGCTTGCTCAGACTGTTATAACTGCCATTCTGGCATCTCTGTATATGATCCTTTGTCTTCCTCCTCCATTCCTGCCTACTCATTTGTGTGTCTATGGTCACCAATCATCCCCACACATCCTCTATTTACTACTGCTAATTGGCTGTGGGCTAGAAAAGCGAATAAACTAAGTCTTGTTAGATTTATTTGCAAAAGGGTAGTCATTTTGGATAATAGGCCTTCAGGGAACAACTGCTAAGCTCTTCACCACATAGTCCTTGAGGGGAGGAGGCCCTCCCTTATTAGCCCAGTGACTGGCACAGAATAGCCACTTAATACACGTGTTGATTAAATGAATGCATGAGCTTTGTGATCCCAGCCTCTTACAGGCATTGTCTGCTTACTTTCAGGACTGTGACCATATTCTGGATGGTGGAGAGTGTGTCAAGTAGGACCAAGAGGTAAGTGGACTGACTCTTACTCAAGTAACCAGGATGTTCTCTCCTCAAACAACGTGGGACCAAAGAGTGTACAGAGGAGCTCTGTTTTCCCATGACCCTCACTGGTGAGTGAGAACCTGTGATCTAGGAAAGGACCAAGCCAAAGGTGTACCTGGCAGGGCCAGACACCAAGTCCTGACCTGAAGGGCACATTCCACACTTAGAATTTCAAAATATCCCAATCAAAACCAAGAAAGGCATACTGCTACAAAAAGGTTGCTTAACCTCCAGATCTCCCAAAAGCAACAAAAGTAGCTTTCAAATAAGGATTTGTTCCTTAAATTAGCCAAATGAAAATCTGAGAAATATGGCAAAAAAAAAAAACAAAAAAAAAAACATGAAACAAACTGTATATGTTCCCTTTATCCTGCCCCTAACAAAAACAAAAAAGGCAAATATAGACCCCCTTTTCCTTTTCTATTTTGAATTAGAGAAACTCCAATCCTTAGGGTTGAGCAGTAGACCTTTGCCAAGGACCCACCTCCCTACAAGTGTCCTTACTTCCAAGGAGCTCTGGGACAGGGCCCCGAAGATGGGCCCTAAACCCCAAACCACCCTGTCAGCACATGCTCTCAGAGGGGCAGCCTCCTCTAGGTCCCCCTCCCTGTCTCCTTCACCCCGGCCCCTTGCCCTGTTTGCTCTTCTCTCTTTATTCAGTTCAACTCAAAGACATTCATGGAGCAGTCACTAAATGCAAGGAGCTGTGCAGGGGGCTCACACAAGAGGGATGATGCGGACAATAATCTGTGTGTGCTGCCCTGCTCGGGCCATGCCAGTTCCCTCCCCCAGCTCCCAACCTAGTAACATTAGTCTTATTTGCCTTTTTCCTACTAACCTGCAAGTCCTATTTTATTTAGCTCTGTAGCCTAGTGTTTGGTATATGTGCTCAAATCAATGGTTCCTGAGTGACTGGTCACATATATCAAACAGACACACCCACAATAATGCTAACACATAGGTGACTAATGAATAGTACAAAAAAGGGGCAAACAGTACCAGAAAAACCCGAACACCACAAGCAACAAAAACCCCAACAATCATAAGTGAAATAAATAGACTTTTTCATGGCAAGGACTTCTGAAGGGGTTGGCTCTGAGCAGCGCCCGGAGCCAGGTGAAGCATACTGCTTACGAAACAGCAAGGGGGGCCGGGTGGGCCTGGCAGGAAAATTGGTGGTAGTAGTGGGGAACGGGAGGGGCACGATGTCCAGGGCTCTGTCTGTGTGTCTGTGGACACATGCAAGCTTTGCAGGGAAGAGAGGAGGTGATTGGAGATGAGGCTTTATAGGTAGGAGAAAGTTGTGTTTTAGAAATTTTTTAATTTCATCATGAGATGGGATTTCATCCTGAAAGGTACTGGTGAGCCATAAAGTTTCTGAGGAAAGTTGTGCGGGAACAGTACTCGTGCTGTGGTTAGGCCACTCTGGAAGTGACAGGCAAGACAGATGAGAGGTCTGAGTCCAGAGGCCGACAAGTCCAGGGAGGCACAAGGGCAACAGGCCCGAGTCTCATTTTGGTGGTATTAGGTTTTCTGTTCCTCTGAGTGGCTAATAGTTTTCCAAGGAAGATCTAGAACAATGATCATTTTGTAATTTGAATTATAGTAATTTATATTGAAGTTTTTTGGCTAAGGGTTTTAGCATGAAAAAGAGTTAACGCCCCCATATATTAGTATTCCATGTTCAAAGTAATTACTCTTTTCATCTGATAGAAGAGTTCACTGAAGCCCAGAAAGGCAAAGGAACTAAGCCTAGGGAGGGGCAAGGGTAAGGAAGTCACAGGAGAAACAAATCCACAGGCCCAGTGGTGTTCTGGAGCGACCTAGTGCCAGCAATCCTGATAAGATGTGGCATCAAAATGATTATCTGAGCTCTGTGGGGGGCAGTGTATGGGAAGTCGAAGGAAATCAGCTAGTATTCCTTCATAGAATTCTAGAAATCGAAACCAAGAAATGCCTGAAATTAGTGCTATTCTAAAAGCAACAACAAAAACTGCTTCTGGTCCAGAGAATTGCCTCCAGATCCATATGACAAACGTGCTTCATTACACCTGATCACAAGTGTGCTCTTCCACTAACCCACACTGACAGACACAAATATATTCAGTGAAGTGGAGTCTGGGGCTCCATGAGCCCCAGAGACTGGGTTGCTGGGTCAGCCTTGAAGTACACCACTTATGCCTCAATCCCCATGCTGTCTCTCCATGGTAGGCAGCTCAAAGGATTTGAACATGGTGGTGCTAACGCCAAGCTCTCAGGCCCCATCCCACTGTGGCACTTCATCGGGTTGGCCAGGATGAACTGGCCTGGCCAAGTGTTGACTGCTAGTGATGGGCAGAATCCAGCTACAACATTTGCTGAGTGAAGGGAAAATCCCTACAAATATTTATCATGTGGCAAAAAACCCAAAACAAAACCCTGACCTACAGTCCATGCTTTATGGACGGGGTCAAAGCATGACTGTCACATCAAACATAGAAGTCCTCTACTGAATGTATTAATGCCACTGTTCTCAGTCCAGCAAGTGTCCCAAGGACCCCCATGCTCTCAGATTGCCAACAAGTCCTACTCGCCTGCTTTCATAAGACAAGATCCTACACTAAAGTCATGGAGCAGTTCTGCCAGATCTTTTTTTTTTTTGTTATTTAGTTTTTATTTCATAATCATAAACTTAACTCTGCAATCCAGCTAGGCATGGGAGAGAACAAGGAAAACATGGAACCCAAAGGGAACTGCAGCGAGAGCACAAAGATTCTAGGATACTGCGAGCAAATGGGGTCGGGGGGTGCTCTCCTGAGCTACAGAAGGAATGGTCTGGTGGTTAAGATAAAACACAAGACAAACTTATTCGAGTTGTCCACAGTCAGCAATGGTGATCTTCTTGCTGGTCTTGCCATTCCTGGACCCAGAGCGCTCCATGGCCTCCACAATATTCATGCCTTCTTTCACTCTGCCAAAGACCACATGCTTGCCATCCAACCACTCAGTCTTGGCAGTGCAGATGAAAAACTGGGAACCATTTGTGTTGGGTCCAGCATTTGCCATGGACAAGATGCCAGGACCTGTATGCTTTAGGATGAAGTTCTCATCTTCAAATTTCTCCCCATAGATGGACTTCCACCAGTGCCATTATGGCGTGTGAAGTCACCACCCTGACACATAAACCCTGGAATAATTCTGTGAAAGCAGGAACCCTTATAACCAAATCCTTTCTCTCCAGTGCTCAGAGCACGAAAATTTTCTGCTGTCTTTGGAACCTTGTCTGCAAACAGCTCGAAGGAGACGCGGCCCAAGGGCTCGCCGTCGACGGCAATGTCGAAGAACACGGTAGGGTTGACCATGGCTAGTAGTACAAGAATTTCCTCGGCGGCAGCGTCTGCAAAGCCAGTTCTGCCAGATCTAAAACCAAATCTTTGGAAGCACCTCAAAGTACTTTGTGAGGATTACTTTTCAAAAACACCACATCCACCCACATTCTCACATCCACCTGAACATTCATGCACTTGTGAACAGCATACATCTTGAGATGGTATAAAGTAGCATCAACAAAGGGCAATTAACTCAACCATTGGAGCCTGTATGAAATAGCTGTATACAGACTGGTTTAACAAACTCAAAATCAGGTGCAATGATCTCCCCTTGGCTTAGAGGTAAGAATTATCTAAACACTTAACACAAAAATTGAGGGATTAAACTTTCTGGGTCCCTACAACTAGGAACTATAAAACTGAAACTCAATTTCATTAGCTTCTTAGCAGATGTCATGAACATCAGCAAAATAGTAGAAACCCTAAAATAGGATGCTTTTGGCTTAAGCCAAAATTTGTTTCAAGTGAATATGTGACAATTTAATAAATCTAGTATTATGCTAGACTGCTGTTGAGGGCTGGTCTGATATCCTCTTGAACTTGTCCTAAACACTGAATTCTCACCTAAACTAATTCTTACCACAGTTAAATAGTTCAGTCTACCCTTAAACAATCACTTAAAATGTCCACTGAAAGAGGGTAGCATTTTTTTCTGATATGTCTGTAACTCTCAGCTGAAATCCACCCTAATCAATATAACATTCACCTTCTATGGTTTAAATCGTACAGTCTTAAAAACATGGTGTTTGTTTCTTTTAGAACTTCTCACATTTTAGAGTCATAGTCTTAAAGTATTCACAAGCAAGCCCTGCAACCTCAAAGATCAAATAAATGATCTTTGCTTTAGAAGCTTTAGAAACAAAACTGGTCAAGTAGAAAATTAATTCACCTGCACTACAATTACCTTAATTTGTGTAAGGATCTAAAAGGATTGTAAATTTTATGCCCACTTTTTAGATGAGTCTCAGAAAAACAAAGAATGAACCATGAATCACTATGTTTGAAATATGTCATTAAAAAATAGGATGAGTCACTAAACTTTTTCAAAAAGGTAAGGGTGTGGTATGAAGCCTAACAGAAGAAAGGTGCCTTATCTTCTACAGCACACCCTGCTAGCCAAGGAAAGTGTCCAGACAGGCAGAGCGAGCTGGCCTGTTTTATAAGATCTTTACTACCAACAAGTCTACACTGTTTTTCTCTCTACAGCAGGGGCTGTCTCCCTCTGCCTGCCTTTTGTCTCTGTCATACTCAGCCTTCAACAAAAAACAAACGGAAAAAAAAAAAGTAAAATACTTTACCTCCAAGCCAAACCTTACACATATTACAGTTCATTGAGGAAACCAGGAAGTGATCAGTAAACTGAAATTTCCTTCTTGCCTCATAACTGACCACCTTCTTACAAAACCCATTCATGCACACACTCAGACTCCTACCAATGTCCTTCATTTCAGAAAACAGTCTGGGATTTGGATAGCTCATGGAGGCTGACAGTTCTTCTACTTACTATAATTATTTTATTATAATTGGCTATTTTGCCAACTCCTGGCTTTACTGATCTACTAAAAAACAATATGCACCTGAACCAGGTGCAGTGGTTCACATCTGCAATCCCAACCCTTTGGGAGGCTGAGGCAAGAGGATCACTGGAGCCTAGGAGTTAGAGACCAGCCTGGCCAACACAGTGAGACCTTGTTTCTATAATTTTTTTTTTTAATTGGGAAAAAAAAGACATACCCATATATAGTGTGACATAATAAATGTCACAAACACTAGAGATCTATAGAAGACACCACTCATTTGGGTAACATGTTCTACTTTCCCTTTTCATGGCTGTCATTTATACATTGCAATGAAAAGAAAAATTGAGACAACTTTAAAACAAGACCACTTGTAAGAGTAACTGGTTAAAAAAAATCAGAATTTTAGAGCTGGGAGAAATATTGAAGACCACGTGGTAGATTTTAGTCAAATTTTCCTGTTTCACAAATGTGAAAATTTAAGTCCTTTTGACATTTTGTCAAAAACTTATGTTTTAGTCAAAACATGCAGTTTGTAAGCCAGCAGGAGCATCTTCATAAAGGCAACAATAAATGACTATTCCAGCTACCCAATGAACACTTGTCAATGACAGTGACACTCTCATAGTTTGCGAACTCCTTTGTAATCCAGTACATGATCTTATTTGACAATGAACTGCCTTCTGGCCTCTGTGAGGGTAGGCTCCAGGTTTGCTTGATTGTTGCCACAGAGTGGGATATGCTGAATGTAGGGTGGGGCCCTGATTCTTTCCTGACCCTCACTGAAGGTGTCACCCCTGCCTCCATCCGGGCACGGGGCTGCTTGCTACACATGCCTCTCCCTGTTTGATTCTCACATCTACTCTATTTTGCAGGTATAAATGCCCACTTCCCCATCCTGCTTTTAGAAATGAGAAAACTGAAGCATGCCTACATTCATACCTCTAGGAAGTGGTGGAGACAGGATATACTTCCAAAGTCTGCTCTTGCCCCAGAGCCTGCTTTCACTACTTACTACAACAATTAAATTTTGTCTAATAACTAGAAAATAAAAAGGTGAGGAGTATTGATGTTTCCATCAGTGACCTTGGGTTACTTACAGTTTGGCTATCTTGTCCACACATTGTTATGCAGAGGTGGCATTATCAGGTGGGCTGCATGCAGGGTTTCTATCAGTGACCTTGGGTTACTTATGGTTTGGCTATCTTGCCCACACATGGTTATGAAGAGGTGGCATTATCAGGTGGTGCTCACAGGCCACAGGCCTGAACATAAGCATTTTGGGCTCTAAGGTGGGGCCCTGGCTGAATACCAGCCAACATTTAGGATACTAGTCCTGTCCTAACCTAGGAGGCAGGAAGGCCGTGAAGCCTCAGCCAGAAGAGTCACCCTAGGATTGAATCCCTAAAATCTGCTTTGGCTGGGAAATACTTCCTGTGGTGCCAAGTAACAGAATGCTGCTTTTTGTGAGAAAAAAGCGCCCCCCGCCCCCCCATGCTAGGCAGAGACCAATCGGCAAAGGTTCCCACCTGAGGATGTTGAGAATGGCACCTGGGCCCACATTGTGTCATGTGCAGCCACACAGCCACTGTGACATCACTTAGGCCAGAGCTTGGGTGTTTTTAGGGACTAAAAGCAAAAGTGCTTAAAGAAATCCGAAAGACTAGCTAGGAAGGGAGAGAACCAGTTATTGCAACTGTACGAGGTACTAGGGATCAAAAAGGGGAGCCATTTGACTTTCAGGAATCTGCTGATATCACTTATTCCAGGCACTTTAAGTGGTAAATGCAAGAGCAGAGCCCTGGGAGAACCTGGGCCCACAGAAAGAAGGCTGTAATGGGCTCTGAGAGAGAGAACACAGCCCCTGCTTACCTGGTGAGGGGCTCTCCAGCCATTCACCAGAGGGCTTTGGAAATAGATGGGAGGCTAGTGCTAAAGGGGATGAAGACTGGGCTTGGAATCAAGAGGCCAGAGTTTACTCCCAATCCTGCCACTCGCTAACCTCACGATCTCGATCTCAGGCAAGACAGTTACCATTCTGGGCCTCAGTTTCTTCATTTGATAAAACAAAGGGGAAGATCACGCTGATTGCTAAGGCCCCTTGCAGGGCTGAGATTCTATGAGTCCTCCGTTCTCAGGAGCAAATTCAACATTTTCTTTGTTAATATCTTGGATTTTACTTTTTTTTTTTTTTTACCAAAAGTTTTCCTTAACCTCTTTTCCTGATTTGCTAATATTCAAAAAGAAGCCCACTAGTAACTATCTCTCTTAGCAATTTTCTGAACATATTTAGTTTTTTCAATCAAGTACAGCATACAATTACGACTTCCTTTTGTTCATTTAATTCTTTTCCAGAGTGAAAAAAGCACTAGCAAAATATATCAAGTATAACAAAGTGGTAAATGAAAGAAGTCCTAAGAACTCCAAGTTAAACATGGCCATTTTTCAATATTCAAATATGTGCCTATCCAGGATCCATTCTGAGTTTTAAAACCTGGCAAGATACTCACTTGAGGGCAAAATGAGACTTAGGTAAACTGACTTGTTCAAAGTCATAAAGCAAGTTAATAGCAAGGCCCAAATCTTTGGAATAAGATGCTGGGAAGTCTTTCCACCATAGATTGTTATCTTCCTAACCAACCTGTCTTTCTAGATTCTCTGCTACTATTTCTTGGTCTATTTCTTAAAGTCTTCACCTATTGAAGACTTTACTGCAACAGGACTGTGGCCAGAACTGTACTTGTCCCATTAGGCTCACCTTGCTAAGGTAAGAAAGTGATCTCACCCAAAGGCATTCCATCTCCACTGACCTTGAATAGGAAATACACATTCATGTCTTGCCAACAGTTCAAGCACCAAGTCAATATATACTAGGAAGGCTATGGTTTGGAGGAGACTATGAAATGATGACATTTCCCATGCATTCCAAATGTATTAGGATGTATGACTGAATTAAGTGCGACATGCACCTGGAGCCTTCTCACCTTCACAGTTGATAGCCATGAATGAACTGACCATTTGTCTCTGGAAATCTGCTTCCGAGGAGGAAAGCAAATGATTTTTTAAAATGCAAAACAGGAGGGAACTAAAGGCAGCATGGCATGAGCCTCATTTTTTCCCCTAGCAGGTCAATATGGAGACATCACCCCTCCACTTTTACTTGAGACTTTGTTACTTTCCATGGCTATTAGGGCGTCTGTGTTTAAATATTTCCACATTTGGTAATCAGGATCTGTGACCCCCTTTTCTCAAATATGCCCTAATGAGACATAGGAAACACGCTGTCACTCTCCCAAAATGAAACACACGTGAAGACTGTATAACCTTTCCTCTAATTAAGAGTAAGCTTTACCCATGTATTACTAGCAATTTTTCTATCACTGTAATCCCAAGTTATAATGTCCAGAAGACAGATGAAAACCTGCTGGCCAGACTATGATAGTATTCTTTACAGATATTCTTCATTCCTATCATTATTTTATTACTTATTATTATTTTATTATTTTTTAGCGATGGGGTCTATGTTGCCCAGGCTGGACTCAAACTCTGGGGCTCAAGGGATCCTCCCACCTCATTCTTTTAAGACAAGGTACAGGTAGGACAAATGTAAAGTGTTTAAAGGAAACAGATCTACAGGGAAAACAGTAACTCACTTTGTACATTTCGAGGGTGCTGGGCTAATGGTGAAAATGCAAAGCAAAAGGCCTAAAATGTGGCCATGTCTGCTTAGGACTGGGGATAGAAGGTTTCCTACTGGGCTTTTAAGAGCTCTCTGCAGCTGAGCACGGTGGCTCATGCCTGTAATCCCAGCACTTTGTGAGGCCGAGGCAGGCAGATCTCTTGAGGCTAGGAGTTTGAGACCAGCCTGACCAACATGGCCAAACCCAGTCTCTACCAAAAATACAAAAATTAGCTGGGAGTGGTGGCACACACTTGTAATCCCAGCTACTTGGGAGGCTGAGGCCCAAGAATCGCTTAAACCCAGGAGGCGGAGGTTGCAGTGAGCAGAGATCGTGCCACCGCACTCCAGCCTAGACAACAGAGCAAGACTCTGTCTCCAAAAAAGCTCTCTGCAACGTCAGCACCACAGACTCAGCACTGCCCTGAAGCTCTTTTGTAACTGGCTTTTATTGGTTTAATTAACCAAGGCTGGGTGGGACAGATTTACTCTACCTCTGTAATGTTATTGCTGCCGGCTTGTGGCTAGCAGCAGCTCTTACCTTTTGTATCTGATACCTGGCCTGCACAATTAGTACCTTATAATAGGCTGGTCTCTCTTCTAATTGCCACATGTCTCAATTGAGCACTTTATTTTATTGTCTTGTTCATGCAGTAGTTCAAGGTCCTGGGCTCCCCCACTGTAATAAATTCTGAACTATTTTTAGGCAGGTGCTATATTTTGAGTTTCTTATCTCTTTATGCCCATAAGAACACTAGGGACTCACAGGCATGCGAACACTGACTGACTGAAGAGTTTCTAGATATCCTGAGTATGGCATACAGTTGGAATCTGGGTCTCCATGCATGCTACTCAACCCTAGTATCAGATCTATCAGCCTTCTTTGCCATTGAGGGCTCTCTCCTTAGCTATCTGGAGTTAAGCTCTATTCTGCTCATATATAACCTTTTGCCTTGTTTAAAATATTGGGCTGCAACAGACACAGCAAAGTCCCATCAGCACCACATTCCATGTTCCTCTAGAAAAATGATTCAAGAGATATGAGTTTATGCTTGAACAGACTTCTTGCTTTTGGAATTAAGATTAACTATATGGTTCATGGGACAGTTACCAATGCCATAACAAAATTGGGACTTCCTTCACCAAATACTCTGGTGAATGTAATAAAACTTGGGGGGAGGTTGTGTAAGGTGATGGTTAGGAGTATGGGCAGGAGAGCTAGACTGCCTAGTCTCAAGTCCTGGTTCTGCCATTTACCAATGATGTAACCTGTGACCCTAGTTAAGGCATTTAACCTCTCTGTGCCTCATTTCCCAATCTGTAAAATGGGGATAAAAATACTTGCATCATAAGGATGTTGCAAGGACTGAATAATTTTTTTTTTTGAGACAGGGTTTTGCTCTTGTTGCCCAGGCTGGAGTGCAATGGCGTGATCTCAGCTCACGAAAACTTCTGCCTCCTGCGTTCAAGCGATTCTGCCTCAGGCTCCCGAGTAGCTGGGATTACAGGCAGGCACCACCATGCCTGGCTAATTTTGTATTTTTAGTAGAGATGAGTTTTCTCCATGTTGGTCAAGCTGGTCTCAAACTTCCAACCTCAGGTGAACCACCCGCCTCGGCCTCCCAAAATGCTGGGATTACAGGTGTGAGCCACCTGCGCCTAGCCTGGTTAATCTTTATAAAGTGCTTAGAACAAAGCTTGGCCTACAATAAGTACTATGTAAATTAGTGTTGAAAATTAGGGTATAAGATTTTAGAATACACAAACCTACAGAATAGTATGCCCCAATTCATTTATTCATTCAATAAATGAATCTAATAGTGATGGAAAAACAAGATGGTTTAATACTGTGCCATCCTTGACTTCTTGATTTTTTTTGGTTATCGTATGTTCTTTGAATTACTTTAATACACTAAAAAATAACTCTGAATTTATGGATTTTAAAGATGTCCAATGCACTGTTACAGCAAAGGTGATAAAAATGTTGTGGTAGCATTTAAGCAGATGATTAGTGAAGACTGTCATTGTTTTAGTAGACAATTTAAAAAGGAACATTCTACTGTTTACATCTCCCTTACCTACTTAGCCTCATATATAAGACATCATTCATAACATTATTTAGCAAATACTGCAGACCCTTGTCCAGTATGGAATTCCTGTCAATTGTGAGGGGATGACAGTTCAAATACATGTTCTATATGAAAATCTTTATATAAAGATGACTCTATGGTATCTGAACTCAGGCTTTTCTTCCTGTGTCTTTCTGATCTGTCCATTTGCTGTCACCTCTTAAATCCTTAGTCTCCTCAGATATCCTAGTTTCTAAAATCCCACTTCCAGCATCTCTCCTTTCTGAGCAATCTCTAGCACATCTAGAAAATATCATTTATAACATTAGCGATCTCATGTTATCTTATCACACACAGCTCTTCACACAGAACCCAGCTGTCCAACCACACACAAACACACTTATGTGCCACAACAGGTGGGGCACCTGTGCCTTCATTAGGGAGGAAATCCTTCTGGCTTCACCTCTTTCAGTTTCCCTGGAAGGCAAAGTCCAATCCTGCAAGCTGTCTTCCTTTTAGGTGCCCCTGTAGAGAATTATGTACAGACATAAGAAACATCTAATGTCCACTCTATGAAGAACTGATCATCAATTTTGGAGCTCAGCAGTTTAATGCTTAAGAATGTGAGCAAGCACTTCCTCTCTATAACCTTATCAGACGACCTCCCAATCCCACTGTGCTCACTGATGCCACCATCATAGCTCTAATCACCATGATCTGTGGTTATGTTGGCCCTGGGGCCTTCATCTGCCCAGGGAACTTCTCCCGGCATAGTGTGTTTTACTTGTCTTGTGTTCTAGAGGTAGCACAAAGCCTGTCTATAGTAGGCTCCCAATAGTTATCTGAAACTGTATTTTGAAGCCATTATCTGATAATACCAACCTTTTTTTTTTTTTGGTTCATCAAGCTGATTAGGGTTACTTTCACTTTTGAGAACAAGGAGGGTCCTCAAAAATGGAACATCAGGAAAGTCATCAGACTTGCTTTAACCTGCCCTCCTTGCTTCAACTAATTTGGGTTAACTTTCTCCCATTTATCCACACGGCGCCTTTAAAACTTGCACCATACTTGTCTGCCCCGCCTTAATGAGTTCCTTTGGTGACCCCAGCTTCACCTTGTAGATATCCTCTCCAGGTATCCAATACCCATACTCCCACTCGGCCATCGCAAGGGGTTGGGGTTGGCTTTTTTTCCGGCAACTTGCTCTCCCAGTGATCACTGCCATCAAGCTGGGGTTTCCAGTTCCCGCTAGGAAACGTCGGGGACGTCCGGGCACTGCGCACCTCGGCAGCGCCGGTTACCAAGCGCCTCCTCCCCCCTGTCTGTGGGACAACGCTCTGGTAAGCACCCGAGGCAAGAGGTCCCAGCAAGGTACTGGGACAGCGTTTGGTCATAGAGAGTGAGCGAGCCAGCGAGAGATATTCCTGGGTGGAGGGGTGGGGATGCCTTAGGACTAGTGTCCCCCACTCCCGGACCCTTCCCACCGAGAACTACCTACAGAGGGCTGCATCGCCTCTCCTCTCCTCTTCAGTCATCCTAGGGACTAGAGAAATGGAGGAGAGAAGAGCGGGGAAACAGCACCCCCGGGCCAATCACGACGTCCGCCCCTCCTTAGTCGGGGTCTCTCTCTCTCTCTCTCTCTCTCACACACACACACACACACACACACACACACACACACACACACACACGAGCTCCTAAGTCAACTCCAGCTCTGAGTAACTACGCCGCACGCCTCTCCCACTGGGAGTCCCCCGGCCAGTGTGGCTCGCCTCACCCCAGCTTCTTCACCCCAACCCCGGTTTCCCTTCCCAACTGACCGTGAAGCCGGAGGCAGTTCCCCAGTCCCAGACCCCGGTGGGGCTCCCGCCGCGGCCGCCGCTGCCTTCCCCTGCAGTCCCCAACCCGGGACCCGGCCTCGGGCTGCGGCGATGGCTCCTTGGAACGAGGCGCCGCGGCTCTCTGGACTCGGCCAGACACCCGGCGGCGCGCAGAAGCAGCCCATCGAGCTCCGGGCAGTGGCGGCGGCCGCGGCGGCAGGAGCGGCCGCCGCACAGGTTGATGACGCGCTGACGCGGTGGGTGGGACGTGGGGGCGCGGTCCAGAGGAGGCGACGCGCGCAGATGACGTGCGGCTCGCGGGGCTGTTCGGCAGCATGGCGTCCGTGGCGCTGAGCGAGGCGGAGAAGGTGTACATCGTGCACGGCGTCCAGGTAGCGACAGCAGCGGCGTTGGGTCGGCCGCCGGGTTCAGCCTGGCCCTGTGGGTCGCGGCCTGCCCCTGCGGGTCGCGGCCTGCCCTGGGTTTGCCAGGGAGGAGGCAGCCGAGCTGCGGCGACTCTCCGTTTACCTTGTGATTAAACGGCTCTGCTGCCGGCATTTGCAGTTCAGAGCTAGCAACGCGGACGTTTTTAGGACAGTTAGTGCGTTTGCAGTTTTGCGGGTCTGTAAGATTCTGAACCCAGGCAGGAAGCGTTGGGCAGTCCCGAGGCCTTTTCTTAGTGAGAGAGCATCGCCCCCAGGGCCATCCATTCGGCATTCGCGCACATAACTGGTCCGAGCCTCAGTTTTATCTTCGAGGAAATGGGAGTTTGGAGGTGGGCTTCTGGCCTGCTTTTCCTCACCTCGTGGTTAGGAGGCGCATGCTAGGTGAACGCACTTTGAAAATACAAATTGCGGTACAAATAAAGGGGGAAGAGTTTTTAAAAAGCGGCTAGGACGCCTGTAATCCCAGCACTTCGGGAGGCCGAGGCGGGCGGATCACGAGGTCAAGAGACCGTCCTGGCCAACATGGTGAAACCCCGCCTCTGCTAAAAATACAAAAAAAAAAAAAAAAAAAAATTAGCTGGGCGTGGTGGCGCGCTCCTGTAGTCCCAGCTACTTCGGAGGCTGAGGCAGGAGAATCGCTTGAACCCGGGAGGCGGAGGTTGCAGTGAGATCGCGCCACTGCACTCCAGCCTGGGCGACAGAGAGACTCCGTCTCAAAAAATAATAATAATAAATAAATTTTAAAAAGCGGCTAGGCAGCCGATAGCGTAAGTGCTGTTTCCATTTTGCCAATGGAGAACTAAGATCCCTAGGCAGCTGTTACCTAATGTCCTCTGTGTTCTATATTAAACCCCTGGTTTTGACCACTCCAGAGCGAGGGTTGAAACATGTTGGACCTGGAAACGAGCTACCCCATATCCTCCTCTGGCTCTGTTACCCCACGGTGTGGTCCTCCTATCAGAGTTCTTCATCCCATCCTTGGCAGAGTTCTGGCGACAGCCCCTACCTCTTTTCCTCATGCCTTTCTTCTGTCAGTACCAACTGCAAAGTCAGTGGTCCCGTGATGTAGCCATCAGATTGAAGCAGCCACCTATCATTAAAGTTCCACAACGTGAGTTAAGGACATTTCCATTTAAAAATCGTGACATACTGTTATCTTCCGGGCCCTTTATATATGAAGAAATGCCAGTATTTAGCTTATTAAGCCTGGATAATAAAGTCAGAACTCACAGTTGCATATTTTAGTTATAATTCAGGATTAGCAATAGTGGGACATATGTGTGTATTACTCAGTAACATGTTTTATTTGTGTGTGAGGGGGCATAAAAATGCCCAAAAGCAATTAGATATGTCTTTCCCTGCTATGTTTTTGTATACACTTTGTTCAGGTGATTTTTATCCTCAAAGTATGATTTTTAGGCACACATTAAGGATAACCATTTTCCTCTAAATTTAAAAACCTTTGGTTTTCTTTCTTTGTTACCGCAGCTTAGCGTGACGTACTGACTCTGTCATGTGTCATATTTTCTCTCACATTTCATCTCTGAAAGTGGCACTGAGGCATGGACATATCTGTAACTTCAAGGTTAGAGATTTCTCCCCAGCATCCTTAATTCCCATGGCAGTTCATTAGCTATCCAGCAGCAGAGTCCCACCATAGTCATAAATCCTTTATTACTTTATAATGAGTAATAAAATCATTTATATTTATAACACACCTGTTATTTGCTGGGTGCTGTGGGGGAAGAAAAGACTATAAGCCTCAGTTCTGATCCTTGAGATACCTAGGATCTAATTTGGGCAAAGTTAGTTAATTTTATTTACTAACATATATCTAGCCCCTGGCATGTTATGTGGGAAGCAGTAGGGATGCTAAAACATGGTTGTGAAATAAATGAAAGATAGGAGGGAGACAAACAGAGTAAAAGTGAATAAAATAAAGACAAAGGTAATAAGATCTATGCCAAGGAAGTGGTATAGTTAGCGGAGGTTGAAGAAGTTAAAGTATACCAGGGGCCCGGCGTGGTGGCTCACGCCTCTAATCCCAGCACTTTGGAAGGCTGGGATGGGAGGATCTCTTGAGCCTAGGAGTTTGAGACTAGCTTGGGCAACACAGTGAGAGCCCATCTCTAAAGAAAAATATATTTTTTTAATAAATAAAAAGAATTCCAGGGACTTGTAATGCTCTGAAGGCTTCCCTAAGTAGGTGGAATTGTTCCCCTAAATCCATGTCAGGGATTCCTCCTCTGTATCTTCAGGACTCAGTGTTCATTCATTCAACACAGAACTGAGCTAGACTCGGGCTAAGAAGGAACCTGTCGTTATATAGCTCTCATACGAGAAGGAAGATGCAGAAATTATAAATGTGGCTGGGTGCGGTGGCTCAAGCCTGTAATCCCAGCACTTTGGGAGGCCGAGAGGGGCAGATCACGAGGTCAGGAGATCGAGACCATCCTGGCTAACACGGTGAAAACCCGTCTCTACTAAAAAATACCAAAAAAAAAAAAAAAAAAACTAGCCAGGCGAGGTGGCGGGCGCCTGTAGTCCCAGCTACTCGGGAGGCTGAGGCAGGAGAATGGCGTGAACCTGGGAGGCGGAGCTTGCAGTGAGCTGAGATCCGGCCACTGCACTCCAGCCTGGGTGACAGAGCAAGACTCCGTCTCCAAAAAAAAAAAAAAAAAAGAAAGAAATTATAAATGTACTTGAGTGTTTATATATAAAATTGTACTAGTGCTATGATGGAAAAAACAGGGACACGATCTAGACTGGGAGGTCAGAGGAGGCTTCCCTAAGGAAATAGCATTTGAACTGAGCTCTCAGCATGACTGAGAATTAAGTAGGCGTGAGTGTTCCAGAAGGAAGGGATGGTGAGTCTGTAAATCCTCAGGTGGAGGACATGTGGAGCCCAGTGGGTGGGCTGGGGGAAATGGTGGAAGATCAGCTTGCACAGGTGGCCAGAAGCACAATCCTAGAGGTCTTAGAGGCTCAGTCATTCCCTCGTCATGGATCTTGGAAGGAATAGCCTGTTGACTTCTCTGTATGGGGGACCCTTAAGGCATAGCCAGTGTCTGGCACTTGGTAGGTTCTTAGTAGCATTGAATGAGTAAGGTAAGCTTTAAAGGAGGAATTAGTTGGATGGTGTTTTTGTTTTTTAAATCAAGCCTCCCTCTCACCAGTACCATGGACATATTTGGCCACAGTTGTTGGTAAATGCTCAACTCTGTGTATCACAGAGCCATGCAGAGTAATGGGCTTCAAATCAACGTCTTCATAAGGGCTTATTAATGTTGGCTAAAAATATGCCATATTTATAGAGGAGCAAAACACAATTTACACCATTCAAATAAAGGCAGGATGCAGGTGAATGAGCCTACCATGAATCTCCACTGATTCAGTTCTGAAATCTCCTACACTTTTCTTGCCTTGGTTATAGAGTGCCAGCAGTGCACCTCAAGCAGTGCCTGCCTGGACTCCTGTTGCTTGTATAGTCCTAGTCATTTTGTGTTTTACTTTTCACCTTTGGTCCAGGTCATATTCCCTTCAGCCTTTGGTTCTTTTGCTATTTCAGGGAATGTTTCATCTTGTTTTGGTGATAGTTAGAAGCAGTTGAAATCAACCTCATGATGTTGTGTTGAGGATTCAGTTGCTAGTAATGGTAACCAACGCACTGGCTCAAGAAAAATAGTATGGATTACAAGGCTGCAAGTGTTTCTCCAGGAATTCAAGGGCACTTGGATGAGCAAGGCTCTGCCTTGCTAATCTCTGCTGCTGCTTTTTTTTTTTTTTTTCCCCCTCTTTGCCTTGTTTTTGTCTCCCTGCAGATTAGTTTTCTATTTCTTGGGCCAGTGGTAGAAAAAATGTGGTTCCTTCCCAGCTCCTCTGTAAAAGAGACCATTCCTTCTCGTTCAGTTCTGAACTCATGTTTCCAAGAGAAAGAAACTCTAGTTCTTTTTGGGGGTTGAGGGAAAGGATGGACAGAATAATTAGGCTCAAACATGGCCACTAGAGGATGTGTCATACTTGGGAGAAGTCAGTTTGTGAGAAGGGAGGGTGGATCATTTTAGTTTTTGGCAGAAAATGGAACCCACTTCAGATAGTTCAGGAGACTTTTATGATGGGACTCTAGAGCAGTATGGATGGGTTTCAGGGAACCAATAAGAGATGTTGAGGAGCCCCAAGACAAACAACTGCTGGGAGTGGCTACTGCCCCTAGTCTGAAGGCGCCAGGGGAGGAAACAGTATTACCACATTTCAGTGATAGCTGAAACTGTGGAGGAAGGGCTGCCCAACATAAGTCATAGTCTTGGATAGATGCAGGCAGTATCAGAATGTGGCCCCTAGATTGGGGGTAAGGGGCACCCTCTGATCTGGTATCTTCCATTGGACAAACCCAACCAGAAGCCAGCAAAGGGAGTCTAGGTGATACAATTTGAGGTGAACCGATCCGCACTCCCAGGGGAGAGCAGAAAATCAAAAAGGTTGATTAAATCAGTATTTTGATAAATAATTTGATTGGTTTCTGTTAGGTTCTCTTTCAGCCTTTGAAGGCTATATCCCATTCTTATTAGGTACATATTATAATTTTTATTTCATTGAATATTTACAACAGTTCTGAAGGTAAAGTATCTCTACAGACGAGGAACTGAGCTTGGGCGGGTTGAGTCACTTGTCCAAGGTGACACAGTAATTGAGTGGTGGCACTGGGATTTAAATCCAGATCTGTCTGATTGCAAAGCGCATACTTGACTCAGGCCACCTTCCTGCTGCAGTGAAAGTCATTGTCTTCCATTTCCTCAGTAGGGATCCAGACATCAAGGCGGGAGAGAATCTTTGCTTCCTCTACCTCCTTTTCTTTCTCCTTTTCTCTGAAAGTTTGTGGGGAAACAGGAAGGGAAAGAGAAAGTTCTTTTTTTTTTTTTTAAGTTCTAGGGTACATGTGCACAACGTGGAGGTTTGTTACATATGTATACATGTGCCATGTTGGTGTGCTGCACCCATTAACTCATCATTTACATTAGGTATATCTCCTAATGCTATCCTTCCCCCCTCCCCACAATAGGCCCCGGTGTGTGATGTGGGAAAGAGAAAGTTCTAATTGACACCTCCCACTCCCTAATTTTTCTAGAGCTTAAATAGTATATGGCATATACTGCTGTATTGTTGTTTTGGTTGCATTTTTCCCACATTGATTATAAGTTCCTTTAGAACCCTATATTGCATTTCTTTGTATAGCTTTTGTCTCACTAGTATTGTAAATTATTTTCTCTGCCTATACTATGCAGAACTTGGAGCAGACCTCAGAATTTTTAGAATCTAGGATTTATCCTCTTTTCTGGCTTAACTGGCTAGATGTGTGTTTTCTTCATCCATGAGAAGCCATTGCTAACCTCCCTCTTAGCCCAGGAATTCTGAAGCCTTGAAGTGCATTTTACTTACCTACAAAATACAGAGTCTGAGGCTTTACCCCAGCATTCTGAATCAGACTCTCTGGGGCTGGGGCCTAAGAATGGACATTATCATAAAGTGTTCGGAAATTTGGGGGCAGCCACCAGACATTGGCCCATGGGCAAGCCACTGACCAGAGATGTAGGAATCTCTGCTCTCTCCTGCTGAAGTCGTATGGTTTCCTGCATCTTTTTGAATGAGGCTTTGGAGTCAGACTGAGCAGGCACCTTCACCATTTACAATAAGTGATTTTACCTGCATAACTGAGCCTGCTTCCCCTTGTATAAAATGGGGACGTAGGCACCTGGAGGTAGAATGGGGTTGTGAGGAATGTTGAGATAAGAGATGTCAAGCACTTGGGCTGTGGTCAACACAGAAAATAATGTTGGCTCCCTTTCAAGTTTGTTTTTCCATCAAAAGTGTGACTTTGTCCTAAACCATCCACACTAGATCCCCAACCTTCATAGTGACCTCATTAAAGATTCAGCCTGTGGCTCTTGAGAATTAACCTCTTTTGATTTGAAGGAATCGGGATTTTTCAATTATCGCAAGAAAAGGGATAGGCCGGGTGCAGTGACTCACACCTGTAATCCCAGCCCTTTGGGAAGCTGAGGTGGGAGGATCACCTGAGGCCAGGAGTTGGCGGCCAGTCTGGGCAACATAGCAACACCCTATCTCAAAAAAAAAAAAAAAAAAAAAAATTAGGTGTGCAGTGGTGTGTGCCTGTAGGCCTAGTTGCTTGGGAGGCTGAGGCCAGAGGATCGCTTGAGCCCAGGAGTTGGAGCTGTCACTCCAGCCTGGGTGACAGAGGGAGACTCTGTCTCTTAAAAAAAAAAGAGAAGGGGGATCTGTGGCAAGAGCTGGAAAGTCCCCAGACAGCTCTGAGGTACCACCTCTCATGGGCTCCGTGGATTATCTCATGACCTGTGTGGCTGTATGACTGTCTTTATCTCTAGTGACACCTCTGCTTTTCTTTGCCAAGATTTATCCCTTCTCTGCAGGCACTTGCTGTCCAGCTTCCCTTCTTTGTAGAATCTGCCTCTGCCCAATACCTTTACTTTTATGTGGCCTCTCTGGGCTCCTACATATCATGACCTGTCAGCTCTTCTTTAACTCCTTTCTTCTCTCAAGTGTTTCTCAGATCAGAGATCAGATTCCAATGAGAGAATCAGTTTGGTCTGCAAGTATTTCATGCCAAACAGAGCTGGTCACCGTTTGGATTATATGCCTTTGGTTCAGGCACATACCCTGGTCCTGGCTGTTGGGGATGGATGGTAACTGTTACGTGGCCTTTACAGGACTGTAGGCACAATAAAGCTTTCCCGCATTCAGCCTACTGAGTGCTATGGCCATGACCTGGACATGAAACTGGCCCTCATAGGTTTGGACCTGGCCATGGCAATTGACTAACCCTACCACAGGGCTCTTGGAACCCTGTGAAAGCCATTTTATTGTATGTTCTTGGCTGTTGAAGGGAGTTGTAGCCCAGCTGATGGCTTCCATTTCTTTTCTGTGGATCTTGCTTTCATTGTAAGCATTGTTTAGGGTTATAGCATGGAAGAGGGAGATCAGGGCCTCAGCCTGGTTTTCAACTATGAGATTGAGCAGTCAGTATTCAGTTGCTGAATCTGGGCATGACAGAATTGGAGCCGGCCCCCAGGACTCTTGATTTTTAGCTCTCTGCCCTTTCTGTTTACAGACCCATGGCACAGAAAGGTTTATGCCCAGACACTGTAGGGTACAGCCTTATGGAGCCATATCCTTTCAGAGGAATGCCTGGTTACTCAACAGGGTTGGAAAGTCAAACAAGGATCAAAACCTAGTTTTGCCTGCTGTGTCGTGGGCCCAAGCCTGCAAAGCTAGACCAAATGTGGTCCCTTTCCTAAGCGGGGGGTCACCTTCTAGTAGGGGAAGGAATTTAGTCTCACTTCTCCTCTAGGAATCTGGAGTATTAGACAAGTCCAAGCAAAGTAATGAGGGGTTAACATAACCTCAGAGGACCACTTTGAGTCTAAAATCCTTCCAGGTGTGTCAGATTGGTAGCGCCAACTTGTCAGTTTCTATTAAGAAGTAATAGGACTGGGCTTCCTGGGTGTGAGGGAAAGCAGGTCTAGGCTTAAATGTCCTTCCACTCTGTCACAAACAGGAGATTGAAACTTAGATGCCTCCATTCTTATCTGTAACATCTCTCAGGGTTGTTTTTGAGGATGCAGTGAGTTAATGCATGCCCCCAGAAGCAGGGGAAGGGAACTGCTTTGGGGAGACTCCTGTATGTTATACTGAAGGGCTCCCTTAAATGCTTTATGACGTTTCTGTTCTCTTGTAACTCTGTAAGGTCGGGGTTATCCCTACTTTCTAGTGAAGAAACAGGCTTAGAGCTATTGAGGTCAAGGTCGCAAAACTGGCATGTGACAGCAGAGATTTAAGTATAATTTGGAAGGTGACTGTTTCCACCACACCACACCCTACTGGTACGTTGTTGTGATCACATGGGTAACAACTATGAAAGTCACCAAGAGCTTTCCTGGCATCCAGAAGCCCTTGATCTAGAGGCACATCAGTCTCCTCCGCTGAGAAGGAGGGGACACCACTCCATGCTGTTGACATCTCTTGAGATTTAAAATGGAGCTTTTACCTCAGGGTAACTCCTATTTAAATGTTCACACATGGATTAATTCCTTTGCTCCTTACTGCTGCAGATAAATAAAAACTGGTAGGGCACCAGGCTCTGAGCTAGGCCAGGCAGGTTTGGACAATTTCCTAAGCCTCTTATAAAGAAAACTGGATTAAAAAAAAGTTGCCCTGGGTACAGTGATTCATGGACTGGTTTGGTTTTTGGTTTGTTTTCCTTCTATTCTTTTTTTTTTTTTTTTTTTGAGGCGGAGTCTCGCTCTGTCGCCTGGACTGGAGTGCAGTGGCCGGATCTCAGCTCACTGCAAGCTCCACCTCCTGGGTTTACGCCATTCTCCTGCCTCAGCCTCCCAAGTAGCTGGGACTACAGGCGCCCGCCACCTCGCCCGGCTAGTTTTTGTATTTTTAGTAGAGACGGGTTTTCACCGTGTTAGCCAGGATGGTCTCGATTTCCTGACCTCGTGATCCGCCCGTCTCAGCCTCCCAAAGTGCTGGGATTACAGGCTTGAGCCACTGCGCCCAGCCATCTATTATTTTTTTCTATGGAAAAAAAAATATGCATACTTGGAAAGGAAAATGTGTAGCTTTTCATTTATCTTTTACTTATCACCTGAGCCTTCCTCCAGGAGTCAGAGAGTGAATTAAAGGCTGGAAAGGCAATGTCTGATGAGGCTCAGTTTTCTGACAGCCCACCAGCCCCGTCCTGGACCAAGTACATTTTCACTACAAAGAGGTGTGACTAATCTTTCAGAGCAAGTGATATGTTAGAAGCAGTAGTTGGACCAGATGTGGTGGCGCATGCGTGTAATCCCAGCACTTTGGGAGGCTAAGGCAGGTGGGTCACTTGAGGCCAGGAGTTTGAGACCAACTTGGGCAACATAGCAAGACCCCATCTCTACAAAAAAAAAAAAAAATTAAAAAAATTAAAAATTAGCTGGGCATGGTAACATGTGCCTGTAGTCCTAGCTACTCAGAAGGCTGAGGTAGAAGGATTGCTTGAGCCTAGGAGTTTGAGGCTGCAGTGATCACCACTGCACTATAGCCTGGGTGATAGAGTGAGATCCTGTCTCAAAAAAAAAAAAAGGGAAGAAGCAGCAGTAGTAAATCCCGTGACCTTGTGGCCAGCCTGTTCATCCTATGAAGGAGGTCTGTGCTGAGTCCTTTTATAAAGTGAAGAGACCCTTTAGAATGCAGGGGACTGTGTAGCATAGGTTACTGTGTAGCAGAGGTTAAGAGCTCTGACTTGAGGCTTAAATGCTACTTACTGGCTGTGTGAACTTGGGCCATTCATTTGACATCTTTTAACCTCAGTTTTCTCATTTGTAAAATGGAATGAATAACACTATCTTATAGGATTTTTGAAAAGATTAAACGCGTTAACTATGCAGTATTCCTTGCACATTATCTGGTATATAGTAAATGCACAGTAAATAGCAGCTGCTATTATTTATTGCAAATAATTGCAGCCATTTTAATTTATAGATCTGTAGAATTAGAGAACCACTTTGAGACTAATTTAATCTCCATCTTTTACAAATGAGGAAACAAATCCAGGGGGGGAAGGGGCTTGTCCTAAGTCAAGTGGCTAGTTAGTGCCAGGAGCTGGCCTGGAACCATGAGTCATGTTCCTAATGATTGTTCACACTTATACCGTATCTACACCCCACGAAGAGCTTCTTGTCAATAATGTTTCTGGGCTGGGTTTTCACTTTCCTAGCTGGGGAGTGGGGCACATGGGGGTGGAGAGGGGTGGAGTGTGAGAGATTGAGCTAGAAAGGCTTCAGTTTCTATGGGTGAGGTTGGGAAGAGACACAGTGACATAGTTATGGGTCCTCCGGTGAAGAGGGATCACCTTCTGGAGTTCTACCCCAAAGGCTCACTCTCTTAGACTTGAAATTCTGTTGCTTTTTGAATCCATCTCCAGACTCAAGATAGGGATTTCTTCTAGGGAGGAAAGGTGCTGGGAAAGGATGGGCTGCGCAGGACTTTCCACCTGATTTGTGATGTTTATTTTCTGTCATTGAAAAGTTAAACGGGTGAAAGACCTGAAGCAAGTATGGCACAGGGTGATCATTGGTACGTGTGGTGCTGTAGTGTTTTGCTTTTCTCTGTTTAATTTCTCAAAAAAGTCAGTAACATATGCAGTTAGCCAGGCAGTTTAAAGATAAACTGTTTAAAGATAAACTGTCAGCCACATAGTTTAGAGCAGTGTTTTGTTTTATTTTTTATGTTTCTGGGAAGCATCAACTCCTTGGAGAATCTGATTAAACTAATGATTCTTTTTCTGAAAAAAACTGCTTTTGAAAAATGTTTACAAAGAATGAGAAGGAGCTCCATGAGCCAACATGGAAAGATTTCCTGCATGTATATATATAGTTAAGTGTTTAAAAAAAAATGTAAGAGTATCTATAGTGTTCCACCTTTCATATAAGAAACAAGGGGATATTTAAAAATTCATGTATTTGCTTATTTGTGCAGAGAAAATACAAGAAAGATAAACCAGAAACTAAAGAGAAACCTGGGGTGAATGGAAAGAAAGGGGCATGAAAATAGCATAATACAGAGAAAAGGAGAGTGACATTTCTCTGAGCATACTTTTCTGAGTTTTGTCTCTTAGAACTATAGTGATAGCTCACAAACCCAGAAAGTAAGTAAGTAAAAGTAACCAGGATGTAGGGGAACCCAAAATGGAATACAAAAATTTGCAAATGAAAAATAGCCAGGCATGGTGGTGCGCCTGTAATCCCAGCTACTTCAGAGGCTGAGGCAGGAGAAGCGTTTGAACGCAGGTGGCGGAGGTTGCAGTGAGCCCTGCCATACTGCACTCCAGCCTGGGCGACAAAGCCATAGTCTGAAAAAAAAGTTACAAGTTACAAATGAGTCTGTGTTACAAGTGAATAATGTAACCACACTGAAGGGCACGTGGAAGAAAAGAACTCAAGTAACTGGAAAACAGTATTTTGGCTGAATACCATGAGGCTAAAGACAGAACTTTATACAAATGCTGTGCACCGTTAGTAAATTTGTTTCTCACAGGGGTATGATTAGAAGTTTGGAAACTATGTGTATGCTAAGATTGAACAAATATAGAAATGCATGGTAGATAATAAGAACCAGGTTTCTCCTTCTTTGAGAAAGAAGTTACAAATAAGAAAAGGAGGAAGGCTAGAATGAACCATGTGATGTTAGATTGGAATTAGCTATCAGTATGAACTCATGGCTTTTTAATAGATACGTAGATAGATACAGAATTACACATAGATTTGAGGGGGTGGTGGGGGGGTTAGTATACATACCTGTATTTTCTAGCTCTGTCTGCTAAGAAGTTCTGAAAGAAATAATATTCCAACAGCAATGAACTTAGAGCCTAGATCCTGGTTTTCAGTACCATTCCCCAATAAAAGCAACCAGGGCTCCTTGGAGAAAGGCTTGATCCCTAGGGCTGGACAGAGAAAACACAAGAGGATACATATCTTGTGTTGCAGAAAGTATATAATTACTCACAAAAAGTTGGTGGCATGTTGAAAGAGCACAAAAACTAACCCAAAGAAGCCCCCAGTGGCCAAATTTGGAACACTGAGCAGCAAAATAACTAATGATAGTAGTGGATTATAACCATAGCATAAAAGATACCAATGAGTTGTACTGATATAAGTAATTGAAGGAGTAAATAAATGGGCAGAAGGAACAGGCAGCGCATAGACCTCCCTGAAAACCATCTTCTGCCAAAAGAGTCAGCAGAATTCCTGTAAAGGATTGGATAGTAAAGATTTGGGGCGTTATGGATCATATCTCTGGCCCAACCACTCAGCTCTGCTTTTGTAGTGCAGAAGCAATCATAGACAATACCTAAACAAGTGAACATGGCTGTGTTCCAGTAAAACTACAAAAACAAGGTCCCTTAGTTTGTTGACCCTGTTCTAGACTGCCTCGTTAGAAGATTAGGTGTCTTTCTCTGTTTACACAGTAGATCTGTTTGAATTTTAGGGGTAGGAGGGCTTCAGTTGAGATGATTGTACCCTGTAGCTCTGACACATATACTTCTTGGTGCAATTTAAGAATTGCAGATTTGGAGAGAGGTGACTTATTTTGTCTCTTGTTCAGATCTTGTTTTTGTGTGCATATTCTGTATAGTGGTATGTAGTGTAGATTTTGCAATCAGACACAGCTGGCATGGAAAACTAGCTTTGTCTTCACTAGCTGTAGAACCTTGAACAAGTCACTCAACTTCTCTGAGTCTCCATTTCCTCATATGTAAAATAGTAATGTTGTTGTTAGCTACGAGGACAGAATTTTAGATGATCCACTAAGAGGAAAAGATATTCTGCATATATCTTCTCTAGGGGGAGAATGAGTGAGTTAGTTTAGGAGTCTATTATTGGTCTGGGGTGACAGCTATAGGGTTGTGATTGTTAACACCTAGGAAGACCTCCGCGTGGATGGCCGTGGCTGTGAGGACTACCGATGTGTTGAAGTGGAAACCGATGTGGTGTCCAACACCAGTGGGTCTGCCAGGGTCAAGCTGGTGAGTACTGTGACCATGGTTCAAGCCCAGGTGGAGAAATGAGTAGACCCTAAGGAATGAGCTGCTGATGCCATCTGGCTTTTGGAATGCAGATTACTCTTGGGGAAATCAAAGATCCAAGCCAAACTCAGGGAGGGGGGTGTCTCCATATCTGAAAGACTGCTCACCTCCTCCAAAGACCACTTTCCAAGTCTTAGCACTGCTCCTAAAAGAGTCCCCCACGGGTGTATGTCCAGAAGCGGAGGGAGATGGTGGAGCGCCTGGCTGCCTGCTCTGAGTGAGGACCCTTCTTGCATGTGTCTGCAGGGTCACACAGACATCTTGGTGGGCGTGAAAGCAGAAATGGGGACGCCGAAGCTGGAGAAACCAAATGAAGGTTACTTGGAGTTCTTTGTTGACTGGTCAGTATTATGCAGATATTTCTAAAGAAAAAATTCTAACGAAAAATGATTTTAAAGATGATGATTCAGAAAATGAACCTCTAGTTTCCTGTTGAACCCACTTTTATACTTATCATTCAGCCATCCAGCAGGCATTTGCTGACCTCCTCCTATGTGCCAGGTGCATAGTCAGGACTCTTGGCTTGAGTCCTGCCCTAGTCTTAACCACCTGGCTATTGCTGGCCTTGTTTTCCCTGTCCAATAAAGGAGGACATCTGCCAGGCAGCCTAGCGCATGATTGTGATGAGGGTCAAATGAAATGATTGTGTTATGGTGCTTTGAAAAATATCATACACAGTAAGGATCATTTGGTCTAAAATGTACTGTTTCTCTTCCTACTCTAGTTCTGCAGAAAACTGTTCATGATTTGTTTGACAGATGAAGCCTAGGGTCAGCCAAGCAGCCTGACAGGCTGAGGAAGTGGCAGCTAGGCAGGCAGTATGGGTGCTGAGAAGAGAGAGGGCTCTGTAGTGTCTGCAGCCAGCCTTGGGCCAGAATGTCACTTCCTTTTCTGGCCAGCTTTATGATCTCAGGCTGGTTACTCAGTCTCACTGTGGCCAAATTTCTTCATCTAAAAAATGAGGATAATAAATAATACCGTGGTGATGAAGAGGAAATGAATAGAGTGAGTACTTAGCACAGTGACTGAGACTCCCAGTGGGCTTTCAATAAGTATTATTTTTCCTTATTTTGTCAGTAAGTTCAATAAGTATCATTAGCTCCCCGTTCTAGGGGTTGGGGCTTTTTATTGGGTTGCTGGCCAGGTCCCGTCTTCTATCAGTTACCTTGCTTCTGGAAGCCAGGCCTTCTTGAAGTGGGTAAGGATCTCTGTGGGCTCATGCTGGGTGTAGGTGTATAATGTTGACCCTGTATCAAGATCCCCAAGACGACCTCCTCCACATTCAGAGATTTGCTGGACTTAGCATATAGTGATACTCACAGCTAAGGTTTATTATAGCAGTGAAAATACAGTAACTTATTTGTGACATTTCTGCCCAGGAAAGCCCATTAGAGACTCAGCACCCAAGATTTTTACTGGGGGCTGGTCACATAGACACTCGCTGCTTAATACATAATGAAGTTTTCTAAAGGAAAGCAAATGTTCAGCATAAATGATATTATTTGCACAATATAAGCACAATGGACTACCCCCATCAGTTTAATATTGACTGGGAATAGTCTGCGAGCCAGATTCCCAGATGGCAGCCAAGGGCCAACCCTGCAAACAGACCCTTCTGAAAATAGCAGCCTTGGACCGCAACGGCAGCCCTTTTCTGCACAAATGTTAACCCACTTCTGTAGTGTAGTTGCAGCCTTCCAGTCTGAACTTCCATACACGGAAGCTGATTCTCACAGTACTCCTGTAAGAGAAATGACAAATGAGTTCAGAGAGGGTAAGTGACTTTCCCAGGGTTACAAAGCTAAAAATGCCAGCTCAGGTCTGTCCAAGCTGTGAATCTTGGCTCGTTTTACTTCATGCAGCCTATAGAAGTCAGCTTTGGAGGGCTGCTCTTGGGGAGTCCAAGAACTATCCATGTTCATTTTTCTGGTCAGTTTTTTTTCCAGCCCACTCCTGTCCTCTGCTCTGGTCCCCCAAGTCATCTCTCCTGGTTCTGCTCATCTTCTCTCACCAGCTTGAGTTGTCCCATGGAATTGGGACATCCTCTAAGTTACTGTGGATGATGGTGACCTTGTTCAAGCCCCCAATTTATCTTTTTCTTTGTTCTTGGAGGAAGCAAAATGCCTCTGGTAGCCTTGATCTGCCTAATTCAATGCAGTAAGCAGTCACTGATAAGCAGACAATGTGTGAGGAACTGTAATTTGCTTTCTTTTTCATCTCCTTCATTACCTTCTACCTCATTCATTTTAAGCAGACCAAAGACATTCAGCCCAACCACACCAAAGAGAGGGTGTTGCCCTCAGATGCTTGGTATAGGGGATACATTTCATTGTGACTCTTTGTCTAAATATGACTCCAGGTTAGCCTGCTGCTCTTATCCCTTTCTTGTTCCAGCTGTATAGGAAGAGTGACTCTAGTGTGAGAGGATCCTTTGAGTTGCCTCTTCTCAAGATCTGGCTTCTAGAAGTAGCCTGTCTTTCCTGCCTTAGAGTGGCTGCTTCCTGGTCTCTTTTCCTCCTCTGTGGGTCTCAATCCACAGTCCCAAGAGCTCCAATTTCTAGGTAGTTCTCCTGAATTGATTTCCCAAGATGGACAGTCTCAAAGTGGCACGCTTTAGCTTCTTTAAGTGGCTCAGCTAATGTAATCAGCCCAGCAAGTAGAATCACCATTTCCTACAGAGATGGGAGAGGTTACCAAGCACCGATGGCTGCCACCTGTATCAGAACCTCACTTGAGTCTTCAAGGAGCGTAATTATTTTAATTGCATAAACAAGTATGTCCTTTTATTCTGAATCAGTGAATAGGAATGGCTTCTGGACACCCGTGGATGTGCCCAGCAATAAGGGTGCTACACGCCCACTCCCACCTGGACTCCAGGCATAGGACCTCTGCTGGAGAGCTCAAGGCATTTGCCTATCCACAGGCTGAAACATAGTTGCTACCCAGTGGAAGGAAAGAAATTGGTGGTGATGGTGGTGGTGGCGGCGGCGGCGGCGGTGGTGATGATGGTGAGGGTTTCTTCTGCTGCTCTGAGTCTAGTTTGATTTAACTTCTTGTCAGCAACTTCCAGTTTTAATTAAATTCCCAGGGGTAGAGAGGTCTCAGAAAACTAATTGAATTTCTGCTAACTCATTTCACTTGGTTTTGTCTACTTGGAATGATAATACATGGAGCCAAGAAAGACATTGTCGCTACCTCCATAATTTACCCTGTTTCTTGGGAATGATGAAAAATCTTTGCTATAGCCCTCACAGCCCTTTGGAAAGACTGCTTCACTGACCCTGAGCCCAGCTCCAGAGATGCCTGGCAGCACTGTCACTAAACTGGGAGCAAAATCTGACCTTTTCATGTCTTTGGTTTACTGATTGTAGCTGAGAGTAGGCTATTTTAAATGAGAACTTGGAAACTTTAGGAAAAAGTAGTTTCTATCTAAAGCCCAAGAGGAAGGTAAGATATTAGTGAGCTGGTGTGTCACCCTGTGCTGCCACTAGGCGGTGAGCCATCAAGTTGCTTCTCAGTTCTCCGACCATTGTGTTGATGGGTTTAGGACTGTGGTTTAGCCTCTCAGAGAGACTTGGGTTTTTAACTAGGGGAGTTTAGGAGAACATTTTTCATTCATAAATGTTTCAGGATATTCTGCACTTGTCACTTCCCTTTGGGATCTTAAATATTTTTCAATGTGATCAGTTGTATTTTTCACTAAAATTGAACCAGAATCTTCAAGCCTGCATTGGTGGGTAGAACCATTATATCTGGGTTCCTTGCCTGCTTACTGCTGCTAAAGGGGACACTGTTCCTGGCTGAAGGGCTGGGGGTGGGTACAAAGCAGTGAGGCAACCTGCAGAAGCCTTTTGAGGCTAATTGTGATCAAAGTTTCCCAAGCTGATGAGATAACTCTCGCAGAAACTTCAAACAAAGGCTTGTGATGAAAAGCTCAGAATGCACTTACTATTGGTCTGGTACCCATTCACAGGAACGCTTCTGCAGGCTCAGAAGTGAGCACATGTACACACAGAGAAATCAGCCTTAGGGCCTGTGCTGGGGCTAGATGACTACTGGAGGGGTAAGGCCCGAGTTAGCCCTACCTAGATACCACTAGATCACTTTTTCTGCTATGGGCCTGGCCTGACCTGGCTGTAAGACTTCATAGATTTGCAGGCCAGATTGATTGCCAGGCAAACAACAATGGGCCCAGTGTCTATAGTCCCTTTCCAGGTAGGCATGGCCTTGATCTCAACCTACCCCAGTTAAACCAGAGATGTTCCAAGCAGGAGGGTAGAGGTGATGAGTCAGAAGGGGTGGAGGGCTGGGAGGGGTAGCATTCCCGGGATCTTAATTAGTTTATCCAGCTCAGTAAACAATTTCCCACAACTCTGGAAGAGGGACTGGTCATGCTTTATGAAGGGTCAGAATTGGTTTTGGTAAATGCAGAAAGCATTTGGTTTTATGCCCAAAAGACCAAGTGTGTACACCCCCCACTGAAGGAGTAGATTGTGAGGCATATGAGCAGGTGGCTACAATTACCAGCCTGTGTTTTCTTTCTCTCTCTCTCTCTAACAGAGCAGAACAGCTTTTTATTTGGGGCTTCCTTGGTCAGCATTCCTTGACTCCAACATTTGTGGCCTAGTGATAAGTCCCAAGACCAGAGCACACATTCATTTCCTTGAGGCAAAAGGTAAAACCAAGGAAAGTGAATCTGGCTAATGTTAGACTATAAACCAAGCTTGCCACATTACAGGTTCAAGGAGAGTTCAGGGAAGCATAGCAGATAAGGGCCAGGCTGCCTGGGTTAGAATTTTAGCTTACCAGGCACAGTCATCTTGTGGCCTTGGACAAATTACATAACCTCTCTGTGACTCGGTTTTCTTATTTCTAGAATGGAGTCAATACCTCCTAGGGTTATTGTGAACACTAAATGAGTTAATACACCTAAAGTACTAAGAGTGGTGTCTAGCTCATACTAAACATTCAAAAAAAAAAGGTAAGGTTTCCCTTCTTGTAAAATGAGAGAGTTAGACCATCTGGGATCTCACAGTGTCATCCCACAGGTCAGATCCCACCTGTGAGATTTTTGTTTCACATAGGGATTTTTTTTTAAGGTGGACCTTAAGTCAGGGCTGGAAAGTTTGCCACAGCCTCCATCGTTCTCTGTTAGTTATAGAGAATGGTTTTCTTATTAGTTATAGAGAGTGGCCCTTTGTTCAGATACAGGTAGTAACCTTGCTGACTCCTATAGGCATTTGGGTTTTTATCCTCTGGAGATGGTCTCTAAGGCCTGTTCCAGGTCTACGTTTCTGTCAGAAAGAGTCCTTGGGCTGTGAGTGCCCAGTAATGAAGTGGAATCCTCATTTCTCTACTCCAGCCTTTGTCTTCACCCATCAGCAGAATATGGGGTCTCTGGCTTTCTTATGTTACTTAAAGCATTGTACCCCATCCCCCACCCTAAACAATTGCCTTCCGTTTTCCCAGCCTCCTCCCCAGAGTCACTGCACAGCTGTGGCACCATCCAGACACAGGAGAGTTCCATGGGCTCATGAGTCTCTGAACCTTCCTCTCTGTCTGACTGCTGGCTACGCTGAAAGAATGGGTGTGTCTGTGTGTGTGTGTGTGTTTTAAGCCATTTAAAAATAGGTAAAAATGGCCGGGCGCGGTGGCTCAAGCCTGTAATCCCAGCACTTTGGGAGGCCGAGACGGGCGGATCACGAGGTCAGAAGATCGAGACCATCCTGGCTAACACGGTGAAACCCCGTCTCTACTAAAAAATACAAAAAACTAGCTGGGCGAGGTGGCGGGCGCCTGTAGTCCCAGCTACTTGGGAGGCTGAGGCAGGAGAATGGCGTATACCCGGGAGGCGGAGCTTGCAGTGAGCTGAGATCCGGCCACTGCACTCCAGCCTGGGCAACAGGGCAAGACTCCGTCTCAAAAAAAAAAAAAAAAAAAAAAAAGGTAAATTTCCACTTTAACCCAGTGTCCAAGAAAACCAATGGGGCATGAGTTTGTTGTTGTTGTTGTTTTTTGAGACAGAATTTTATCTTGTTGACCAGGCTGGAGCGCAATGGCACCATCTCAGCTTACCGCAACCTCTGCCTCAGGTTCAAGTGATTCTTGTGCTTTAGCCTCTCGAGTAGCTGGGATTACAGGCATGCGCCACCACGCCCAGATAATTTTTCTATTATTAGTAGAGACAGGGTTTCTCCATGTTGGTCTGGCTGGTCTCAAACCCCCGACCTCAGGTGGTCTGCCTGCCTTGGCCTCCCAAAGTGCTGGGATTACAGGCGCGAGCCACCGTGCCCGGCCAGGGGCATGGTTTTATAGGTAGATTAATTTAGACAGTTGGACCTGGGAAGCTCTATAAATTGTCCCCTAAGGCTGTAGAAGAGTTAGTGCATTAATCCCAAAGAAATTAGTCATACCCAGGAGGATGTGCCCACTACATTCAGGGAAAGAGAAACATTTTGAGCGTAAGCATCTCTGACTGGATTTGTGTACACAGAAATCTCTGTAGATTATTTTTAAGCACTTAAAACAGGGACTTAATACTGATTGCTTAGTGTTTAAATTAGAAACAGGTTATGTTTTGCTGGCTGTGCAAAGTAAAAACTTGGTCCCTAGTGACTTGATTATTTCACCATAAACGAGCTGCTTTTCTTGGCTCGATGCCGGAGTCCAGCAAAGGCGGGGAACAACAAGGTTGCTATGGCAGTAATGAAGTCTCTCTTGGGGACTTAAAGGGGATTCTGCTGGCTCACAGTGGCAAAGGAAGAATATATAATTAGAGAGGCAAAATTTTATGTAACGATGTAGTCTGATTATTTTAAGATTAATTCTTCCACCTATATTACTAAGTGAGATTTCTTTTAGTGTTATACAAATTGGGTGGGCACTGCCATGGGCCTTCACACAGGTTTTGCTTTGCCTGTAATCTTCCTGCCTCTCTGGCCTGACCAGCTCTACTCATCCCACGTTTGAGGTCTCCTTTAAACCTGAACGCTAATTGACACTCTTGTTCCTCCCTCCGCCTTCCACCTCACTGTTTGCTCCCTATTGTGAAACTGCCCTCCCTCACTGGAACCCCTGGCTTTGGGCGGGCGTCCGCCTCACTTAGTCTCTAGGTCTCTGGTAGCTGGTGCAGGGCTGGGTACCTTCCAGATGGGCGAGGGGTCAGAAGGCTTTAATATGTGGTTTTACAGAGTCTGTGCTGAAACCACCGGCTTCTTACCTTTCTAGTCCTTTATTGTTACAGTAAAATGATTACTATAATGTTTACTTACCTCACATACACATTAAGGGTTTGTTTGTATTAAGCCAAAACCCTCGGAAATGTCCTGTTAAACACTGCAGTGTTTTTATGGTGGCTAATGTTGAATCCTGTTAGTTTTGTTGAGGTTACTGGGCGTAAATATCAAGAAGCCAAAAAGGGAAAAACAAGTTTTCCTCTTGAAAAATATCAAATGAAGGAGGTAACCTACTACTTACGAGCCAACAGTCTTTCCCTTGCTTTCTTTCATTTTCCTTCTCTTCAGTACAGTGATATCTAAAGTTTCTGACTATCATACATGTCTTTTAAGTCATTCCAGAAAGGTTATTGTACTTACATTGTAGTTTTTATATTGAGAGTATCATAGTGTATTCTAAAGCTGTGAAACTAGAGGTGGTGTATATGACGAAACCCCTCTGTAACCCAGACTGCTTCATTCCCTAGGCCTCTCAGTTTCCTGGGCCTGCCAGACAAGAGTATTTATTATACTCTGAAGATAAGAGAGTTAATTATTATCGGCTGAGGTTCACATTACCATCTCTCTCCTGTTTCTCTTTGACTGAAGATGGCTTCTGTTAGAAGCTATTGGGAAATCCCATAACACATGCTGACAAATCCAGGTCACAGTGCTGGTCTGGTTCATTACATGTGTCTGGAGTCAAGAAAAGTGGTAGATGCCATCCTTTCCTCATCCCAGTGACTTTCTGTTGAGCAGCTGGCTCTTCCAGAATTCTGCAGGGAAACTGGAATAAAGCCTTGTCTCCTTGCTTTTTGCACTTGGAAAGACTCACCCAGTTTTTTTGTTCCTGTTTTGTATAGTTCAGCCAATGCTACCCCTGAATTTGAAGGTAGAGGAGGTGATGACCTTGGCACCGAGATCGCTAACACCCTCTATCGGATATTTAACAATAAAAGCAGTGTCGACTTGAAGACCCTCTGCATTAGTCCTCGGGAGCACTGCTGGGTTCTCTATGTGGATGTGCTAGTGAGTATCACCCTGCTGTACTGGCCACATTCTACCTTTGTTGGAAAGACTGGTTGGCCTACTTTCCTTCCAGTGCCTTTTTCCTCTTCAGGTGGATGCTTTCAGCTTACAGGGTGAGATTTGTTGGGAAAAGATGGTCTCCTATAATAATTTTTTAAAAAGTTAAATACAACATAGATGTAAGCAGCATATATGTAATGCCATTCTATAATAAAATTATAGTCATATCATGGTAGCACCTAAAATTGCCCATAAAAGTTGTCTGGGAAGAATAAACAAGAGATGGTCTCTGGATGGTGCCAGACAGAGTTAATGGGCAGAATTTAAATAGGTGGTACATTCTGTGTGAAAGGATGATAAGCTCTTTACATGCATTTTCATTTAAACCTTATAAACCTGTTGCAAATGGACACTGTTATATTTCCCATTTATAAGTGAGGAAACTAAGACAGAGAGAGGTTAAGTAACTAGTCCAAGAGGTCTCAGCTTGTGAGTAATGCTGTTGAGTCTTAAAGCCAGGTCTGTATGATATGAACACCTGGTGTGACTTTACTATGCCATCATTTCTTTTAAACACCTCAGAGCCTGCCTGCCCCTAGTTTCCTGGGTGAGGTCCCAGAGGCCCTGCCTCCTCCCACATGGAGTCTACTCCCCTGGGAGTCTTTTGAGTCCAGCCCTCCATTTCCTCCCTTGTACTTTGCCTCCCAAATACTCCTCTACCCATGTTTTGGCACTCGATAGTAACTTCTCTGTGTAGCTCTAATTAATTTTGGGTTTTTTGAGATGAGTCTCGCTCTGTCACCCAGGCTGGAGTGCAGTGGTGTGATCTCAGCTCACTGCAACCTCTGCTTCCCAGGTTCCATCGATTCTCATGTCTCAGCCTCCTGAGTAGCTGGGACTACAGGCACATGTCACCACGCCTGGCTCATTTTTGTATTATTAGTAGAGATGGGGTTTCATTGTGTTAGCCAGGCTTGCCTGGAACTCCTGACCTCAAGTGATCCACCTGCCTCGGCCTCCCAAAGTGCTGGGATTACAGGTGCGAGCCACCGTGCCTGGCCTTAATTTTGCTTTTGTGTAATCCTGTAGCAGTTGGTTGCTTTTTTATATACAGGATCTTGTTGGGTCTGTTTTATTCCTTATTGTTAAATTTCGTGAACCTTGAGATTAGCAACTACATCTTCCACTTCAGATTAAGGACACAAAGCTAAGCTATTGGCCAAATAGATTCTTTAATAAATGTGCAGACAAAAGAGATCTGTGAACAGACAGTGAACTTCATGAAAAGAAACAGCCTGGCTCTGCATGTTGGCTCTACTGAAACAGGGTGGAGCTTTCTAGATATTTTTTAATTAATTTGATACTGGATGGAGCATAGTCAAAAGGTAGCAGTGGTAACCATTATCTAGCAGGTTACTGTTGCAGTGCTACCACTAATAGGTAAAAATAATGAAATTACAAATCTATTTGCTTTTTCTGTCTCTCATAACTGTGATGCACCTTGTAGTGTGATTCCTACTAAGCAGGCAATTTTTCAGGTCTTGGTTTTGAGGAGGTGGGAACTGGCAGCCTGTAGTCCTTACTGAGGATGGTAGAGGCAGGCTTCATAGTTGCCCAGGGAGGTGCAGCTCCATGACATGAACTCTCAGGTTCCATCCTGTGTCTGAAGAACATTATGTCCCCTCCCCTTCTCCACTAGAGAAAGTTAAGACACAAGTGTTGTGGCGCACTGCATTTGTCCTTTTGTAATCCTTGTGTTCATCCTCAGTATTCATGCACACTTGTAGTTTTGTAGGATGGCCCAGTGATGGAGTCTGATGTGCTTTTGATTCAGTCAGTTAAAGTCAAAGCAACAGAAGTCTGTTCTATTAGGGAAGGCTTTTACAAAACTGATGAATATTGGGACATTATCTCAGCTCAGAAGCAGCCCTCTTCAGTGAGCAGGGGATACATGGTGCACAGGAGTATCCAGGGGAATGTGCACTGTGTCCCTGTCATCTGTAAACCTTTATTTTTAAGACTCCTGGCATTTGGATTTCTTCTGAAATATTTTTTAAAGGGTTTTGCTTATTTTGGAAGAAGACGTGAACTTTGAAAATGTTGTCATTTTCTGACCAGGTGCAGTGGCTTACGCCTGTATTCCCAGCACTTTGGGATGCCAAGGCAGATGAATCACCTGAGGTCAGGAGTTCGAGACCAGCCTGGACAACAGGGTGAAACCCTGTCTCTACTAAAAATACAAAAATTAGCTGGGCATGGTGGCGCACACCTGTAATCCCAGCTACTGGGGAGACTGAGGCAAGAGAATTGCTTGAACCTGGGAGGCGGAGGTTGCAGTGAGCCAAGATGGTGCCACTGCGCTCCATCCTGGGCAACAGAGTGAGACTCCATCTTTAAAAAAAAAATTGTCTTCAGAAAAGTTTTTAATGAATTAGAAAAGCGTTTTTGAAAATGATATTAATGAGGCCGATCCATTTTTGGCATTCACATAATTTCATCAGTGGACGGGTGATATACTGAGTAGATTGAGTCCATGTTTGAAGCAAGGTGGTGGAAATCTGTGAAGCAATGCTTGAAGCAAGATAGTGGAAAATAAATCTCCTATTTTCTTTTTGCCAGCTGGTCTGGGTAGTCCTCAGATAGAGCCCATGTTCAAACAGATATTTGCTGGGCACCCTGCCATGTTTTTATACATATTTACTTTAAACCTGTTACAGTCAGATAACCCACCTGTTTCCAGTATTGTTTTTTTCCCGAGTTTGGTTATTTTATGAGAGTGAAAATTTAACTTCACGGAAATTTCACTTTGCTTTGCTCTTTATAGTTCTCTGATGGCATCAGTTTTTACTCCAAGAGGGATAACTGTTAGAACTTTGTTGCACTAACAACACACAGCTGACGTTTGGTGGGGTGATTGGTCACAAGGCTGTCTTTTGATGGGTTCTCTCACAAATAATCACCAACATTCTTCATAACAGCCCTTCTGTTGGGCTCTGGGGATAAAAGGATGAACAAAACTACAGAGTCCCAGCCTTTAGGAGTTCACAGTTCAACTGAAGAGGAGATAGACTCTAAACAAAAACAGAAATACATGACTTTTCTTTCTATGTGTGACTTCTCACCTTTCTTATTTGGAGCAGCCCAGTCGGCTTTATTCCATAACCTCAGGCCGAAATGAGGACAGAAGGATATGCCACCTTCCAGTTAAATGTGCTCTAATTTTCCCTGCTAGATGAGCACACATAAGTGCACTCAACGCTTTCGCTCATGGGTGGAAGCTTGTCTGAGAGACCTTAGTCTTCATTATAAGTAATGTAAAGCATGTAGTATTTCATGTCTGAGCATCAGGTATACATTGATCATTACGTACGAGAGGTAATTACAGTAGTGAATGTGAACCTAGTAGCAGCTGCAACATCAGTAGTCACTGTTTTCTCCTTGTTTGGAGGCCAGGCATGTGTTAGCATATATTGGAGTGACACTTGGAGTACAATTGGGAGCTCTCTGGGACAAAATAAAGGTGATCAGTCCCACCTTCAGGGCAGCCCCGACTGCCTGAAGTGCCTATGAGAGGAGCCCACCACAAGCCATGGCCTTTGAGTGTTGGTACCACAGCCCTGGTCAACTGTGACCTTGTGTGCACGGGCCACATAAGCACAGCCATTACAAGGCAGTGCTTGTAATTAGGGTGAAGGACTGTGTCAGTGAGTTGCAGTCATTGCATGGCTAGCCAGGAGAGCAGCCACATGTTATCTTTATTTTATAAACACACAGTCAGCATTTCTTAAAAATCAGTGTCCTTGACCACAGAATAGATTTGGGAAAGAAAAAAAAAATCAGTGTCCTGGCCAGGTGTGGTGGCTCATGCCTATACCCCAGCACTTTGGGAGGCTGAGGCAGGCAGATCACTTGAGGTCAGGAGTTCAAGACCGGCCTGGCCAACATGATGAAACCCTAAAAATACAAAAATTAACTGAGAGTGGTGGCGCACACCTGTAATCCGAGCTATTCAGGAGGCTGAGGCAGGAGAATTGCTTGAACCTGGGAGGCAGAGGTTGCAGTTAGCCAAGATTGCACCACTGCACTCCAGCCTGGGTGGCAGAGTGAGACTCTGTCTTGGGAAAAAAAAAAAGCAGTGTCCTTTAACTGGGGCAATACTTAAAATAATAAATGATGCTTGTTTTTTTTCCTTTTTCAATTCCTGTCTCCCTTAGCTGCTGGAATGTGGTGGGAATTTGTTTGATGCCATTTCCATTGCTGTAAAGGCTGCTCTCTTCAATACAAGGTAAGTCTTCCTGGAAATAGCTCTGCAAACCTGTGGAGAACCAGGTTTGTGACACTGTAATGGAACACTGAGGAAATTTCTATTGTAGCTCATATGTGAAGATAACAGCAGGTTTTAACATTGAAAATGGTGACATCTAACGTTAAACTCCAGAAAAGATAGATTTCGTAACTTAAAACTGCATATATACATATATTCTGTATTTATTTTTTGTATTGTTATTTTTATAGACACCTACCATTTAGAAAAATATTAGAAAACTACAGAGAAGCCAAAAAGAGTAGATGCCACCTACAGGCCAACTATCCAAATGCTATTACTGGGTGAACTCTATGGGGGCAAGGATTTTCCTGTTTTGTACTTGCCTATATTCCTAGCACCATGAACGGTGCCTGAAACATAGTAAGTGCTTGCATATTGCTTGATTGTACACATATATGTTCTAAAAGCAGGGTAACAGCCTTCCCTTTGGCTTAAGAAGAGGAAATGGCTGTTCCACGTGGTTCATCTTTCCAAACAGGTTGTGTAGAAGGGACAAGTCGCTACGCTTTTTTGGAGTTGACATTTATCCTGACTGATTATTAACCATTCCCCCTTCTATGCTCCAAGTACTTTGAGGAAAATTTGCAGCATTTATGAGTAAATATGTGGGATAGGGCATTCATCCTATGAGAGAGCCTGCGTTAAGGTAACGATCCTATTAAAAAATGAGGATTAGAAACTTCTAGGGATATAACCTAAGGACATAATTGAATAAATGAGCAAAGATGTTTATCCTAGGATGTTCATCACAGCTGCTTTGTAATGGTAAGAAACTGGAAACAACCTGAGTTTCACAATGTAGGGGATTGAAGTCCACACAGCAGCATATTTAAAGGCATGTTAATATGGAAAATCACTCACTAAATGCCATCCCCTCATCCTGGTTTTTGTTTGTTTGTTCTATTTTACTTTGGTAGTTCTTATATTTAATATATCTGGAAATAAATATGTACCCCCAAGTGGTCATTGTAATTATTTTTCAGTGCTCATATTTTGGCCAACTTAACATTTATCTGTTTTTTAGAGCTTTTCTATGATGAGTTTAGACTCCCTGTGTAATTTAGAGTAGACAAAAATTGCAGGCTGGAGTATTTGTTGAAAATGAAAGCTGTAGAGTCCCCCACCCCTAGTTGTGCCACTAGGCTCCTTGTTGAGACTATTTGAAATATGAGCCTGGCACTCTTGGCCACTGTGGGAGCTTGCGTGCCAGATCCCACAACAGTGGCTGGTGCTCGGGCCCTGTTGGGGAAAAGAAAGGAAGTTGTCATCTGATGTATCTCGAGCCTCAGAAATGACTCCCCATCTGCCAGCTGGTTACTGGAGGCACCCAGGCAAAAAGAGAGATTGGGAATCACACAAAGCTGTTTAGCTGTGGGGGAGGTACTGGGCAAACTGTATACCAGAAAGGTTAACCCAGCTGCTCAGGTCGGGGAGGACACCTGTCATGGGCACAGCCATAGTCTCATCCTCAGACCAAGAACAGCCTTGCAGGCAGCAAGGAATGGGGACTCTAAGGCATCGAGTCCCCCGGTATGTGGAGAGACTGTTGGCATATTCAGGATCCTTTAGAAGGGTAAAGGCCACCTGAGGGTATTCTTTAGCCCTTCTGCCTAGTCATGTTGTAGCCAAAGGGTTGGGAAATTGGGAGATACTGTGTGTGTTGTGTGTGTGTGTGTGTGTGTAAATGGTTGACTGACTTGTTCAAATAGGATATTACTTAGTATTTAAGAACTTCCCCTGATGGGAAGGCTCCAACTGGGGAAGACCCTTACAGAACTCCTTGGCTCTTGTGGACATTCTCTGGCTGAAGCTCCCCTGATATGATATAGATGCTGCCTTTTGTATGGATGGCCAGCAGGGCTCAATCATGGGGGGCTTTTGTTAGAGGAACTGGGAAAAGTACCAATGCTGTTTCCATTGCAGGAGCTGGATGGACCACCTCTTCCTTCCTGGCTCCTCCACCCTAGCCTGGAGTGAATTGACTTTATAGGTTAAATGTGTTTTTCAGTACCCAGCTAAAGAAACAGAATGTTGCCAGCACCCCAGAAGCATCCTACACCTTCTGTACCCCTGTGCAATTACACTCACTGATGATAACCAGCATCTTAAAAGAATAGATTACTTTTGTACTTGATATAAATGGTATCATATACTATGTTCTGTTTTGTGTCTGCCTCATTCACTGAGCATTGTGCTTTGAGAGATCTGTGTCGCTGCCTTAGTCATAGCTTGCTTTTTGCTGTATGGTGTTCCACTGTGTGACTTTGTCCAGTCTGCTGTTTATCCACTCTACTGTCCAGTCTACTGTTGTTTATCAGTCTGCTGTTGATGGTCATCTGGTTCGTTTCCAGTTTGAGGCTATTACAAATAGGGATGGGCATCATGAACATTTTTGTGCATGTCTTTGGTGCACATATTTCTCTATTTCTGTTAGGGAGGAGTGTTCTGGGTTATAGGGTATGGCTATCTTTAGTTACTGTAGATGCTGCCAGTTTCACAAAGTGTTTTACCAGTTAACACTTCTACCAGCAGTGTATATAAGAGTTCTGGGTTGTTTCACATCTTTGTCAACCCTTGCTTTTTTTTTTTTTTGAGATGGTGTCTCACTCTGTCTCCCAGGCTGGACTGCAGTGGCGTGATCTCAGCTCACTGCAATCTCCCCCTCCCAGGTTCAAGCGATTCTCTTACCTCAGCCTCCCAAGTAGCTGGGATTACAGGTATGTGCCTCCATACCCAGCTAATTTTTGTATTTTTAGTAGAGATGGGGTTTTGCCATCTTGGCCAGGCTGGTCTTGAATTCCTGACCTTGGGTGATTCTCCCGACTTGGCCTCTCAAAGTACTGGGATTACAGGCATGAGCCACTGTGCCCAGCCTTTTTTTTTTTTTAAATAGTTATTTTGGTGAGTGTGCATTGGTATCACAGTGTAGTTTGAATTTGCATTTTTAATAGATATTTAAATTGAGCACCTTTTCTTGGTTTATTGGCTACTCAGACAGCCTCTTTTATGAAGGCATCCAAATATATTCTAACGTTTGAGTCTTTTGCCCATTTTTCTATTGGGCTGTCTTTTTAAATAGGAATTCTTTATGTAATCTGTCAGATAGTATTTCCTCCATCCAGATTATATTTTTAGTTTTTAAATGATGTCTTCTGATATAAAGAAGTTCATGATATATATTTATATAATATGACATATATTATGTAAATATATATAATATATATATACATATATAATTGAATATATAACTTTTTTCCCTTTCTCAATCCTGTTCAAGAAATAGTTGTCTACTCCAAGGTCATGTAGATGTTTTTTTCTAAAAGTTTTATTGTCTTATCTTTCATTTTTATATCTATGGTCTATTTCATATGGCTTTGTGTGTGTGGTGTGAGGTAGGGATTGAGATTCATTTTTTTCCATTGGGATATCTGATTGACCCAGCATCATTTTCTAAAAGATGCCTTTCCTTATTGCACTGTGGTGCCTCCTGTGTGCTTTTGACAGGGATGACAGGGATGAGGATGATAAAGAATAGGCATAGTGTATCTTTCTCTTGTGAGACAAAGGGATTCCAACTCCTATTCTCAATCTTAAAAAGAAGTTATTTTTCCTCCTCCCAGTAAGTGGGAATTTTAATTGTGCTTCTGCTTCCAGCATACCAAGGGTTCGAGTTCTGGAGGATGAAGAGGGGTCGAAGGACATTGAATTGTCTGATGACCCTTATGACTGCATACGACTAAGTGTGGAGAATGTCCCCTGCATTGTCACTCTGTGCAAGGTATAAGCTTGTGTTTTATGTTTTTTGTCTTCCCTGTGGGTGTGGGTCTCCTCCAATCCCAACCTGCTGAGGTTACTTAATAGGTTAAGAAGTTGTAATATCACATACCATATAAAGTAGCTTTTACCCAAATCCAATAATTTGGTTATACTAGAAACCACTACCATGAGTAGCTCTTTCTTTTCTTTTTAATTGGAAGATACAACATGATCCTGGGAGCCATGAGTGTGTTTGTGGTAATAGTAGCCAGAGTTTGTTAAGCTCCTTCCGCATACCATGCACTTCACTAAAGCACCATGTCCTTTAATTCCCTCAACTCTATGGGGTCTAGGGTGGTTGAGTAGTGGCAGGGTGGTGAACACTGTCCCCTCTATGAAATGGGAGGTTGGAGCAGGTCTTGGGTATCAGGAGTGGTTTTCACATAGAGGGCAGTGGAGCTGAACATCAGGCTGATGTGACATTTAACTAATGCTGCTCCAGGCTGTGCAAAGAGGCTTGTATTGGCTATTGGCTGGAATTGTAGCTAATTCCACTCAGGATTCATTATCTCAAAATAAAGCTAAACAGGTCAGGTTTAATTCCACTGAAATCACTTCATGAACAGAATGTGGTGAAGTGTTCAGACAGCAGGATGTTGGGTCTTGGCTTCTTTCTTTTTTTCTTTTTTTTTTCCTGAGACAGTCTTGCTGCAACACCCAGGCTGGAGTGCGGTGGTGTGATCTCGGTTCACTGTAACCTCTGCCTCTTAGGTTCAAGCAATTCTCCTGCCTCAGCCTCCCAAGTACTGGGATTACAGGCATGCACCATCATGCCCGGCTGATTTTTGTATTTTTAGTAGAGACGGTGTTTCACCATGTTGACCAGGCTGGTCTCAAACTCCTGACCTTGGGTGATCCGCCCACCTCAGCCTCCCAGAGTGCTAGGATTACAGGCATGAGCCACCGCACCTAGCCAGCTTGTTCTTTCTTGTTTATTTGTTTTGAAACAGCATTTTGCTCTGTCGCCCAGGCTGGAGTGCAGTAGCACAATCTAGGCTCACTGCAACCTCTGCTGCAACTCCCCCACCCGCCCAGGCTCAAGCTCAAGCAACCCTCCCACCTCAGCCTCCCAAGTAGCTGGTAGCACAGGCTCACACCACCACATCTGGCTTTTTTTTGTATTTTTGGTGGAGATGAGGTCTTGCCCATGTTACCCACGCTGGTCTCAAACTCCTGAGCTCAAGCAATCCATCTTCCTCAGCTTCCCAAGGTGCTGGGAGGCATGAGCCACTGCACCCAGCCTTTGGCTTGTTCTTGGGTGTGTCCCTTAGCATGGACCCTCTTGATTTCCCTTGCCATCAGTGAAACGTCCATGTGGCTTTGTGTATTAATTTCTCCCTTGTGCCCCTCTGTTGGAAAGCCCTGGTGGCCTTTGCCTTGGATGGTCTCTGAATTCTAGTTTTAAACCCCCTTGCCCTGTTTTTCCATGTCATGTTTTTATTGTACCACCCACCCAGTGGCCTGTGAGAATTGTTGAACATTCCTTGAACTATTTTCCTCATGAGCACAATCTAAAATAAGACCTGAAACGACCAGTGCAGGTACTTTCCCTGGTGTAGATATTTCCACCACGAGGCCATGAAGGGTGGGGCTCTGAGGCCTGTGTGACCCACTGTGTGCTGTGCGCCCTGCCTTTGCAGATTGGCTATCGGCATGTGGTGGATGCTACTCTTCAGGAGGAGGCCTGCTCACTGGCCAGCTTGCTGGTGTCGGTGACCAGCAAGGGAGTTGTGACGTGCATGAGGAAAGTGGGGAAGGGCAGCCTGGACCCAGAGAGCATCTTCGAGATGATGGAGGTGAGGCCCTGGTTCTGAGGAAGGTGCGGGGATGTGGCTTAGGTGCCTGCTGCTTCCTGCTCCCTTGGTCACACCATGGGGATTCTCCCCATTCACAGCCTTGACCCCAAACCTGGAGGTTGGGGAACAGCTGGTTTGAGCCAGGGGTCTGCTGACCTAATCAAGGGGGTTGCAGGGGTGGATACTCTGGACTGGGAGGTAAGGAGCCTACTAGTAACCATTTCTTATCCTCAGTAAGTCCCCCCATCTCATTTCTGTGTGTCTAAATAAGACCGTTGGACTTTGATAATGTAAAGAGCCACTCGTAACTCCAAAATCGCAGGCCTTTGTGACTTGATGAAGGAATAGAATTCTTGGCTCACTGCTTCCTGTCCCTTGAAGTGGGCGAGTAAAGATGGAAGCAGGGGCTGAAGTGTGGCTGTCTGCCAAATTCATTACTGCTCTAGAAGTGTGTAAATGGAGACAAGCAGAGATGGTGAGAAATTCGACCCGCTGGAGTGGGGGTGGGTTGTCCCCATCACTGGCAGAGCCATCAGGGCACTTCCGCAGTTTTCTGTACTGTTTGCCCCACATGTCTGTCGCCTCACTGGCCTGGAAGCCCCGCAGGAAGAGGGGTCCTGCTCACCTGTTTCCCAGACCTTCCTTCCCCTACATCCACCTCACCTTTCTGACTGATTGACTGACTGAACTTCCAGAAACAGAGTTAGCCGGATCTGATTATTCATACTTTCTTGTAACCTCTATATCACCACACATGCCCAGAGATCATTGCTTAATAGCAAGCACTCTTCCTTTGTGTTTAGAAACAATGACTTCTTACCGAAGAATCCAAGAACATGACATCTATTTTCTTCATCATCTTTAAAATTTAAAAGGCCAAAATGAACACTGTATGTAGCATGGAGTTCCCAACCATGGACTGTGAGGGTGTACTGCCCTGGCTGCAAACCTGGCTCTGGGCCATAGTCCCCCTCATCTGCAAAGTGGGACTGATAATAGCAATATCTGCCTCAGACACTGCTGAGGTGGTTATTAGAGTGATGTGAGGTGTAGAGGTGAAGCACGTGTCACAGTGTCTGATAACGTCATCAGTTCTCAGCTAACGGCAGCTCTTATTCTCTGTGCTCCGTGAAGCACCCTGAGTTCAGATTTCTGCACACTTAATGCTGCATAAAGACTACCAAAGGCCTCTAGACAAGGGACTGTCAAACCTTGTTTTAGAAGGTACTCTTCCCCCTCCCAGGAGGGTTTATGAGAATTTCTCTAAATAACAACAAGCACAGTAAACAAATAGCTAAAGTTTATTATGTGTGTACTATGTGCCAGATACTGTTTTCACTGCTTTAAATACATCATTTAGTCCTCAACAACCTGTGAGGTAACTATTGTCCTCATTTTTACAGATGAGGAAACTGAGGCACACAGAGGATAAGCAGCTTGCCTACAGGCCTCCCTGCTCATAAATACTGGAGCTAGGATTTAAACCCAGACTGTGTGCATCCAGAGCCACTGCTCCCAGCCCCTGTGCAATGTCAGCCTTATAAACCAGATCTGCCCTGGCTGTCCTGGATGGCAGAACTGGAGCTCTGTTCAGTGAGCTGAGCTTTGTCCTCCCCTCAGGTTTGGGGGATGAGGTCTGCTAACTCTGGACAGGGGACTGTAGCTCTGTGGCCCTGTCTTACTGTTTATCTCACACAGGGATGCAGCAATCTGGAAATGACTCAGTGGTGGAGCTGAGAGCCTTGCGGGTGGTTGTGCAGGCTGCCACCCCCAACCTCTGCAGTTGCTTTCTTGTATCTGGATTCAGAGGCATCAAGTCCCTCTCGAGTCCTGGCATCCTGTCCATCTCATCTCCTTTTGTCCTCCCTCTCCACCCTCATATATATGAATAATCAGTACCCCTATTTGACAGACTCAGACTTTTTTTTCTTTTTCTAATGTTATGGGAAAATCTTTCCAAAGGCCTTTTTTTTTTGAGACGAAGTCTCACACTATTGTCCAGGCTGGAGTGCAGTGGTGCGATCTCAGCTCACTGCAACCTCTGCCTCCCTGATTCAAGTGATTCTGCCTCAGCCTCCGGAGTAGCTGGGATTACAGGTGCCCGCCACCACTCCCAGTTAATTTTTTTTTGTATTTTTAGTAGAGACAGGGTTTCACTATGTTTGCCAAGCTGGTCTTGAATTCCTGACCTCGTGATCTGCCTGCCTCAGTCTCCCAAAGTGTTGGGATTATAGGCTTGAGCCACCGTGTCTGGCCCCCAAAGGCCTTTTTGACCTTTAACCCTGACTTTGCATTTCATAGAGGTGATGACTTCCCAGCCTTTTAGATTGAAATCCTCTTTTCATAAGCGTTTTAGTCATACTTGGGATCTCATCCCATGTTACATTTAGGGGCCGGGGGAGAAGACACACAGGTCATTACTCTGGGGAGAATACACCTGTAACTGGAAAGATTGAGGCAGGGATTTAGGCATGGATGTCTTTATCTCAGCATTGTTGAGAATGGAACCAGTGGCAGAGTTGAATCCAAACCACTATGGGAATGTGAAAGACTTGATAAGGTAGAGATTTGTTGTTGGTTCTTCGTATTCTTAAAATGATTCTTGGACCCAGAGACAGATAAAATAACAGTTTCATAAAGAAAAAATTATTTTTTATATTGGGATTGTTGTTGTTGAGACAGGGTCTTGCTCTGTTATCTAGGCTGAAGTACAGTGGCACAGTCACAGCTCACTGCAGCCCTGACCTCCTGGGCTCAAGCAATCCTCCCATCTCAGCCCCCTGAGTAACTGGGACTACAGGCGCATGCCACCATGCCCAGCTAATTTTTTAGTTTTTTGTAGAGATGGGGTTTCACTCTATTGCCCAGGCTGTTCTTGATCTCCTGGCCTCAAGCAAAATCCTCTTGCCTTGGCCTCCAAAAGTCCTGGGATTACAAGCATGAGTCACCACTCCCAGTCATACTGAGTTTTGCTTTTTTTTTTTTTAGGACCTCTCGTGTCTGCTGTGTAGGGACTGATTTATTTTGTGGGTTGTCCCTCTTGATGTGTTTTGATTCCAACATTTCACTGCCTTTAGCATCTCAGCATGGCAGTAACACCAAAGATCCCATCCAGCTATGGGATACCTGGATGGTCATACCTGAGCAGTTCTGCTTAGAGGCTGTGTGGGAGGTGAATGAGAAGCTGCTTACTAAAATGTCCTTGGCATTATCTGTTTCTTCTCCAGACACACTCTGGATTTCCTGTGGTCTCCCTATTCCTTCTCACTATAGTACAGTGTCAACCTGGCTGTACCCAAGCCCAGATTTGGTTGACAACTTTGTTTCTTGTTGCAGTGGCAGCAGGATTGTGAAGCATGAACTAATGGCCAGGGCAGGCTTTGCTGCTCCCTGTTTGCTGCCTGGTAGGGGCTGGTGTCTTTATTCATTTATTTATTTATTTATTTACTTTTGATACGATTTTTCCAAAATTTATTATGTTGTTGGGGTTTGTGGTTTGTTTTTGTTTTAATTTGCTTTAATTAAATAAAAGTCCTCTAAGGCAGATGAAATGTGTACAATGTCAGAAAGACTAACTGGCAGAAAGGGAAGCTTTTCTGGTCAGTGTGTGTGTGCCTTACAACCGGGCGTGTGCTCTCTCCTGTCCCTTCTCCACAGACTGGCAAGCGTGTGGGCAAAGTGCTGCATGCCTCTTTGCAGAGTGTTTTGCACAAGGAAGAAAGCCTGGGACCCAAGAGACAGAAAGTTGGATTCCTGGGATGATTTGCACATCAACTGCTCAACTGTGGATTGTTTTTTACTTTTCCTTTTAAACTGGTTTGTATATAGTTTTCTTCGCTGTTACAAATTTACAGCACCATTTGTACGTGTAAAATTAAAGGCTATTTTCTGGTCTGGTTTGGTATGTCTAGAGTTCTTCAGTTGAAGTCAAGGCACCATTCAGTGACCCCTCCGAGTCTGGCCCTTATCTAGTGAGTGGCAGACAAGCCCAGAGCTCTGCCACCAAGGGAGAGCCCACAAGCTGGAGTAAAGACCTGGCAGAAAATGGTTTAAAGGAAATGCTTATGATACGTATTTTGTGAATTTTTTTCCCCTTGAAGAACTTGAAAAATAAGAATCACAAAGAAAAGTTCATTCACCTTGTGTATTTGGGTGGTTCTGGGAGAGGAAAAAAGAGGAGGCACTCTGCCTTAGGTACAGACCCAGGGCGTCTGCCTGGCTGGGGAATCGTCCCAAATCCTGGGGAAGTCCAGCTGTGACTTCCTGCCTTCCGAGAGATCTGAATGGAACCCTAAGTTCAGGGTCTTAGTGGTAGCTTTGGCTCTTAGCCATCCTTTCTTATCACTCTTGTTTTGAAATTGCTTTGTGCTTTATAACCACTCCCTGGTGTTTCCTAAGATTTTGTTTTGTCAGCATTAAGGAGGATGCTTTCAAGATGTTGTCATTTGATAATTCAGCTGCCTTCATGCTGTCGGCATAGAAAGGAAGACTATGCTTGCTGGCCCAGAAGGCTCTTCCTATAAGCCTGTAGTTTCACTGTGCAGTGTGTTAGAATTAAGTCTCTTCGTGTGTAGAGCAGCTTTTTTTTTTTTTTTTTTTTCTTTCTCCTAGGGGAACTGAAACTCCTAAATCTTAAAATGCCCTGGGGAAGGAGCTGATTCATGAAGGAGAGCATTTCAACCGTGGCATTTGCTCTCTGCATTCAGTTAGACAAATGGGGTAAAGCATTAGGAATTTATCACCAAATGGAAAGAACATAATGTGAGCTGAAGCCCTTGGGACTGCTTCCAGAGGTCCTGGTGTGGGCGTTCCTCCCGGCAAGGCCAGGTCCATCCCTGTGGAGGGAAGCAGCTGCCTAGACTTGGGCTTATGGGGAAGCTTCTACCTTGTTGAGAGCACAGCCTGGGTTTTTATCTTTTATGTTTCTCCAGTGACTATCTACGGACACCATGACGGTGTTCCCAACAAGGCAGAAATCAGCCTGGTCTCTCCTCCCCTGCTCCTTGTTGACTGCCCATAACATGACAAAACATTGGCAGTGGTGGTGCAGAGATGCAACTCAAGTGTGAATAAAGTTTAGAAGCTTTTGCTTTTGATGGTTGATTCCAGTGGATCATTTTGAGATACATAAATTAGAATGGATATTGTCATATTTGTCAAACTCAACTCTGCTTCACTTCCCTTCAGACAGATGAGGCTTTGGCATGCCAGTGGTACGACAAACAGCTACCCAACTTGGATGGCTGGCTAAACACTTCCAGTAAAAATGAAGAAGGAAGAGAAAAAGATGGTGGCATCTGTCTCTAGCCACCCTGTACCTTTCCCTGAAGGCCATCCCTACATGTAACATACATATATTGCAAATGAAACAAAACGCCTTATGAGCAGGGGCTCTCAAGGAGAGGTGTTTATTGGAAAGATCTGATGGTTGCAGCTCTCAGAATGAGAGAAGAGAAAACTGAAGACAGAGACTGGCAAAGACTTGGAAAAATATTATCCTGGGCAGACCTGTTTCATCCAGCAGAGCCACAGCTGTCTTTAGTGGTCTTTAAATAAACATTAGGTAGAAGAACATTGAAGATGGTCAAAGTAAGGGCGAGGTATAAGAAATGCAATGTTAAGTGATAACTGGGTTTTTAATTGTCTCTGATTCCTTAGTCTTCCAAATCACGAGTTAATTTTTTTTCTTTTTTTTCTTTTTTTTGTTTTTTAGAGATAAGGTCTCACTGTGTCACCGAGGCTGGAATGCAATGGTGCAATCATAGCTCACTGCAGCCTCAAACTCCTGGGCTCAAGTGATCTTCCCACCTTTCTGGGACTGCAGGCATGCCACTATGCCCAGCAAATTGTTTTTTAAAACGAGGGTCTCACTATGTTGCCCAGGCTGGTCTTGAACTCCTGGCCTCAAGCAATCCTCCTGCCTTGGCCCCCCAAAGTGCTGGAATTATAGGCATTAGCCACTGCACTGTGACATGAGTTTAGATTTTTTTTTTTTGATGAGAGTCATTGAGTGGGCTGACTTCTTTTTTTTATTATTTTTTGTTTTTTGATATATGGTCTCACTCTGTCACCCAGGCTGGAGTACAGTGGTGGGATCTCGGCTTCTTGCAGCCTTGACCTCCTGGGCTCAAGTGATCCTCCCACGTCAGCCTCCTGAGTAGCTGGGACTACAGGCATGTACCACTGTGCCTGGCTAATTTTTGTATTTTTTGTAGAGATAGGGTTTTGCGAAGTTTCTCAAGCTGGTCTCGAACTACTGAGCTCAAGTGATCCACCTGCCTTGGCCTCCCAAAGTGCTGGCATAACAGGCCTGAGCCACCACCCCCCACCTGGCTGATGTATATTAACAGCCATGGAGAGCCTTTTTAAAAATGGTAGGCTTGGTGGGGTGCAGTGGCTCACACTTCTAATCCCAACTTTGGGAAGTCAAGGTAAGAGAATCATTTGGAGGCCAGGACTTCGAGACCAGGGTGGTCAACATAGTGAGGCCCCCATCTCTGCAAAAACTTAAAAAATTAGCCAGATGTGGTAGTGTGAACCTGTAGCCCCAGCTACTCAGGAGGCTGGGGCAAAAGGTTTGCTTGAACTCCGGGAGTTGGAGGCTGCAGTGAGCTATGATAGCACCACTGCTCTCCAGTCCGGGTGACAGAGCAAGAACCCTGTCTCAAAAACAAAAAACAACAAATGGCAGGCTTGTCAGCCAACCATCAATTTTTGGCATGCTATTAATATAAAAACCAGAAGGTGGCTGGGGACGATGGCTCATCCCTGTAATCCCAGCACTTTGGGAGGCTGAGGCAGGAGGATCACTTAACCCCAGGAGTTCAAGACCAGCCTAGGCTACATAGTGACACACCATCTCTACATAAAATTTAAGAATTAGCTCAGCATGGTGGTGCATGCCTGTAGTCCCAGCTACTTAGGAGGCCGAGGTGGGAGGATTGCCTGAGTCCAGGAGGTCAAGGCTGCAGTGAGCCAAGATTATGTCACTGCACTCCAGCCTGGGCAACAAAGCGAGACCCTGTCTCAAATAAATAAATCCAGAAGACCTTCTTCATAGCACAGTTTAAAGAGACTGATTTACAACTTGAGTAGAATGTGCTGAATTTCAAACCCAAGATTTCCTTGTGCAGGAGGGGCAGAGTTGCAAAGGAGACAAGGTACATCCTCAGGAGGTTACTTTTGCAAAAATCAAGACTTTCATCAGGAAAGAAAGGGACTCAAACCTGAGTTAAAGATAGGACCTTGGGTACCCCCACATTCTCCTGAACCCTTAGGGCAGGCAGAAGAAGCCTCCAGTCCTCAGCTGAAGGAGCACAGCTATCCCTTTCCTGGAGACCACCAAAGGCCATACTTGAGGCAAATGTCTCAGAAATGGTACAGGTCAACCTCTGTCCCACTTCCCCTGATTATTTCCAGACCAATGACTAGGGTCAGATTACAGCCCAGCCTGAACAGGGAAATATGGTTCCTGCTGTGGGAAGAAATAGATTACTCATCAAAATAATTACAAGACTCAGCTTGGAATATGTGAAATTGAGGTGGGAGTGTCTTGAGGGTGTTGGACTAGGGCTGTGGCTAGAAATAGGGTTTAATATTTAATATCCTGGTAAGGAGATCTGAAGTTCCTAATTCACTGCTGGCCCCTTTGAAGTGGACCCAGCGATCACTAGAAGTAAATGAGGAGGAGATACCAGAATTGCCTTGGAGTAGTGTATTGAGGAAAGGGTTGGAGGGTTTATAGAAGTGAGTATCTTAGAATGGATTTATCTTGTGAGCCTGGAGAACATGCCACCCATCTATGATCCCCAGGATAACTTAGAGGGCACTGTCTTCACTAAAGCAAAAGGAAGTTGCTAGGGAAGGAATCCTGGCATCCTTGAGAAGGTCAGTAATACTTGTCCGGAAAGTTGGGTTGGGTTGGCATCGGGAGATGCTACCATAGACCTGGGGTTTCTACTGTTACTGGGTTAAGATTTGAGACGAGCAGGGGACAGGTGACAGCACGTAGCCATCAGAGGCCAGATGAGTATAATTTCCATGATGTGCAGCAAGGCCCAAGTGGCAGTCTGGCTGTAGCTAATAGATTATGTGTTCTGAGGGTTAAGACAGATGGGCAGCCAATCAGGATTTTAATCAACTTGTCAAAATTAAAAATAATAAAATAATAATTGGAGCATAAAAAGCTTATGTCAACCACTATAATGGGAAATTCCAGTCCGTCACCCAGTTTCTGTAAGCCAGTTTCACAGATAAAAGTCCATTGACAGGAGGGAGGTTGGTGTCTTTAAGAATCCTGTGATATCACCATCAGTACTTAAAATAATACATCCCCAATCTGGAATAACAGCATTGAGGAAAGGTGATTTGAAGGCTTTTGAATCTGGGTTTTGACCTGATGCCTGTATTGGGAGACCTGAAATGCCACCAAGGCTCTCCAGTCGAGGGGGATGAGGGATGGAGGTTAGGTAATAAATGGATGGTACAAGTAAGTCTGGCTCACAATGGTCAGTAGGTCCTGGGATAATTTCTGTCCCCAAATGTGTGGGTGGGATGGATATGGTACAATTGAGATGTCATAAATGGGATGGAATGAAAACCACGATGGTAAGGGTCAAGGTTGGAAACTGCCTCCCTTCCCTGGCCAAGATCGTAAATCAGAGACAATATTGCATCTTGGGAGAAATTGCTGAGATTAGGACGAACATCAAAGACTTTAAGGACGCAAGGGTGGTTGTCCCCACCTCATTGCCATTTATCTTATCTCTGTGGCCCCTGTGAAAGCCAGGTGAATCATGGTAGATGACCAAACACGAGAGAGCTCCAATTTCCGCTGCTTTGTTGGATGAAGTGTCTTCACTAAGATTAATCAACACAGCCTCCAGTGTTTTGTATGTGGCTATAAGTTAGGCAAATTCTTCCTTAATCCCCATTAACAAGAAGGGTCAAAAGCAGATCTCTTATGTGGAAGAACTGCAAAATGTGTTCAGTGTCTTGTCACTGGTCTATGTTAATCATCTTTTTTGTCACAATGATGTCTTCAGGGCCATCGTGCTGATCTATTTATATTGATAAAATCATGTTTATTAGATTTAGTACATAGGATGTGGCAAGCCGTTGGAAGTCCTAGTAAAAGACACATGCACGAGAGGGTGGGAAATAAACCCCATGAAGATTAAGGAGACCACGACATTGATAATATTTTTAGGTATCCAATGGTGTGGGGCGTTCTGAGAGATACTCCCTCTAAGGTGGTAGATTTTGAACCTTATACCCACCCTCATCTCCTCACTACCCTCACTGAGAAGTACAGCACTTGTTGGGCCTCTGGATTTTGGAGACAAGAATGCTGTGCTTGAGAATGCTGTCTCAATGCATTTCCTGAGTAATTCACAAATCTACCAGTTGTGAATGGGAGTCCGGAATAAGACAGGACTCTGAAGCCTGTCTAAGCTGCATTACAAGTGTCCCTCCTGCTCCATGTGACCCAGAAATTCCAACAGAGCTAGTGCTATCTGGGGCAGATAAGGGTGCTGTGTAGTTTCTGACAGGCCGAATAGGAAGTTGTAGCACAGACCCTAGGATTCTGGAGGAAGGCCGTGTGGTGGAAAACTATTCACCTCCAAACGAGTGAGTTTGAAAAGAAGTTTCTGGCTTGCCTCTGGGCCCGATTAGAGACTGAATACCCAACCCTGGGACCTCAGGTGACCTGAGCCACCCATCATGCTGGTTATTGTCAGACGCACCAGGTCATAAGGTTGGGTGGGTGCAGCAACAATCCATGCAACATGAAAATGTACATTCAGGATTAGGCCTGAGCCGTTCAGTGGGCACAACCAAGGAATATACCAGGTAGTCCAGATTCGTCTGTCACCCCTGTTCGCCAGTGCCTCTCATCCACACTTATGGCCTCATGGGGGAGGGGACTCCTGCAGCCAGGTACTGGAAGAGGAAAACCCCAGGTCTGGCTTGTGGATTAGTTAGTTCTCTATATTGATGTGTGCCCCAAAGGGACTGCTGCGGCATTACAGCCCTGCAGGACAGCAGCGAGAGAACTGAGTGCAGCAATGCACTTGGTTGTTCAGTTTGGATACAGGGATAAGGATACACATGGATTCCTGGGTAGTAGGGAGTAACTAGGCTAGTTGGACAAGGGCCTGAAAGGAGTAAGATGGGATAATCAGAGAAAAGGGATTTGTATGGACCTGTGGGAATGGGCCAAAAAAGCGCAGATAGTCGGGAATCATGTTAATGCCCATCAGAGGACATTTTCCAAGGGAGGTGTTCAACAAGGTTTTGACTTAAGTTCTGGGTGGGATATATAGGTCATGGCAGACCACCATTCATGCTGCTGCAGCTAAAAATGCTGAATGCATTTCAAGTGTCATCGTTAAAGATTTTGGAAAGCTCTGGAAGCAAAGAGGATTGCATGGCCTAAAATTCCAGAGAAGGGGGAATTCCAGACTTTCTGAAGTGGGCAGCCTGTCACTGGCATTTCCTTCCCTGGGGGCATTTGCAGATTCTGGACATGGAATAAGAATCAGGCTTGGGAACATAGAGGAACTATATGGGGGAAAGGGAAACCTGCAAAACCTCCAGCAAAGTTGTGTAGGGATATTTAGAAACTCACGGATCCCTAAACACACAGCTGGGTTTATATTCGCCAAATTCTCAGACATGATGGGAAGTCAGGGAGTTTCATTAAAGAAGATTGAAATCTCCCCTAGCACCCTATAGGGCTAATCTGTTTTTCTCCTCTTGTGTGAGCCATTATAGCTGAGGGCATCAGGTAAGTGCATGTCCAGTTTATTATTCCCAAAGTTACAAATCAGGGGATTAACTTACTGTCCCTTGGAGTGGAAGGAATCAAGGTGTGGAAAGAGGCTATTGAGCTCTTTGACACACTGGGACAGCGTGGTGGCTCAGACCACCCCTCCTCCTTCCCACAACCTTGCAGGTTGCTCAGCATCTCCCATGCGAGACCTCAGTTTGCTCCTTGAAAAGAATCCCATGTGCAAGCAGGGTAGAGGTTATTACCCCACTTTACAGAAGAGGAGTTTGGTCTTGAATAATTTGTCCAAAAAGACACAAGTGCCAGGTATCTTGGCCAGATTTGGAACTCGGGATTCCCTTCTCTTTCCACTGCCACACTATAGAGCTTTAAGGATAAAACAACAAAGGCTGTGAGCCCCTTGAGAGCTAAGACTTGGCTGAGTGGCTTATTGCTGTCTGCCAGGACCTACCTAACTCAGGGCCCGGTACACAGGGGCAGAGCCAATACTTCAGTGAATGACAGAGTACTAGGCCAACAAAGGTTTTTTGTTTTTTTTTTCTTAGAGACAGGGTCTTGCTCTGTTATCCAGGCTGGAGTGCAGTAGTATGATCATAGTTCACTGCAGCCTCCAAATCCTGGGCTCAAACAGTCCTCCCAGCTCCATCTGCCAAAGAGTTGGGATTACAGGTGTGAGCCACTGCACCAGGCTGTCTATATGCTCTTACCTTTGAAGGGCATGTGGAAAGTTCTCTGCCTCTGTTATAGCTGGGCCACATTTCTGTTGCCATGGGGCCAGTGGAACTAAAAGGAAACATCTGTGCCGGGTGAGGGTTGTGGGACGCGGGCGGTGGTGGGGGCGGGGTGTGTGGCTGGAATGGCTCCATGGTGGGCCAGAAGTTTGCGTGTTATTTGGGCTAATATGGGTGGAGTGACCAAAGATTGTTTTGTATAACTGAGACTTCCAGCAGCTTTGAGAAAAGAAGAGAAACAACACACACACACATAGACCAAAAAAAAAAAAAAATAAAAAAAAAAAAAAAAAACCCTTGAAAGCTGAAATATGCTTTTAAAGCTCTCTTCCTCTGATTTTTTTTGCCTCTCTGTTTTGTTATTCAGATCATTCGTTGTACAGGGAAATTGGTATGAAAAGACTGGGCTGTGAGAATGGTGTGTTAGTGAACAGACACTTCCTTGAGGGTTGGGGGTCACTCGTGAACATTAATACAGCATCACTCTCTTGGCTGAAGCCACCCCCACTTGCCGCACCATGGGTCAGTTGAGGTCTCGTGGACAGTGTCGGCAGATCTTTAATGCAAGGAGGATGATATTGGTATCATCCTCTATATGTAGAAGGTAAAATTGGCTCCACCAGGGCTGTCGGTGAATCCATTGAGGTGGCTGCAATGGCAGTCTACACCTGGCCAGGTAGAGTTGGGGGTGGACAAGAGGACCTGGATATTTAATGGCCATAAACTCAACAGCGGCAACAAATGAGGTCTAGGTGCTACAAAGAGCCCACGAATCTGTGGCTTCCTGAACAGAGGGTCTAGTCTGCCCACAGGAGGCACAGGCCCTGGCCCAGAGGAAGGCCCTTGAAAGCAAGTTTTGTTCTGGGATCTGCACCACACTGAAGACCATAACAAGTACAATTTTATGCAATGAGGATTCTCTGGAAGATTGAAGTATATTGAAATCAGTAGCATCCAGGAATCATATTGTAGAGGACCCGTTGAGGGGAAAAAAGGAACGGAACATGGAGAAGGAACACTCAAATAACGACATGCTGACCAGTGGCTGGCCTCTCATGTGACTGCTCCACAGGCCAGCACTAGGAACCACGGGGTGGTTTCCCGGAGGCCAACCTGCCCCACCACAGGGGGATCCTGAGGACAAGCCAAGTGTCTAACGATGAAACTAATTGCTTTTCAGGTAATGAGCTTCCTGTGCCTGGAAGGGTTTAAGCGACATGTGGAGACATCTGACAGGGTCAATGGAAAGGGACATCCCACATCGAGGAGTGGTTAGACTAGGTGGCCTCTTCTAACCTGCTTTTTAACTCAGAGATCAAGAGATATTGGACCACTGCCTGTGTTTTTTTTGTTTTTGTTTTTTTAAATAGTAGGGTCTCCCTCTGTCATCCAGGTTGGAGTGCAGTGGTGTGATCATGGCTCACGGCAGCCTCCACCTGCTGGGCTCAAGTGATCCTTCCACCTCAGCCTCCAGAGTACCTGGGACTACAGGTGCATGCCACCACATCTGTTTTTTTTTTTTTTTTAATTTTTGGAGAGATGGGATCTCCCTATGTTCCCCAGACTGGTCTCGAATGCCCAGCCTCAATTGATCCTCCCACCTCAGCCTCTCAAAGTGCTGGGATTTTGATTATAAGCATGAGCCACTGCTTCTGGCCAATTTGCATTTTTTGAGGACCACTGAAGCAATAAAAAAATGAAATGCCCAAACCAGGTTACAAAAAATAGTGATGTACTTTAAATGTTTACATTTAATGAAATTGCACTTTTCACACCCACAGATATGACACAGGACAATATTCTATTCACAAGACAGGATTTATTATTTATTTATTTTACTCATTGCCTTGGGGGATTCTATTTTTGCACTATTACAACTTTTGTTTTTTAATTTTTTTTTTTTTTTTGAGATGGAGTCTTGCTCTGTCGCCCAGGCTGGAGTGCAGTGGCCGGATCTCAGCTCACTGCAAGCTCCGCCTCCCGGGTTCCCGCCATTCTCCTGCCTCAGCCTCCCGAGTAGCTGGGACTACAGGCGCCGCCACCTCGCCCGGCTAGTTTTTTGTATTTTTAGTAGAGACGGGGTTTCACCGGGTTAGCCAGGATGGTCTCGATTTCCTGACCTCATGATCCATAACTTTTTATTGTGGTAATACACAACATAAAATTTACTATTTTGGGCATGGCGGTGGGCGCCTGTAGTCCCTCCCAGCTACTCAGGGGGCTGAGGCAGGAGAATTGCTTGAACCCGGGAGGCGGAGGTTGCAGTGAGCTGAGATTGCACCACTACACTCTAGCCTGGGAGACAGAGCGAGACTCCATCTCAAAAAAAAAAAAAAAAAAGGAGTATTTTAACCATTTCTAAGTGTACACAACTCAATGACATTAAGTACATTCAAATTGTTTTGCAGCCATCACTACTGTCTATCTCCAGAACTTTTTCATCTCTCCCATCTACAGCTGTGTATCCAGAAACACTAACTCCCCATCCCCTCACTCCCAGCCCCTGGAAACCACCATCTTACTTTCTGTCTCCATGATTTTGGTTTTCTTTTGTGTGTATTTCTTTTTTAATTTTATTTTAGGTTCTGGGGTACATGCGCAGGTTTGTTACATAGGTAAACTTGTGTCATGGGGGTTTGTTGTGCAGATTATTTTCCCACCCAGGTAAGTCTAGAACCCATGAATTATTTTTCCTGATCTTTTCCCTTCTTCCACCCTCCACCCGCCGTAAGGCCCCAGTGTGTGTTGTTCCCCTTTTTGTGTGTGTTCTCACTTATGAGTGGGAGCTAAATGATGAGAACATATGGGTATGTTTAAAGTTGTGAGATGAACTTGCCTTCTCTCAGAACTGTCGGTGTGTCTCTCGGCTGTATAAATCCTTCTCAAGAGACAAGCCAAACCTAGACCTGAAGAGGCTCCAAGGCAAAAACTACTTTCTCCGTGTCCTGATTCTACATAAGTCATTTTAACAGCACAGGCAGACTCCCAGGTGCTTGTAGAGGAGCTCTGTGTAGCATGCGCACTTACACACATGCATGCACACACACCTCGAAAACCTGCAGGTGAAAAGATCAAAGACATTGCTTACTGCCTAATGGCAATTCCTAAGCATGTCTCCTTCCTGAAGTGTGAATAGTTCACTTGCTGGGCCAGTAGGAGAGTCACACTCCTCCCAGTGAAGGTATGTCCCCACTTGCTTGGGGGCTAATGTTGAACACATGCTTAATATCTCACTGGGCACCCCAATGCATTCCACGCTCAGCAGCCAAAGTGCTCTTTCCAAAGTGTGCTCTGATCCCAGCCCTCCCCAGCATGGTTCTCCATTGGTCCCCTGTGGTCTCCAGGCTCATGTCCAGAGTCTTCCAAGATGGCTTGATGGCTCCACTAAGCTACATATCCAGCTTTATATCTTCCCCACCCTGTCCTCATTGGCTCGGGATCTAGAATGCAAGGTGCTTTTGCTTGGCTCCAAGACTCTGCTCATGCATTTTCCACCTGGAGCCCTGTGCACATTCCTTCCTCCCCTCACCTGGCCACACCCTCTGTGTCCCTTCCTCAGCCTGGGGGCCACCTTCCTTCCCTGCCCTACCTGCGTTCGGTGCCCTGTGAGACACCACCACAGTCCCCATGTCTTCAACCATCAACCCGCCCTGGAAAACATGGGGCCTCTGGTTGCCTCATGTTTAGAAAGCATACTTCGTTCATTTTCCTGCCACTGAAGGGCCAAGATAGAGTTGGGCCAAGGTGAGAAAACCAAGAAAGCAAAGCAGTTAACAAAAATAATAATTTTCCTTTACCATCTGCTACCCACCCAGAGTTCCTGGAACAGGGCCCCTTTTAGGTTATGTAATCATCAGGCTCCAAATTGTCTCCCGAGGGTCCAGCTGTGAATATAAAACTCTTCCCACTCTGAGAATGTGAGAGGTGGAGCCCAGTGTCACTGAGGGGCCTGCAAATGCTCTGCTCCCTGCCCAGGGCCCCCACCCTTGGCAGGACCACTGTGCACTGGGCCAGCCCAGCTGGCCTCCTGCTTCCCTGGCATACATAACAGATCCCTCCCTAAGTCAGATAGGGGAAGGTGGGGTCCCTGGAAGGCAGGGAAAAGCCTAAAGTACATAGTATTGTATTTTCTTTTGGAAGAATCTCAAACTCACAGAAAATTTGCAACGACACTACAAAGAACATTCTCCCCCTGAACTATGTAAGTTGTCAACACAGTACCACATCGCTAATACTTCAGTATGTGTGTTTCCTACAGACAAGGACACTCCCCTATGTAATCACAGCACACCATCAAGTAGGGACTGTAACAGGGATACCGTCATGCGTTGCTTAACAATGAGAATACATTCTGAGAAATGCATCGTCAGGCGACTTCATCATTGTGCTACCATGACAGAGTGTACTTACACAAACCTAGATGGCATTAGGATATGTATGGTATAAAATAATAGTCCCCAACCTTTTTGGCACCAGGGACTGGTTTCATGGAAGACAATTTTCCAACGGATGCAGGGCTGGGGTGATGGTTTCATGATGAAACTGTTCGACCTCAGATCATTGGGCATTAGATTCTCATAAGGAGTGTGCAACCTAGACCTTCTCACGCTCAGTTCACAACAGGGCTTGTGCTCCCATGAGAATGTAATGCTGCTGCTGACCTGACAGGAGACGGAGTTCAGGTGGTAATGTTCACCCACCTGCCACTCACCTCCTGCTGATGGGCCTAGTTGCTAACAGGCCACGGACCAGTACTGCGGACCAGTACTAGTCCATAGCCTGGAGGTTGGGGATCCCTAGTATAAAAGATTAAAAAAATGGTACACTGGTATAGGGCACTTACCATGAATGGAGCTTGCAGGACTGGAAGTTGCTCTGAGTGAGTCAGTGAGTGGAGAGTGAACGTGGACATTACTGTACACTGCTCTAAACTCTATAAAACACTGTACACATAAGCTGCATTTTTTAAAAAAATGGTTTTCTTTTTTAATAATAAATTAACTTGAGCTTATCATAACTTTTTTTACTTTGTAAACTTTTGAACTCATTTAACTTTTTGACTTTTATAACATTTAGCTTAAAACACAAATACATTGTACAGTTGTACAAAAATATTTTCTCTCTATCCTTATTCTGTAGGCTTTTTCTAGTTATTATTTTTTACTTTTTAAACTTTTTGTTAAACACTAAGACACAAACGCACATTAGTCCATGCCTACACGGGGTCAGGATTATCAGTGTCACTGTCTTCCACCTCCACCTCTTGTCTCAGTGGGAGGTCTTCAGGAGCAGTCACAAACATGGAGCTATCATATCCTACGATAACAGTGCCTTCTTCTGGAAAAACCTCCTGAGGGACCCACCTGAAGCTGTTTCACAGTTAACTTTTTTTTTCTTTTTTAATAAGTAGAAGGAGTACACTCTAAAATAATGATTAAAAGTATAACACAATAAATACATAAACCAGTGACATGGTGATTTATTATCATTGTATTAGTTTGTTCTCACACTGCTATAAAGAACTGCCCAAGAAGGGGTGATTTAGAAAGGAAAGAGGTGTAATTGACTCACAGTTCTGCATGGCTGGGAAGGCCTCAGGAAACTTATAATCATGGTGGAAGGCAAAGGAGAAGCAGACACCTTCTTCACGTGGCAGCAGGACAGAGTGAGTACAAGCAGGGGAAACGCCAGGTGCTTATAAAACCATCAGATCATCTTGTGAGACTCACTATCACGAGAACAGGATGGGGGAAACTTGCCCCCATGGTTCAATGACCTCCACCTGGTCTCTCCCTTGACACATAGGGATTATGAGGATTACAATTCAAGGTGAGATTTTGGGTGGGGACACAGTCAAGCCATATCATTCTGCCCCTGGCCCCTCCCAAATCTCATGTCCTCACATTTCAAAGCACAATCATGTGGGGCAGAATGATATTGTTTGACTGTGTATATGCTCTACTTTGATATGACTGGCAGCACAGTAAGTTTGTTTATGCCAGCATCACCACAAACTTGGGAGTAATGAGTTGCACTAGGACTTTACAACCCCTTATAACATTACTAGGTGTTAGGAATTTTTCTGCCCCATTATAATCTTATGGAACCATATCGTGTATGTGGCCTGTTGTCGACTGAACTGTCATGATGCAGCATGTGACAACACATCACTGCTGTGTGCTCCTCAGATGCCATCAGATTTCTCTGGTTGTCCCAGTTGCATCCTTGAGAATGGAGGGTCCAGTCCAGAATCACATATATTGCATTTAGTTGTTCTGTGCCTTCAGTCTCCTTCAGCCTGAAACACTTCCTCAGCCAGGAGCTTTGGAAATTACTGGCAGTCGTTTTGCAGAACGCGTCTCTGTTTGGGGTTGTCTGATGTCTCTCTGACTAGAGTCCTATGGAGTGATGCCACATGCTCACTGCAGCCCCTCACGTGCTGCAAACTTTTTATTGGCTCCGTCGTTGATGTTTACTTTGGTCGTGGATGAGGTGATGTCTGCCAGCCTTCTCCACCATGAAGTTGCTCTTTTTCTCTCTGGAATGGATAAGTATTTTGTGGTCAGATACTTTGAGACTATGTAAACATCCCATTGAAGAACATCAGACTTTCAATGCATTCTCTTACTTACTTATGTCTGTGTGCACTGGTGGTTTCCCATCTGTTGCTGTCACTATGTTGGTGCTCAAATTGTCCCTGATTCTGACCACTGAAGCCTTTTTCAAGCTGGCTCTGTGTCCTAATGATGTGTTACCATTATTCATTAAGCACTTCCTTGTTTTCTGGCAAAACAACAAGTTCCGGGCTCATTTTCTGCACCCCATTCCTACTTCCCAGTGCTAGAATCAACCGTTTCTCCAAGGTGCTCTGGTTCCTATAGTGGAAAGTCGTATTCAGAAGCCAGCATTCAGGTGCTAGGAGTGCTCCACGCCCCCCAATGACCGTGGGGACTAGACACACACACATTTCCATTTATATTTACTGATTTATCTTTCTGTATTCAAGGCCACAAGGGTACACTGATCATTCCGATTTTAATCCTACACCACAGGATGCATTCTAATTTTCTCTCCATATACATGACTCCCTTCTCTGACGATAGGAAACCTAACTCCCACTGTCTTCAGTAGATTTATTTGATCAGTATCCCTGTGTGTAACCAGTCTCCTGTCTCTGCTAGCAGTCTCTCTTCCACATGGATCCCCTCCTTGCCTCACTTGGACTCCGGCACTCCAGGCAGGGCCTTTGCTTTTCCCGGGATGCTCCCCCCACCCTGCTGGGCTCCCACAGCCCCCACCAGTTCACCCCTTGAGGGCACATTCTGCCCATATCCTCTCTGGTAACTCTGGGGCACCATAGCTTCTCCTTCCCCCACCTTTGCTATGCCCCACTTTGTGGCTTTAGGACAGGACTCAGGAGAAAGGGAAGACAAGAAGGGAAGGAATCCCTTGGATTTTTTAACCAAAAAATGCATCAAATACATGGAGACAGAATCACAAAATAATCATAACAAATATTCTAAACCAATCAGACAGCCAGTCCCTGATCGCTCCATAAGGGGGCACTGCTGCCTCTTGAGAGCTGGGTAGCCTGGGCAAATTCCCTAACATCACTGAGCCTCAATTTCCTCAATGGTAAAATGGGGAAAGGACAGTGCTTCCCTTATGGTTTGGGTGTGAAGCTTCTGTGAGTTAATGTCAGTGAACAGCCAGCCTCAGCCCCTACCCAAGGGAGCTGCTCCACAGATGTGATGACAACCACCGTGTGTTTCTCAGAATCCTAGGAAATAAGGGCCCCTTTCTAGAAGGCAGGGCCAGGATGCTGCGTGGGTGTTCCCTGGGCAGTGAGGCTCTGTGCTCTCAGGCCTTCGTCCTTCTGCAGGCTTTTGTGTTTGTTTTATTTTTTTGGCACGCCTGCAGCCAAGTTGGGGAGGGTTTCCTGGACAGAGGTCCTTTGGCTGCTGCCTTAAGACGTGCAGCCTGGGCCGTGGCTGTCACTGCGTTCGGACCCAGACCCACTGCAGGCAGCAGCAGCCCCCGCCGGCACAGCAGCATGGAGCTCTGGGGGGCCTACCTCCTCCTCTGCCTCTTCTCCCTCCTGACCCAAGTCTCCACCGAGCCACCAACCCAGAAGCCCAAGAAGGTTGTAAATGCCAAGAAAGGTAAGGAGGGGAACAGGGCCCTATGCCATCTTCCAGGGAGCAGGTCCCCCTCTCCTTAGTGTGTCCTCGTGCTCCTTTCCTTCATTTTCCTCCTTTGTGAGTCATCTAGGGAACTTGAGTAAAGTGGGCTTTGGGGCTTGGGGGAGTTCTCTCATAACAGAGTTGGTTGTCAGAATCATAAGAATCCCTGACCCTTAGAGTTGGGAAGAACCTTCCAGATCATCCAAACTGATCTTTGCTCTGCTCTTCTCCCCTCATCCCCAACATTTTAAAGAAACCAAACCTTTGGCCTGGGAGTCTGGTGGTGCTCAGCCCTCACCAGGGAGAGCTGCACAGGCTGGGCTTTGGAGTCTTCCAAACTGTTTTCTCAACTGTAAAATGGGGACAGTGGTATTTGTTCAAAGACTTCTCATGAAGATTTGATGATACAAAATATATAAAGGCACCTCACTTGTTGCTTGATGCACAGGGAAAAGAAAAGGAAGAAATGAATTATCATTTTAGTAGCGTATCACAGCCTTCAGGAAATAAAAATGTAACTCAGACTAGTCCACCAGAAGCAGCTTTGCTCTCCTCTGTAGCCTCTGGGGACTGGGGTGTCCCTCGGTTGCTTTGGCTACAGCAAGACCTGCCCTTGCAGCCCCGCCTGCAGTGAGGTCACCCCAGGCTGTGTTGAGACAACATCGGCGGAATGCCATGGCAATGGACCGAGCTGTCACCCCCATGGGGAGCAGAGGCTAGAAGAGAGTCCAAGGGGATGAGGGTGGGGACTGAGGCAGAGAAACAAGCAGCTAGGACCAAGGGCACAGAAAAGGAAACAAGGGGCTATGGGAGCCTCCCTCAGGCCCTCCCAGGGCTCTTCATAAATGGATAGTTGCCCACTGGCCAGGAACTAGTGCAGTGCACAAAGGGATATCGGGGCCATGGGGCCCCACAACACTGTGACAAAGAATGGGGCAAATCTGGCTGCTGATAAAAAATCACCTTTGAGATTCAGTTTACAAAGTGAACAAAGAAACGTTCAAAAGAGAATGGATATGATGCTGACATTTGCTTTGAAAAAGGGATTTATATGAGAATACATTTTTACTTGTATATGCATAAGTTCGTTCTGGAAGGATCCACAAGAGTGAGTAACAGTCATTACCTCTGGGAAGAAAAACTAGGGGCTGGGGGCAGTCTCAACTGGGAAAGAAACCAGCTTTTTGAACCGTTTGGATTTTAAAAAATTATGTGTGTGTATCACCTTCCACAAAATATTCATTTAAAAAGAGAAGACAGTACCCTGCTTGGTTATGTCTATGAGCATCAGCCAAAATCGCCACGAAGGGACAGCCTTTGTAAAAGAAGCAATTCCAAAGGCAACTCATAGAATTTTTGAATGTGGAAAACCACTGCCAGTTTCTCAAGTTTACTAAAGATTCAGTATTAATATAATTATGTAAATCTTGTATTCACTCATGTTTTTTTTTTAAAAAAAAGAGGGTCAGAGCACGTGATGCCTTGGTTCTCTCCAGCTGTCACACTTGAACCCTGGCCCTATGCAGTCTCCATAGAAGGGGCCCCTGGAGTTCCAGGCTATAGGCCAACAGAACCCAGGCCACCCAGGCCCTGCCTCTCGCTGAAACTCATGGCAGTCTCCCACCCACCTACATGGCAGGCACTTATGGAGCTCTTTCTCCACGTAGGGACCAGTCTATATGCTGGGCACATAGCAGAGAAACACGGTCCCTGCTCTTAAGACATGAACCATGGTGGTTCTCACTCAGGCATCAACATCATCTGGGGGATACATTAGAATCCAGGTGCCTTGGCCAGGCGAGGTGGCTCAAGCCTGTTATCCCAGCACTTTAGGAGGCCAAGGCAGGAGGATCACTCGAGGCCAGGAGTTCAAGACGAGGCTGGCCAACATGGTGAAACCCTGTCTCTACTAAAAATACAAAAATTAGCTGAGTGCGGTGGCACGCACGTGTGGTCCCAGCTACTCAGGAGGCTGAGGCAGGAGAATTGCTTGAACCTGGGAAGCCGAGGTTGCAGTGGGCCGAGATTGCACCACTGCACTCCAGCCTGGGTGACAGAGTAAGAGAGGCTCCATCTCAAAAATAAATCAATAAATAAAATAAAAATTAAGAATTCAGGTGCTTGGGCCCCACCCCTGGAAATGCCGGTGTAGGGGTCTTGGTGAATTTAGCATCTGCCTTTTCCACAGGTCTTCAGGGATTCCTAGGAGCAGCCAGGAATGAGAATCCCAGGAGCAATCTAGTTGCAGCGCTGGTGCCCAAAAGTAGGGGAGAAAGTCCAAAGAAGGGACGGTCGTGCCAGAGGAGACCAGTTGGTGCCAGGGCCAAGAGGGAGAGAGCAAGTGGCAGGACTGGCAAAGGAAGGGAATTCCAGCATACGCTAAGTCCTTGTCCTGGCCCTCAGGGTGGGTGAGAAGCGGGGAGCCTAGAGTACTTCTGGGAGCTCATCTGTCCGCGGGGCCACATGGTCACACCTGACAAGGAAGCTCTGGAGGGAAGGAGGGCCTCATAGGAGTCACAGGCCTTTAGAACAGGGAATGGGGGAACCTGGAGGGCATCCATTCCAACACCACGCAGAGGGAACCTTAGGCTCAGAGAGTGGGCCAGCACAAAGGCCTCCTGACTCTGCCCGGGGCTGTAGAGACACCTACTCCCACAGCTTCCTCAGGTGGAGCCTCATGAGAGTAGCTTCCTGTTCCTTGGACAGTCCCTGGAGGAAACTTTGCACGTATGGGTACCTTGGTGCAAATTACAAAAGGTACCTCCTCTAAACTGACAAGTTATAGAAAGGCATCCCTTTTTCTGATCTGACCCGGTCTAGCCAGGGCAAGGCTTAGGAGACAAATGGGCTTTCATGTGTCTGTCCCTCAGTGAAATGCCCTTCTTCAGTGCCCACTTGCACAGCTTCACATGGCACCCTGTGCTGGTATATCACATTACGGGGTACAGTGCTGCTGTAACTGGCTGAGGCAGTCCCTGTGTGAGGCACACATGACCTCAGGCTAGTTGGCCAGCCCCAAACTCTCCCTTTTCTGCCTTGCTCAACAGGGCGTTTTTCCTCCTGTTTGGCAAGTTACATCACTAATTTCTGTATACACAAGCATGTGTCTTGCCTGTGATTCTTCTGCAAAGGCATCTTACGGGTGGATGAAGGCTCTGATCTCAGTCTTCATGAGTGTGGAATGTATGCAGACACAGCCAAATGGACCATTAAAGTGTTTACCCACCCACTTCCCCAAGCTGAGTGCAGCCTGTCCTGAAGCCCTGGTGTTTCAGAAAGACCAGGGTCCGCCCCAGGAGCTCTAAACTTACACACACATAGAAATATGCTTCCCCGCCTGCCCCTGCTGACTCTTACATGACTGGCTGCCAGCAGGACAGCTCCTGTTAGGAATCCGTTTGTGTGCCATGGGGAAGGTGGGGAAGAGCATGGCTTCGGAGCCATGTGCGCCTGGGTTCCAGGCCAGCCCTGCCAGCTGTTGGCTCTGCCATCCTTGGCCAGTTGGTTCAGGGCGGCCTGAGTTTCCTCGTGGTGAAATGGCGGTGGTATAGAATGACATGTTACCTGTGTCATAGGGTTGATTGTGAGCATCACTGGGGTGACATGTAGAACAGCTTAGCCTGGAACCTGGCCTCTGTAAGAGTGGAAATCCTGGGTTCCTCTGTCCTCACCTTATTAGTAGCTGTTGAGGGCACATACTCAGCCAAGCACTGAGGTGGGCAGCTCTGCGCCTCATTTCTCTTGGTCTTCTCCAGAGTCCTAGGAGGTGGGGCTGTCATCATCCACTTCGCACATGAGGAAACCAAATCCAGAGAGCAGCTTGCCCAGGCCACCCGTGTCTATGGGGCCTCCAAGCCCTGCATATGTGTGCCCCGGGCTGGAGTGCCTGCCCGCTGGTCTGTGTCGCATTCCTCCAGCCTTGGGGCCTCTCGAGGGCTCCTGCTCTGCTTCCTGTGCTGTGTTCTTCCCTGGAGCTGAGAAGATAGCTGGGTGCTAGGGCATCACTGAAGCATGTGCCTACACCCTCACCCCAGCCTCTGCTAACCCCAGTCCCATCAGATCCCCAGCAACAATCCCAGACAAATGCAGCACAGGAGCAAGTGAAGGATGGGCCCCCCTGGCAGAAGTCACAAGTGGTTAGACTACCACCAGCAGGGGTAGAGAGAGAGAGAAAGTTTCCCAAGATATCAAGGTTGAGGGGAGTCTTTTCCTCTCATCCCTCTGCAGCTAAGGTAGGATCCTTCCTGCTCAGTCCCTGCCCCACCCTCACATATTTCCTCCTGCTTCATCCTAGATGTTGTGAGCACAAAGATGTTTGAGGAGCTCAAGAACCGTCTGGACACCCTGGCCCAGGAGGTGGCCCTGCTGAAGGAGCAGCAGGCCTTGCAGACGGGTGAGTGCAGGCAGTGGCCTCTCGGGGCAGGAGTGCCTGAGAAAAGGGCTCAGGCCAACAGCCAGCAATGTGCTTCTCACCTCTGGTCAGGATCAGGGTCCTGGCTCCATTAGTCCAGGCCTATGGGTGAGGGCACCAGGTTCAGGGAGCCCCACCTCTTTCTCTTGGGGAGATCCCCTGCCACGTGTCTGCAGAACCCACCCGGATGTGCATGGCCAAATCTCCAGCCACAGCTGGGTGGTGTGGAAGTGGGGCTGTCCCAAGAGGACAAAAAGTTCTCCAACAAGAATCCACTACTGCCCACCAGAAGTGACCCTGGAGTGCTCGATGGGGCAGAGGTAGTGGCCCACCCTAACAAAGCTCCCAGGAGCCCCTCACTCAGCTGGTCTCCACAGCCCCAGGGTGCGCCACAATCCTGTGTGTCAGCAGCTTTGCTAATGCCGTCTCTCTTAATCCTAACTATGCTGAGGTGGGATTTGTCAGCTGCATTTTAAAGGTGGAACAACTGAGGCATAGACAGGTCCTGAACCCGGCTCATACTCACCTGGCTGGTTAGTTGACTTGTGGCAGAGCAAGACTTGAGTGGTGGCAGCCTGCCCAGTGCTAAGCTGGGCCTTGGTGTTCCTGGCTCTGCACCAGCCAGCTGAGGGAGGATGCACAGAATCACCAAGAACACGGCCCAGGTGCATGGTAAGGTCATGCCCTCTGGCCAGCCTACCTGGCAGCCTATTGTTTCTCACTCCCCATGTTCCTGTCAAATCGTCTGCATTTTCCACATACTTCAGATTTACCTACATTTATGTGACCTCACCTTCCATTCCATGGAGAACACAGACTCACAATACTGATGACTATGTACATGTGAGCCCACTACATTCTGGCACTGTTTGAGTACTTGATGCACGTTAACTCATTCATAGCAAACCCATGCAGTGTTCCTGTTACTACCTCCTCACCCTCATTTTCCACCGAGAAGTGAAGACCTTGTGACAGCCGAAAGGACCAGAGCCTCACTTAGTTCTGCTACGCTGCCGCTCAGGTTATCAGTTGGGAATCACCTTGACTCCTCAGCAAATCTATAAACCACCTTGTGTCCACAGCCACTCTCTCACCTGTTGCTTTTGTGACCAAGGCCCATATATCTGCAAGGCCCTCACTACCCCTCCTGCCTCCTCAGAAGCCCCCAAAAGCCTTCTCACTGGGCAGTTTTATACACTCCCTCCCACTCACATGCTTTCCTTCAGCATTCACACTGCCATCCTTCTGCACTCCCACCACAGGGCCTTTGCACGTGCTGTTTGGGTAACCTGAATTGCTCCCCCAAGATCCACCTAATAAATGCCTCCAGCATTACCTTCTCAGGAGTCACTAAGCCCTCATCTGAGTCAGGCTTCTCAGTTATAAGGTCTCCCAGAACAGTGTCCTTTCTTTTATCACATTGACGGCAGTCTGTAATGATATACTCATTTGCTGATTTGTGTCTGCTGCCTCCACTAGACTATATTAAGCCCTGAGAACACAGGGGCCATGTTTGCTTTTCATTGCCCTTGTCTCTCCCACTACCCTGCCCAGCATAGTGCCTGCCACATAGAAACACCCAGTCAATCTCTGTTGAAGGAAGGACAAACACGGGACTTTGGACAGCTTGCTTGGCATGGCAGGTAGGAGGAGAGTGCTTGAGAAAGGGAGCATCTCCAGAGATGTTTTTGATTTCATGTAATAGAAAACCTATCAGTGGCTTAAATAAAAAGTAAGTTTGCAAGTAGGTAGTTACAAGTTTTTGTTCAGAAGTTTCACCTCATGGTCTCAAGATGGCTGCCCCAACTCCAGGCATCATGAGTGCATTCAAGGCAAGAAGGAGGAAGAGTAACCCAACCACATCTGTCTCATTTATCGGGAAAGTAGAAGTCTTCCACTTCCATCTCATTGACCAGAACTCTATCACATGGCCACCTGCAGCTTTAAGAGCATCTGAGAATGCAAGAATGTAGCTTTTTCCAGCCTCTATAGTGGAGGTGGACAAGAGAGAAGGGATTTGGAGGCAACAGTGCCTGGCATAGAGGGAAGGTTTAGAATGAGCCCTGTGCCACTCTGAGCCTCAGTCTCCTCATCTGTAAGGTAGGCAGGGTAAACTCTAAGGTCTCTCTCATGTCTAAGCTCTGTGCTGTGCAAACTCAATGTAACTCAGGCATCTATTGCCACCTGGGGTGAGGTGATGAAGTGGGGACCTCCCTGCAAAAAGTTCATGACATATGGAGGCCCAAAGCACCTCCCCTGTGTCTGCTGATTTCTAGGAAGCTCCTGGCCTCCTTGAAACCTTCTCCTGTTCATTGTCCTCACAACTCAAAGATCACCTTGTCAATAAACCCACCCAAAGCATTCCAGAGCTCTGTTGACCTAACCAAAGAGTTGAAGGAATCAGGGGGCAAACTTTCCCTCCTCCAACCAGCACACACATGGGAGGTTCCCACCAGGAGCATCTCTGCCAGGCACAAGGAGGCAGAGGTGAACCAGCCAGGGCCCTGCTCCCTGGGAACCTCAATATATTCATGGAATCACTTGAGCCATTGAAAGATGTGTAGAAATTAGAGAAGATAAAGAGGGTTGATTCCAAGCAGATGGCAGGGCAGGAGCAGAGGTGTGCAGGACTAGTATAAATCGACCGGATCATGAATAGCCAAACCAGAACAACAAAATGTTAGCAGCAATGATAATATCATGAGAAGTAGCATTGACTGAGGACTACCTATGTGTTGGAGGGAGGTTCAGGCGAGGGTCCTGGGAAGCAACTCTGAGATGGAGTTTAACCCACAGGAGGCTTATCAGGGGACACCCTCAGGATCAGTCCCTGCTAGGGAAGGGATGGAAGGAAGCAGGAGTGGGCAGAGGGAGAAGTCAAGCTGCACTGTGGTGCCATGAAAGCCCCAGCTGACTACAGGGAGCCCTGATGACAAGATGACCCTGTAGCACTGTCCTGAGTTGGGGCAAGGGGGCTTATGGGTCAGTCTTGGGTGTTGGCTGCTCTAGGGAGGGGCACGGCTTTGGAAGAGGTGGCTGTCTTCTGCTGAGGCAGTCCCTGGAGGAGGCTGAGAGCTGCGGAGTCTTCCTGCAGCACTCCCGGCAGCCAGGGCAGTGAGTCCTTCATCCCCAACAAAGGTCTAGGTAGCGTATCTGTGTCCCTAGCAGGAAGGAAAGGCAATGAAGGCCACTTGGCTAAGCTGCAGGACAGCACGAGGTAGGACAGCTGACTTGGGGCAGAGTCTGTGGGTAGACACCTCTGTAATGCTTCAGGCGCCATGTTTAAAGTCAGGTGTGGTGTCAGATGCCCATGGGGACACTGGGATGCTGTTCCATCGATATTTGTTGAGTGAAATGGAAGTAACTGAGTGAATGGGAATGGGTAGAGGGGAGTGCAGACCTCCCCAAAAGTGGTGGGGTCACCAAGAAGAGGACAAATGCAGACATACACTTGTCTGTCAAGGTATTCCTCTCCACAGAAATCTTTGGTAAAAGGTGAACGATTTATACAACCTCAAGAGAAATCAGAGTATGTCTAGATACTACAGCTAGAAATCAAGCTGACAATGCAAACTGCAAAACAAAAACAGATTCTATCCCCCTAACTTGACCAAATAGGTGCCTTCCTCACAACCTTTGGGGCCAGGCTCAAACTGAGAATTTGTGGACACCTCAGAGTCCCTTGCCTGATCACTGGCCCCTGACCGCAGCCTGTGCCCAGCCCTTCCTTTCTTATCTCTTGCAGTCTCAGCTCTATCCCCCCAGCCCCACCCTACCAGCCCTCGGGAGAACTGACCCTGCAAAAGGCACTTGGCAAGCCCTGGAAGCTTGCTTGGGCTGTTTGGATAGGGATTTGGGGCCCTGGGTACCTGAAGTGTGGTCTGGGCTATAGGTGGGCAGGTGCCCTGGCCCTGCATGCTGCTTGATCTTAGGGAGGGGCATGGAGAAAGGAGAACCAGAGCAGGTGGCTGCGGCTGGGCTCCCTGGGAAGCTTAATCTGAGACAGAGTGAATTTGTTAGGGCAAGCCCTGGGAGCCACACATGTAGGGGGGTGGGGGGAAGAGGAAGTGGGCAGAGGGAGAGCTGAGCAGCAGTGCAGGCACAAGGCCAGCCTCTGTGACCCCAGGAGATGGGGTGGGTAAAGGCCAGAGATGACTGAGTGGAGGCCTGGGAAGGGGTGTGAGCTAGGGCTGGATGTTTCTGTAGCACAAGGGCTGCCTTTGCTCCCAGCCGCCAGGGGAGCACCAAGACCTCCTGAGTAGGGATCCGGATCTGTACCGCAGTGGCCACCACAGCCAGGTCCTCAAAGTGCAGGCACCATCAGGACCCCTTTTGCCTGGGCCTAGGGGCTGTCAGGACTGATGGGATAAACGGGATGGGATGGAGGATAGTGGGCCTGGTCTGGACGGTTGGCTCTTTGCCTGGGGAACAGGGGGACCTTTGGTGACAGCCGTTTCTCCCCCCTCCCAGTCTGCCTGAAGGGGACCAAGGTGCACATGAAATGCTTTCTGGCCTTCACCCAGGCGAAGACCTTCCACGAGGCCAGCGAGGACTGCATCTCGCGCGGGGGCACCCTGGGCACTCCGCAGACTGGCTCGGAGAATGACGCCCTGTACGAGTACCTGCGCCAGAGCGTGGGCAACGAGGCCGAGATCTGGCTGGGCCTCAACGACATGGCCACCGAGGGCATCTGGGTGGACATGACAGGCGCCCGCATCGCCTACAAGAACTGGGAGACCGAGATCACCGCGCAGCCTGACGGTGGCAAGACGGAGAACTGCGCGGTCCTGTCAGGCGCGGCCAACGGCAAGTGGTTCGACAAGCGCTGCCGCGATCCACTGCCCTACATTTGCCAGTTCGGGATCGTGTAACCCTTGGAGGGTCTGGAGGAGGGCGGGGGCCGCGGGAGGCCGGGAGGAGGGTGGAGACCTTGCAGCCCCCATCCCCTCCGTTCGCTTGGAGCCTCTTTTTGCAAATAAAGTTGGTGCAGCTTCGCGGAGAGGAGAAGCGCTGCAGTCTGTGCTGGGTCCGTGGAGCGGGGAGGAGGCCCCAGGAGCCGGCCCGAAAATTCCCTCCGTGGTGAAGGAGGCGAGAAGGGAGGCGGTGAAGGAGGGCGACACACGCACTTCATGCCACAGGAGGGTGGGAATGAGCGGAGGACTGAGGAGAGGAAGGCGGGAAAGAATAGGGAGATGAAAACGCCCCGGTCTGCTGCTAAGCACAGCACGGTTACCAAAGCCAGGAAACGAACACTGACACGATATTTTATTTACGTTACGGCCCTATTCAAAGCTGCAGGCTTCTTTTTGTAGAATCATTTCCCTCTGCTGGAATCCAGCATCACCCCCACCGCCTGCCCCATTTCTAGGGGGACGCCCCCACCGCTGACCCCTCCTGCTGTAGATCTATTTCTGGGAGGCACTGACATGCTGAGTCTTGCTATGGGGTCCGCGGGGAGTGGGGAGCAGGGCCTGCCCACAGGGAAGATGGGCGTTCCCCTTCTTCCTCAGCACATCCCGGGAGCCAAATACCACGGCCAGCACTGTCCCACCCATGCGACCTTTTCCTTCCCACTCTTCACGGAAAGCTGCTCAGGTGTCCAGGTGCAAGCACTTTAAATACGTTGTTTTATTTCACCTGATCCACTCAGGACAAGCTGTGTTGTTATCACCATTTAAAATAAGCAAAGTGAGTCGCCCGGGAGGTTTGGTGACTTTCACGGGTCCTGAAGCTAGTAAGTAGCAGGGCCAGGATTTAACCCAGGGCTGTTTCCAGACCTTGGCCTTCCCACGACCCCTGCAATGCATGCTTCATGTGGCCGAACATACCTGACATAAAACATCAGAGAAGTGGCCCAGTGGTCGTCAGAGGCTGTTGGCCAGCTCTTGGCCTGACCTAGCCCACCCACCCATCATGGGCCCAGCTCTAGTGACCCCCCCACCCCGGGGAGTCTTCCTTATCCTTCAGCCATGGCCAGTGCTCCACTGTCTGGGCTTCTGCAGTACCTTTTTCTCTCTGGTTGTCTTCTAGTGTGTCTTGTCTTCAGTAATAATAAGTGGATGACAGTTTGATTTGATCGATTGGGATGGGGTGGTTGGGGGAGGCAGCTTACAGAGAACTATGTACGTACTTCATGCCAGGCAGCCTCTTCCTCATTGTCACAGAAAGCACCTCTTGAAATTCAACAGTTGTTGGAGGTGATGAGATCCTTTGGCATAAGTCCAGAAGAATGATGTGGTATGTGCTCCAGACCCCTCAGCAAGTGAGAGGCAACGCTTAGACTAAAATCTACATCTTGTAACTCTGAGTCTCAGATTCTTTTCATCCCCCACTCAGCTTTCTAGTGGGATATAGGTGAATAGGGTTTTTGTTGTTGTTGTTCTTTTTCATTTTTTTTGTTTTTTGAGACGGAGTCTCCCTCTCTTGTCCAGACTGGAGTGCAGTGGCGCGATCTCGGCTCACTGCAAGCTCCGCCTCCCGGGTTCACGCCATTCTCCTGGCTCAGCCTGCCAAGCAGCTGGGACTACAGGTGCCCACCACCACACCCAGCTAATTTTTTGTCTTTTTAGTAGAGATGGGGTTTCAGCGTGTTAGCCAGGATGGACTCGATCTCCTGACCTTGTGATCTGCCCGCCTCGGCCTCCCAAAGTGCTGGGATTACGGGCGTGAGCCACCACCGGGCACGGCTGAATAGGGTTTTTTTTAAAGTTCCGGAACTGGATGGCTGCCCACAAGAGGGCACCCATGCCTCTGCATGTGAGTGTGGAACCTGGTGGACTGCTGTGATGCTCTTTGGGAGGACAGTCGGCATTTTCCACTTCCAGCAGCAGGTGGCAGTATGGGCAAGAGTATCATCACCCATCTTTCCTCTCCCGCCCATGTGCTTACATCTGGGCTGCTGAGACCTGTGTACTTCAAATCGAGTATACCTGTCCTCCAATCTTGTCTTTATTTAAAAACTTGATGTGTTGTTCACCATTTTTGGACATTAATTTTGATTAAAAAAACTTGCATTCAAATATTATTTCTCTTGCTTACTGAGTGTTGGTACCCCCCTAAATTTTGTGCCCCAGGTGAATGCCTCACTCATCTCACTAGTCCCTGCCCTGCCTCAGAGGTACACAAATGCCTTGAGGCATTTCCCAGGGGTTATACAAAAAATGATCGTTGTACGTGACTCAGTTTCTATTATTCTTTTCCTTTCAATTACTCCTTACTAGAATTGAGCTACCTTGGCGCAGGCCTAGGGAGCAGGCTTTCTTTCCCACCTCTTTTTTTGCAATTGCCCTTTTCCCTTTTACAAAAGAAAGGCCAGCTCTTCACCCTTCCTGCTCTTACCATGGGGTGTGCCCTGGTGTGTAAAAAATCTTGGGGATGCCAAGCAAAAGACAACTTGAAATATTGGTTTAGGTGTTAAGTAAAAGGCCGTGTGAAAAATCCTTTTACAAACTTAGTGGTTTCCAATCCTTTGCCTTTAACCTCCAAGATGAGCTTAATCAAGTTCTCAGCTGATAGACCATATAAAGTAGTTTCCAATGACCGAACACTTTTTTCTTTTTAACAATTTATTTAATTTTACTTTAAGTTCCGGGTTACGTATGCAGAATGTGTAGGTCTGTTACATAGGTATACATGTGCCGCAGTGGTTTGCTGCACCTATAAACCCGTTATCTAGGTTTTAAGCCCCACATGCGTTAGGTATTTGGCCTAATGCTCTCCCTCCCGACAGAACGCTTTTGACTTTTACCTTGGAAGCTCAAGTGCTAAGTGACACTGCTATAACAAAAGTCCTCTCAGTCTTACCAACTTACTTATTTGAACAAAGTTTCTCAACATTAACAACTCTAAAAGTGAAAAATAGGAATCTTATTGATGCTGAATCCTGCTGTATTCTGCTGGATATGTGATCCAATTTTTAAGAACTCTATTCATCTGATTAAGAGTATTGTTTAATTATGTTTATAAAAATCTGTCCTAGACCTGTGATACTTTGATCAATTGTGCTAACGGTAATTGTGTGAGGGGAATGCTAGAACACTAAGTGGGAGGGGCACGGGCCTAAGCCCTTTCTTGGAGAACAGTGCTGCCCTCGGCATCTGTGAAGACAGCCAAGCAGGAGGAGGTTTCTGGGAAGCATCCTTCCGTGAGCTCTTGGTCTTCACTAGTGCGTGGGAGCCGTGTGCACAGACCTGGCTGTCTTGCTCTCTTCTCCTCGCCCCACCACCTCTGCCGTGCCTGTTCCTGTTCCTCCTTTCCCTTCTGGTCATTCCTTCACCCTTCCTCACCCTAGCCCATCCCAGCCAAGCGGAGGGAGAGCTGAAAGGAGGAAGTACAGATGGATACCCTCCGTGTGGAGAAAGGGGCGCATGGGTGACCTGGGGCTGGTCCTGGCAGTACTGGCTGTGGGACCCTGGAGAAGGCCTGTGGGACATCTTGGCCCCCAGTTTCTTCATCCACAAAATGAAGTTTGGATTAGATAATCTCTAAGACCCCTGAGTTCAAGATTGTATGCTCTGTTCTCAGGAATGTTTTGTAGAATCCTTTCCAGATAAGAAAGCTATTTTGTAGAGTGGAAATGGTGGCTGTTTCCTCTGCCCAGGCAAGGCTCGTCCCCTGCACTGGCCATCTCATTTTCTGCAGTGACTATTGGCCATTGCTATCTCTTGAATCCCAAATGTGTACACATTCAGATGCCTGGTAGACATCACTACCTAGAAGCCCTTAGGCACCTATGTCAACATGTCCGAAAGGGAACTCAGAGTCCTTCCACTCAAGTCTGCCCCTGTTCCTTAGTTTACCATCTCTGTGAAGATCCTCAGCTACCCAGTTACCCAAGCCCCAAACCTGTGGGGCATCGTAGGTGACTCATTGTCTGTCTTGAGACACTTGAGATCCAAGTAATTACCAGGACTCTGTGATTTTTGCTTCCCAAGGAACTCTCTGTTCACGCTCCTCCAATTCCATTGCTGTGGGGCTCAAGTCTCCTGCTTGAACCATTGCAAATAACATTCTTACTGTTTCCATAACTCCCCCATGTCTCTCCCACCCATGACCTTTGCTGCATAACCACTAGTCATATGGGAGAGAAAGGCTGGTTCAGGCCTTGGTTGGAGCTGGCCCATGGAAAACGATCTTCTCTTCCACGCACAAACATGCACTTCTTTGCCTCATCTGAAAACACTGCTCTTCTGGTATGGTCCTAATGCCTTAGACCCCCAGGTGACACTTTTTCCTTTGATTTTGGCTTTGCACAGATAAAAAGGAGATATTAAATAAAACAAAGCTAACAATGTTTGCACTGACCCCAAAGCCCCTCGCCATGAGCTGGGCAATATTTAATATTCATAAACCTAGGAGGGAGGTATTACTAAACTTATTTCATAATTGAGGAAAATGAAGTATAAAGATAACTTTTGTGAGAACATTTAGTGACGGGCCTGGAATTTCAGCACAGGTCTGTTGCGTTCCAAAGCCCACATGCCATCTGCTATATAAATCAAGTCCTTCCTGGATCTTGAAGAAAGTTTTCAGATTTTCTTGATGCGATTGTGAAAGATTTGTAAAGGAGAGTTGATAGTGGTGTATATTGATGTGTATTTGCGATTGGTGGTACAGCATCCTGTAAAAACACATTTTCCACTCAGACTTTCTAGGGTTATTCTGAGGCCTAATGGTAGGCTCTACCTCACCTGTTTTTCATGGGTGACTCATTTGTGAGCATGGTTTATGAATCTTTCTCTCAGGCTGAAAATCATGGCACAACCCACAAAACAACTAACCTTTTTCTCCACTAGGAGGCACTGTTGTTCCATGCAATGTGAGAACACAGCCAGAGGAGACATGTCAACGCCATCTTTATTTTTTAATTTTTATTTATTTAGTTTTTTGAGATGGAGTCTCACTCTGTCGCCCAGGTTGGGTTGCAGTGATGCGAGCTCAGCTCACTGCAACCTCCGCCTCCTGGCTTCAAGGGATTCTCCTGCTTCAGCCTTCATAGTAGTGGGAATTACAGGTGTGCTCCACCATGCCTGGCTAATTTTTGTACTTTCAGTAGAGACAGGGTTTCACCATGTTGGCAGGCTGGTCTTGAACTCCTGACCTCAGGTGATCCGCCCACCTTGCCCTCCTAAAGTGCTGGGATTACAGGCATGAACCACCGTGTCTGGCCCAATGCAATCTTTAGAAGAAGAAACTGAGGCACAGGGAGGCTAAATGACCAGCTATGGTCATATGCCTTGCTAGAGAATGAGCCCAGGAGTCTCACTTTTTTAGTATTAAGTGGTTTTTTGCAAACCGTTTCTCCAAATCGACACCTGGTAAGTATTGAGTGCCTACTATGCAGCAAGCACTCTGCCTGGAGCCTGCTCTTGAGTTGTTGTTTACCACCTGACAGGACACTCAGCTTTTTAAAGAGCTCAAAAACAAATGGATGGAGCTGCTTTTGAGAGTAGCTCTCCTGGTTTGCACTGTTGAGAAAATTGGACAATATGGTAGGAAAATGTTTTTTGGATGAGGACAGGCAAGCCAAACAGCTGGGCCAAGGCAAGTTAGGAAACTAGGGCTTTCTCTAACCTCTAGGGTTTTCTTAAACCACGTTGTCAGTGGCAGTGACACTAGGTCAGAAAGAAACTCTAGATTTAGATTCCAGCTCTGCCACCTTCTAGTCTTGTGGCCTTGGAGAAGTCACACTGTTTGAACTGTGGTTTCTTCATCTGCATGATTTGAAATGGGAAGAGCAGCAGAGCCAAGTTCACAGACACAAAAGCTGAAGACCAGTTTCTTAGCCTCTCAAGTCAGCCATGGCTGGTTTATCTGTGGTTAGCGTATCACTGCATATCACCTATGAATGATTCTCTCCAAGGTCATTGGTGAAGGCAGCAGAGAAGCACCTGGAATCCACATCTGTTTAGCTACCACATACCCTGCTTCCACGAGCCAGGCCAGCTTTTTGTGATGAGAGATGTGCACGGGGAGGTGAAGAACAGATCATCCACTGGGAAGCACAGTGACCCAGGCTTAGGATCACGCTCTCTGAGGCGGTTATCCCATCTGGCAAGTGGGCTTATTCCCTCCCTCACACTGCTGTTGTGGACTACACCTGTGTAAAGGCTCTGCCCTGCTGCTTGGCACACAATTATGAAGATCATGGAACAATAGTACCGATGAAAAGCTTTAGAAGTGAAACTCCCCTACATAAGAGATAACAAAAAGCATGACCTTTACCTGGGTAGGAAAAAACCACAGTGAGCTCAGCTGTGTCCTAGTTCCTTATTATACAAGAAAGACAATTCTCTAGGGAAAATAGCCAGGCAATGCAGTTAGCTCTGAACTAATAAGGATCTGGCCAAATTGAAAGTTAAGTCAGTGGTTCTCAGGCCATGCCAGGCAGTAAAATCACCTGAAGTAGTTTCTAGAAAACCGAATACCCCGGCTGCACGCTAGACTGGTTACATCAGAATCTCTGGGGAGCAGAATCAGGCACTGGTAGTGTTTAAAGCTCCCCAGGTGATTCCAAGATGTAGTGGCTGGGAACCACTGACTTACGTGAAGCCAGCTGCCTCCTAATTTAGGCTTTTGGAAAGAACTCATCAGCCCTAGAATATCTCTTCCCATGGTCTTTCTCAAGAAATTCCCACCACTCTAGCTATTGAGCAATGGTACCATGCACACTAACCAGGTTTGGTGACAATCAGATTGGTTGTTTTAAATTGATTTTAACAAGAAGCAGAGGTTGGAGTTGAAGAACTTAGTGTAATCAGTTAGTTTCAGTAGGAAGTAGGCATGCTTATCAGCTAGGATTAGATTTGGTTGAAAATCCAGAATAATAGGGACTTGGCCAGGTATGATGGCCCTCTCCTGTAATCCCAGCTACTCAGGCGGCTGAAGCAGGATGATTGCTTGAGCCCAGCAGTTTGAGATCAGCCTAAGCAATATAGCAAGACCCTCATCTTTAAAAAGAATAATAACAAAATAAAATATATTTAAAAAAATAAAAACAGAGACTTAAATAAGATAGAAAACTTGAGCCAGGTAGTCCAGTGCTGATCTGGCCTCTTTGTGGTCATTGGAGATCAAAGTTCCTTCTGTTTTTCCACTCTACCATCCTAGCACGGAGCTTCCATCTTTGAGGTCACCTCAGGGTCCATGATGGCTGCTGGAGCTCCAGCCATTATTATCCCCACTTCAGAAAGGAAGAATGGGTAAGAAAGGTCTAGTCAGCTTCCTTTTTTTTTTTTTTTTCTTGAGACGGAGTTTCATTCTTGCTGCCCAGGCTGGAGTGCAATGGCGTGATCTCAGCTCACCACAACCTCTGCCTCCCAGGTTCAAGCGATTCTCCTGCCTCAGCCTCCTGAGTAGCTGGGATTACAGGCATGTGCCACCATATCCAGCTAAGTTTGTATTTTTAGTAGAGACGAGGTTTCTCCATGTTGGTCAGGCTAGTTTCGAACCCCCAACCTCAGGTGATCTGCCTGGTTCGGCTTCCCAAAGTGCTGAGGTTACAGGCGTGAGCCACCGTGCATGGCCTCCAGTCAGCTTCCTTTAAGGAGCTTTCTCTTTTCCTTGTATTTATCTCATAGGCCAGAACTTTTTCCAGTGTGTAGCTGTAAGAAAGGCTGAGAAGTCTGAGAAGTGCAATCTTTTAGGTAGTTACCTTGACACACAAATTAAATTAAACTCTTTAAGGAAAGGGCAAATGGGAAGCAACTAGAAGTTTGTGTCATGGAGCCATTGCAGACCCAAAGCCTAAATGTTGGAGGGAACTGGAAACCAGGGGGCAGGAGAATTAAAAGATCTTAAAGACTAAATGATGACTCATCCATCTGGCTCCCAAAAGCTTGCTCCTATAAGTCTTTCAGTAGAGGAAGAATGTTTTCAATTGTGCGGCTGGGTTAAATCCTAGTTCCTTTTCCACAAATTCCTGGTTCCTAAGCATGGCTGTCTCAGCCTTTGCTTTGGAATCAGCCCTTTCAAGAGGCCTCTTCTTGAAGAGCATGAACCTAGGAGAGTGCTATGCCCCCAGGTACCTTCCTACCTGCCTATTTCTGCATGGTAGGATCATTGATGGCTGGCTCTGTGACTCTGTGGCAGAGCTTGACTAAACTTTGCACAGCCTTTTGATTCTCCCACTCCCTTGGAGAGCTAGTTGCACCCTTTACCAGTCATGTCCCAGTAGGAGACAGAATCCTACTCAGTTCATAAGACTGTAATGAGGCCGGGCATGGTGGCTCAAGCCTGTAATCCCAGCATTTTTGGGAGGCCGAAGTGAGCAGATCACCTGAGGTCAGGAGTTCGAGACAAGCCCGGCCAACATGCTAAAACCCCGTCTTTACTAAAATTACAAAAATTAGCTGGGCATGGTGGCATGTATCTGTAATCCCAGCTACTAGGGAGGCTGAGGCAGGAGAATCACTTGGACTCAGGAGACAGAGGTTGCAGTGAGCCGAGATCATACTACTGCACTCCAGCGTGGGTGACAGAGTGTGACTCTGTCTCAAAAAAAAAAAAAAAAAAAAAAAAAAGACTGAAGGGATTACAGGCAGTCCTCAATTTATACAGTTCTGACATGCTTAAATATCAATGATCACAGTTTAACAAAGCCCCAACCAGATAGTTCAAATTTCAGCTACATTGTTATACTGGTAAAGTATAATTTTATTTTATTTTATTTTTATTGAGATGGAGTCTTGCTGTGTCACCCGGGCTGGAATGCAGTGACATGATCTTGGCTCACTGCAAGCTCTGCCTCCTGGGTTCAATAGATTCTCTAGCCCCAGCCTCCTGAATAGCTGGGACTATAGGCACATGCCACCACATCTGGCTAATTTTTGTATTTTTAGTAGAGATGGGGTTTCACCATGTTGGCCAGGCTGGTCTCGAACTCCTAACCTCTAGTAATTTACCCCCCTTGGCCTCCCAAAGTGCTGGGATTACAGGTGTGAGCCACTGCACCTGGCCCCTTGCTAAAGTATAATTTCACTGCTAACTCTTCAGGCCACACATCACTAACAGATGTGCTGCATGATCAGTGACCCACCACATCACTTCTTTCAAAGTGTATTGGTGACTGGGCACCATGTACCTGTTATTCAGTTCATCCACTGACAGCAAAGTGTGTAGTTGTGTTGCACTTTGCCTTCTGGTGAGAAATTCATGTGACAGTTTACAAAAATGGATAATTGAAAGAGGGAACTGACTAATAAATATAAAAATGCAGCAAAGAAATGCAAAATGAGAATGATGGAAGTGAGGTTTGTGTAGAATATAAAAACGGAGTTAGAAAAGAAAAAGCTGACTGTGGGAAGGTGGATGCTGCTGCTATTTGAAGTTCTGGATATGCAACCAGAGGAATGTAGTGACTGTGAGCTTATCTACATAAATGAGAGAAATGCCTGTGGTAAAAAGGATGAAGATGTCCTGGAGGAAATGATGCCAACAAAAAAGCATGTAAAGGAATTCTTAGAGATATTTTGTGAATTGAAAGCAAAAAAGATAAAATGTAAGAACGAATCCAAGCTTGAGAAAGGACGATGACCATTTTCCGGGAACAGAAAAGATACTGAATCAAAATCTATATATCATGGGAAGGAAGTGGCAAGCACTGTCCAAACTGTTCTCGGTAAGATTTTTACAAAGAAAACACTTTAATTTCCAATAGTTCTTATGTTTTCAATTAGTGTATTTCATGTCAATTTTTGCGACTTTTTCTCTTACTGACAGCAAGAAAGTTCAATGTTTTGGCAAACATTTTTGAAAGGTCAGAGGACAATCGTCATCTTCCACATTGATTATTAAGATTGTTTTGCATGGTTTCAGCTTGCATGGCCATTTTACAGTCCCACACCACTGTGCAAAGTGAGGGTTTCCCATACTTACACAGCTCTGGGTGCTATTCAGTGAAACGACAAGGGATATTGAGGCATTCAGAAGCTAGCAACAGCGGGAAGTACCCTGTCAGGAAGAAGGCCACAGGAGCAAATAATGCTGCTGGAGCCATAGCCGGTCCACAAAATAAGAGATCTCTCAGTGGAGGACATAGCCATAGACAGAAGATGCAGCAAAGCACACAGAGGAGACTGGGAGGAAACAGTCCAGCACCTGCCTCTGTACAACCTCTTAACTCTTGCAGGTGCTTTCCACTGGGGGAACCCAGCTGGAAGCCAGCTAGCCGTGGGTCCAGGCAACGCAGTCTGGTCAGACTCCCAGGGCACAGAGCTGAGTGGAGATGGATGGATCCCAGTTGCGGGCTTACATACACTTAACATTGTACTTTTTTTTTTTTTTTATTTAGACAGTCCCACTCTGTCAGCCAGGCTGGAGTGCAATAGCATAATCTTGGCTCACTGCAACCTCCACCTCCCGGGGTCAAGCAGTTCTTCTGCCTCAGCCTCCCAACTAGCTGAGATTACAGGCATGAACCACCACACCTGGCTAATTTTTGTAGTTTTAGTAGAGATAGCGTTTCACCATGTTATCCAGGCTGGTTTTGAACTGCTGACCTCAGGTGATCTGCCTGCCTCCCAAAGGGCTGGGATTACAGGAGTGAGCCACTGCGCCTGGCCGTACCTTCATGTTTATGTCCATGTCCTGCAGTTGAGGACAAAGCCATCTGCATCTCTGAGTACCACTGATAAAGACAAAGTAAGCAGAGGTGGAATCCAGGTTTCCATGCTCTCAGTGTGGGGCTCCTAACATCGCCGGTGCTCCAGCAGCCCCTTGGAGCTGCTTGTCAGCTTGACTAGGACAACACACACAGAGTTAGAGGTGAATGGGGAGGGAAAAAAGTCAACAAAATCTTTCCTCCTGGCCCCCCAGAAGTGTTTTGGGGCTCTAAAATACAAGCATATGCTTCAGATGTTTCCAATGAACACTTTCCATGTCAAATATAACTGGATTTGTTTTCTTTTATTCCTGGCAAGCTGTGTTGCTTCTGGATTTTTAATACTCAGACCCTACAAAATGTATCTCTCAGTGTTTTTCATCCAGTGTTTTAAGAAAAATTTCTATTGACAGTCCACAAAACTCAGTAGATTTTAATCAAGATAGGCTGGGAAAGGTTCAGATTATATCCCAAAGACAATGGTTAGAATGGCAGGGCAGGTGTGGGTACACCTCTCTCAGATGTTGCTGTATAGGAAGTGTAGTGCTTGGAATTGAGGTTTATAGTATTTTACTTTCTGACATGATAGTTTCTGTAACTTATATAAGGGATGTGTGTGTGTGTTTTAGTTACATATTTGGAAATCTATTGGGGATTTGGGGCACTCATTAAGCCAGAGTTTATCATTTAAATCGAAGGAGGGTGCTATTCTGCAGAACACTTGATTTCCATGAATGGTCTACCATTAGGAGATGGCTGTATGTTGCCATATTGCTCTGGGGCTGGTTCAGGGATAATCCTTTCTATATGGGAGCTCCTAGGCTCAGAAGTCCCCCCACTAAGCCTATCTAGAATGCCCCTCAGTGCCCACTTAAGTCACCTGTGCTGCTGGTTGCCTTGCAAAAGGACTAAGAGGATCAGCCGGGCAGCGTTTCAAAACCTTGCCACTATTGGCAATTGGGGCTGGATAATTCTTTGTTGTGGGGGCTGTCCTGTGCATTGTAGGATGTTTTCCAGCATCCCTGGCCCCTGCCTGCTAGACACCAGCAATACCCTGCTTCAGCTGTGATCACCAAAAATGTCTGCAGACAAGTCCAAATGTCCCCTGGGGGACAAAATTACCCCCATTTGAGAAGCTGAGAACCACTGAGGTAGATGGTAGCTACAAAGTTCCTCACAGAAAGATGCCACGCAAAATGTAGTAGTTGAAGTAGAATTTATTTTTTGTTTGATGCTTCTAATTGCAATTCTGTTACTTAACATCACATAAGGAAACCATATTTCCCAAAGCAAAATTCAGAATGCACAACAAAAGCTTTTTTAAAAAAACAAAAACAAAAACTCTTGTACGAATGTATTTACTCACCACCACTATACAATTTAAGTCACATTTATGTAGGGATTTTTTTCCTGCTCGCTTCCCCCTTTATCCTTCACAGGTGTTTCCCTTAATCAATCTCTTGTATGTTTACTTCCTTCTTGGCCTCTGCTTCTAGGAGAACTTAAATGGATTCAAAGACTCAAAAAAAGTGTTAGTGGCAGCTGAAGCCAATATGGCTGTGGCGGGCACCACTCAGATCGCTTTAATAGAACCTGCTGCAAGGAGCAGAGTTGACTGACAGCCTTGGCTGCCACCCCTAAGGACACTAGATTAGACTTACCCTGGCTGCCTCTGGGCAGTGACTGAATACATAGGAGCATTTGTGCTGATCCATTCCTGCCCAACGAGGGTGACTCCTCTCATGGAGAATTTTAGTTTGGGAACTCCCCAGCAATCTGGCCAAGATGTTCTCATAACTGTACTGCAGTCTGAGGTTCTCCCTACTCAGCCTTTCCTGCTCGCTCTTTTACAGGTGTGGGACCTGTGTTGTGGAGGGCTCTCCCTGCCTACTCCCACTCCCTTGAACCCTGGATCCTTCACAGGTGTTGCTCCCAAAACATCTCTTATACTTCTATCCTGTCTGCTTCTCAGAGGACAGACAAGTAATGAATTCCCTTCACTAAAACAAAATTATGCAAAATATAATATGTATAATAAATTATACAATCTATAACAAGGTAATGGAATAATTATACTATTAAAATCAGCGATGTACCAGAAAATCGGCATGTACAATTACCTTAGCTTTGCTTCCCTTAGACGTGTTCTCTTAGGAAAGGATTGCATTCCTAAGAGAATTATCTGTGCTAAGGAACAGCCACTCCATAATTGCCTTCCCCACCCCTCCACCTGGAACTTTCTCTAATAATATAGAAGACACCTGCACACCAATGGTATCGTAATCCTTTTTTCCTGACATGGCTTTGGATTCCCTTCTACCCAGATAGAGGAATGGAACCCTGGATCCATTCAGTTCACAGAGACATGAATCCTCTAAGCTAAGATGTCATTTCACCCTCACCCGCAAACAAACCTGCTTCCTTGTTCTTGTCCATCCCTCCTCCTCTTCCTCTTCACATGTGATGATCGTTATCCAACATGAAGATACGAGTCTGGGATATAGAGCAGGCTGAAACTTAAGGACTGAGGCTTTGCCTTTGTAGCCAGAGAGAGAAAAGTAGTCCCTGACAGCTGGCCCTTACAGGCCAGGTGCTCACGGCTGGGCTGTAATGTTTTCCTGCTGAACCACAGCCTATCTCACAGATTGCCAGCATCAGACAGGGGCTGGCAAAAACAAGACCATTCTGTAATCATGTCTGAGTAGAGACAAAAACAAGGTCACTGTGTGAATCACAAGAATCACCAAACATCTCCCACTCCAGTTAACACAACTGACTGCTTGCTGTTTTTTTAACCAATCATAGCTTTAGCCCTGCTGCACACATTCCACCTTCAACATAAAAATTAAGATGCCATCTCCTAGTATTGCTCCTGATAGCATTCAATCCAGAGCAGATCCCTGCTTCCTTAAGACGTTTCTCAAATCACTTAACACGAGCCCATATATATTAGAAGTCCCTTCTAACATCGTCTTACCAAGACACCCCATGGTTCCTTATCACAGACAGACTCCCCCATTGCAACAAATTAAAAAAGTCAGTTTTGTTCCTGGGGAGCTCTGGCTACAGGGCACAGGCAGTAGTTGGTTAGGTCCTGGCCGGTTCTATGACTCCTGCTCCCAAGGTGCTAGATTCTGCCTATGAAAGAAAAGTATAAGAAATTGAAGAGTACAAGACAATGCGGAGCAAAAGGATTTCAGGACAGACAGCTCAGGTGGGGATGAATCTTCTGACCAGAGTTCTCACTCCAACTTTAGTTGCCCTGCGACCTTGAACAATTCATACCAATTCTTCCTCATTGGTAAAGTGGAAATACACTTAATCTTCACAGGGCTGTAAAATAAGCTCCAAACCAACCAAGACCAACACCAAGCCGTGTACAGTGGTCAGCCTACAGAAAACCCATGCAGCACAGGTGGGAGATACTGGTGAGTTGAGGAGTAGACCGATATTCTTAAGAACTGAGGAGGAGATGAACAGAGAGAGAGTGAAAATCTGGTCATTTTGGAAGAGAGAAGAGCTAAGAACATCAAGGGGAAACAAAGCTGGAAATAGGAATTTCGGACACTGATATGGTTTTGGTCGTTCCCTCCAAATCTCATGTTGAAATGTGATCTCCAGTGTTGGAGGTGGCGCCTGGTGGGAGGTGGTTGGATCATGGCAGGTGGACCCCTCATGAATGGCTTAGCACTGTCACCTAATTCTCTTGGTGATGAGTGAGTTCTCACTTTATGAATTCACCCAAGAACTTGTTGTTTAAAAGGAGCCTGGCACCTCCTGTTTCTCTTGCTCCCTCTCTCGCCATGTGGCACACTGCCTCCCCTTTACCTTCTGCCATGACGGGAAGCTTCCTGATGCCCTCACCAGATGCAGATGCTGGCACCATGCTTTGTGTACAGCTTGCAGAACCATGAGCCAAATAAACCTCTTTTCTTTATAAACTACCCAGCCTCCAGTGTTCCTTTATAGCACTGCAAATGGACTAACACAGAGACAGAGAAAAGTGGTGACCAGCTTTATCCCAACTGGGAATTCCTTGCCCTTGAAGGGTACCTCAGCTTACGACCGTCTTACTAGGGGAAAAGAGATCTGGGGAGCCACTGGGAACTGCAGCAGAGAAATAGTGGTAACGGATAAGGAGCAACATTGGACAGATGAGTGTTGAGAGAAAGGCCAAGAAAGACAGGAGAGGGACATCTATCCCTGGGAATGAGGTCCACAAGTCCAGAAGGCTGGAGAGCGGGCTCAGAGGGAGCCACAGCTGGACAGTGCTCCCCTTACTTTCCTTTGTGCATCAGGTAAGGACTCCACAGCAGGGGGCAGGTCCCAGCCTCCCAGTGGCCTTCATGATGCTCTTCCCAAGACTCAACCTTGGGTCTCCTGAACAGTCACAAAGTCAGAAACACACAGGTCTTTCAGGAGAGTAGAACAATCCCTAGGGTCACCTTCCAGAAATGCAGGAGACCAAAGTCAACATCTCCACTTCTAACTAGCAGGTGGAAATAGAGAGTACCAGTTAGGAAAACCAGGGCTTCTAGGAGAGACTAGACCTAATGGAATTGTGAACTTAAAGAGGCGAAAACAGAAAGGTGCTTGGAAGGTTTTTGGTACTTCTGGGCCAACTTAGTGAAGAATGGGCCTAGCTCTAGGCCTTTAAACCACACTACCCCGTCACACTGCTCACATTTTTAGCTGTGCACTTTACCTGTGGGAGGACTGTCGGGTCCCAGGTGGGGAAATGTATGCTGCAAAAGAAAAAGCTGGTCAAAACTAGGATGTAGGGGTGTCTAACGGCACAAACTATTTTTGCTCTCGGTGGTGAAAATGTCTCACTTAGCAACTCACTTGGCAAAGCCCTTAGTACAGTCTCATGGGTAAACGGGGCTCATTTGCCACTCCCCTTTGTCCTCAGTTGGGGTCCTAGCCCCTTCCTCACTCACATCCTATAACCAGGTCTTGAACCTGGTTATAAGGGATTTCTGGGCCCTAATTAGAACCACAAGTTCCCCACTGATGAGTGCCTCACCTCTCCCCAGGACTCTGCAGAGGGCCCCGGGGGAGGAGGCAAGGCCTCAGCTCACGGCCTCCTACAGCCCAGCTGCCCCACCCTTGGGCTCTGTGTGGGGCTGGGCTGGTGCCTGCAGGGCTGAGCTTGAACTGCCATCCTGAGACTAACCATGGACCCAACAACGCCTCGGGACCCCCATCCCCACTGTCCAATGACCACACCTGGTCCCTGGGGACTCCTTCCCATCTCTTCTCCCCTTCCCCTCCCGTCTCTTCCTCACCTCTATCCCAGGCATCACCCTCTGTGGCCTCCTCCTTCTCCAGGCTCTTCTTTCTGAAGGGTCTTTGTCACTCACTGTTGGAGGATTTTGTACCCACTCTGGCCTAGGTATCTTTCCCCCTGGTTGTCTATAGTTTAAAATCATGGCTTGGAAGCGGAAGGCAGGATGAAGAGAGGTGACAGTTGATTAAAAAATATGCCTCAGGCTGGGCGCGGTGGCTCACGCCTGTAATCCCAGCACTTTGGGAGGCTGAGGTGGGCAGATTATGACGTCAGGAGATTGAGACCATCCTGGCCAACATGGTGAAACCCCGTTTCTACTAAAAATACAAAAAATTAACCCGGTGTGGTGGTGCACTCCTGTAGTCCCAGCTACTTGGGAGGCTGAGTCAGGGGAATCGCTTGAACCAAGGAGGTGTGGGTTGCAGTGAACCGAGGTTGCAACACTGCACTCTAGCCTGGTGACAGAATGAGTCAACGTCTCAAAACAAAAAAACAAAAAAACAAAAACAAAAAACAACAGAAACAAAAGCAAAATGTGCTTCAAGACATACCCCATACCCCATCCTTCCCTGGGAAATGAGGGGGAGGGAAGGGCCCAGGTGAGTCTTCTCTTGGGGGCCCTACCTGACAGCCCAGGATGAGAGCCTTACCTTATAAACTAGAAACCAGATCTGGGAGAGACTGGGGGCTGAGGTGAGCCAGGATCTTTGGCTAGGGGTGTTTGGGGTATTCCTTGGACATGTCTGGGAGGCAATGTCCCCTGAGCACCAGCAGGCCTGTAATGGGCCTCTGTGTCAAGAACCGTTGCATGGGAACTTGCTGGAAGGATTTGACCAACTCAAACCCTTGCTCATTGCTTCCTCTCCCCCTTCCTCGCCTCATCACATTCTTACCAACTCAGGGTGGCTGTCCAGAGGGGTTCAAGTGCAGTGGACAGTGTTTTTTGTACAGAAGCCCATCCCTTGCACAACTGTTATCTTCAAAACCCTCCTCTTGACTCTTGGGGTCCTCAAAGAACTTGGGAGGGAAGACCTGGAAAATGTCACTTTGGATACCTAAAGTGGGACTAAAACAGCACATGTGAGCCTATTCCTCTCCATCCTAAACCATGGCTATGTTGGGATGGATCAAGAAAGCCCCAAAGTGCCACCATCCCCAACGGAACCCATTTGGTTCTCTTTATTCCCTGATGCCCTGAATATGGGTTTTCTCTCTCTTTCAGGTGAGAATATATTAGGTTGCTGTTGCTAAAGGTCTGCTAGTTCTCTATGCAGAGGTTTGGGCTGAAGGTGAATGCTGAGCTGTGCCTGTCTCTTACAGATGCAAAATCTATAACTTGTGAGCTGCTCTGGCCTTCAGCGTTCCCAAAGGGCTGGGTGGAGTGCATGATTTTCATTTTCAGTATCCAAAATGAACGTTATTAAAAAATATCACTGGGAAATCATTACAGTATATTTTAATTAGTTTATAGATTAATGTAGTTTGTTTGCTAATGTAAGTAACTTGTAATGTGGTCTGTTGCCTTGGGAGCAGAGCCAGAAACGAAAGCTCACAGTTAGGTAAACTGAATAAAGATTGGCAAAGGACTCACATCACATTTTTATTACTGCCCTGATAGCCACAGCGCCATATTCATTTCTCTTCTAGTTTTGTAACCGCCCAAGGGGTTCACCTTGCCCATTGCCTAGACAGAACTGATTCATCAGGACAGGGGAATTGCAATAGAGAAAGAGTAATTCACGCAGAGCCGGCTGTGTGGGAGACTGGAATTTTATTATTACTCAAAGAAGTCTCCCCCAGCATTTGCAGAGCAAAGTTTTTAAGGATAACTTGGTGGGTTGGGGAAGCCAGTGAGCCAGGAGTGCTGATTGGTCAGAGATGAAATCAGAGAGAGTCAGAGCTGTCTTCTTGTACTGAGTCAGTTTCTGGGTGGGGGCCACAAGATCTGATGAGCCAGTTTATTGATCTGGGTTGTGCCAGCTAATCCATCAAGTGCAGGATCTGCAAAATATCTCAAGCACTGATCTTAGGAGCAGTTTAGGGAGGGTCAGAATCTTGTAACCTCCAGCTGCATGACTCCTAAACCGTAATTTCTAATCTCGTGGCTAATGTTAGTCCCGCAAAGGCAATCTAGTCCCCAGGCAAGAAGGAGGTCTGCTTTGGGAAAGATCTGTTACTGTCTTTATTTAAACTATAAACTATAAGTTTCTTCCAAAGTTAGTTCAGCCTGTGCCCAGGAATGAAGAAGGACAGCTTGGAGTCTAGAAGCAAGATGGAGTCAGTTAGGTTAGATCTCTTTCACTGTCTCAGTCATAATTTTGCAAAGGCGGTTTCAGTTTAGAGGTGTCTTAATAGCTCAAGAAAGCAACTATTGGAATGGAGATATCGGGCCCTGGCTTGGTGCCGTGTTCATTGAATGAATGAGTGAATGCTACTACCTGAGGTTTCTATCTCCTCTCACTATGTGTCTAACTCTCCCTTCTAGCACTTTACATGGTAACTTCTCCATCAGCACATAGCACAGTGTCTTGCACATAGCAGGTATTCAAGCAGAGTGAATTGAAATGGATGTCCAGTGAAGTAAATACCACACATGTTACTGCTACCAACACTAAAATTCTTCATACAGGCCAAAGCAGATGTGATGCCGTGTTCAGCCATTGCTCAACTCTTGGCAAGGATCTGAAGGCAAATAGAAACATCTTGATGTATTCATGCAAGAAGTCTATGCCAGCAGCAGCTGTAGCAAAACTGCAGATTTTCATCTTAAAAATCAATGTCCCCGACTTGGAGAAAATAAATTAGATTTTTTTTTTTTTAACACCGAAGACAAAGGCTTTATTATCTCAAAAGGACTTATTATCCATGTTACTTGAGGAAAACATAGTTAAAAATACAACTTCATACTGGATATATTGGAGTGATTTGACACTAGACTTTTTTTTAAGTATAAGGCATTTTTATCTTCATTATCAGACGGACCTGTGTTGCAGGTGTTTCTCAGACTTTTATTTGCAGAAATGTCAGTGTTGCTTTTTAAGAGGAAGTGAGGAAGATTTCTAAGAGATGTGATTCTGAAGGAAAAGGAAGGTATTTCCCAATTATTCTTTCTTCAACCGGGCCTCAGTGACCTCACCTGTATGAGTCATCAGTGAGTGAGTTGGCCGCTAGATGATCTCTAACGTTCCCTCTAATTCTAATTTTTCACAGTTCTTTGCTTTTTGCCAGCTGAAGTGAAGAACACTTGGTCAGCTAATGTCAAATTGTACATTTATCTCAGTTTTATTTAATTTTAAAGGTGATTTTATGTAAGTGTTGAAGAGGAAACATAACTTTTCCCTCAATCCTCACAAATTCTTAGTTGGAAGAGACCCTTGTAACAAAAGTCAGATTAATGAGAAAAACCAAAGTTTATTGACAGGTGTCTTTCATATACACACGGGCTCTACCCAGGGAATGAGTAAGTCTCATAGTGGTGGCTTTGAATTCCAGCTTATATAGCATCTTCAACAAAGAACAGTAGATTTTTAGAGACGTGACAAGACACAGGAAGAGGATTTTGAACCTCTAGGGGCAGCAACTTGTAGAAAGGCAAGTGAAATGAAGGCTGGTGAGTAAAGCTTGTTCATGTAGATTCCTCTGGTGCCATCTTCAGGTCATTGAGGGTCTAACGTTGTCGTCAGTGGGAGACCTTTGTGCTCCCTGGGAGAAGTGGGTGGGGGTGGGATCCCATTTGTCTTTGTAAATTTGTGTAGCTTTTAGGCAAATAGAGGAAGGGCAAAGAGCTTTCCTGCATCTGCTTCGTCTTATCTTCAGCTCAACAATCCTTACGCCAAAGAGGCATATTTTGGGGTGACAAATTCTGGTCTCCCACATAAGGAAAGACTCTGCCTCCACTGGGTCTCCCAAAGTATTTGCACTTATGTCAGCTTTTGCATTTGAAATGAAAATGTTACCTCTGAATGTGGTAAGAGAGTGAAGTCAGGCCTCTGTAAGCCAGGAATTGCTCAGAATGAGTCACAAACCATCTTAAAAATGTAGGAAATTAGGAACTAATTTGTCAAATAGTTTTTTTCTTCTTAAATCAGTTTTATTGAATTATAATTTTCATACAATAAAATGTATCCATTTTAAGTATACAGCTGATCAGATTTTTGTTGTTGTTGTTGTTTTGAGACAGGGTCTCACTCTGTTGCCCAGGCTGGGGTGCAGTGGCATGAACACAGCTCACTGCAGCCTCAACCTCCCTGGGCTCAGGTGATCCTCCTGTCTCAGCCTCCAGAGTAGCTGGGACCAGAGGCATGTGCCACCTTTGTATTCTTTGTAGAGATGGGGTTTCACCATATTGCCCAGGCTGGAGCTCCTGGGCTCAAGCAATCTGTCTGCCTTGGCTTTCCAAAGTGCTGAAATTACAGGCATGAGCCACTGCACGTGGCCCAGTTGATGAGTTTTGACAAACGTTTACCTTCATCAAGATACAGAACATTTCCATCACCCCAGAGCCCTCATCAAAGTACAGGGCATTTCTATCAACCCAGAAAGTTCCTTCATGTCCTTTTGTAGTTCATCCTCATCAGGTTGGCTCTACAGTATAGATTCACCTTCCTTTAGCTACTCATTTGCTGCCTCTCCTAAAGATACAGAGGTGACCAGGGTCCCTGTGGTCATGGGCTTCCATGCTAGTGCTGGGGGTGTAAGCAATCCTTTAGCTCCTTCAAGTTCCACTTTAGCTAACTCATCTCCGCTACTGGATAACGAGACTCTGTTTGGACCTTTAGAGGATATCCCACGTGGGGACTTCCTACTTCCCTCAAACTCCTTATCCCTTCCCGTGGGTCTCTTTAAAGCCTCCACAGCCTGTGTCTCTAATCCTTCCCTTAGAATAGATCACTCTCCCGCCAGTGAGGAAGTTCCCGCTGTGCCTGGCTGCAGTTCAGCGTTAAGGGAGTCTTCCTCTGTTCCAGTTTTTTTTCTGCTACAGCGTGGGGTGCCAGCCCTGGAGCTCCAAGTGAGTGACAGTGAGGAATAGAGTTGCTGAGTGTTTCAGATTCCTTTGTTCTCCTTCTCTAGACAGCAGTAGTTTGTTTTAGAAAGAACATCCAGTGCACAAGAATTATTTATGTCCTGGCACAGTGGCTCATGTCTGTATTCCCAGCACTTTGAGAAGCCAAGACAGGCGGATTGTTTGAGCTCAGGAGTTCGAGACCAGCCTGAGGAACATGGTGAAACCGTCTCTACTAAAAATACAAAAATTAGCCCAGCATGATGGTCCCAGCTACTTGGGAGGCTGAGGTGGGAGGATTGTTTGAGCTTGGGAGGTTGAGGCTGCAGTGAGCTGAGATCCACCACTGCACTCTAGCCTGAGTGACAGAGAGAGACCCTGTCTCAAAACAACAACAACAACAACAACAACAACAACAACAACAACAACAACAACATCAAAGAGAATTATTTACTTATTTTTCTGAAGAGCCATAATAAATGTTTACTTAGTGGGAAAAATAATGGTAGAATAAGATGGCAAAATTAGATGCAAGACTGGTTGATGTTTGTCAATTGAGAAAAATGATGAGCCAAGTCTCAATCATTTTAGGAAGTTTATTTGCCAAAGTCAGTGATGCGTACCTATGACACAGCCTCAGGAAGTCCTGACGACATGTGCCCAAGGTGGTCGGGACACAGCTTGGTTTTAAAAATTTTAGGGAGACATGAGTCATCAATCAATATATGTAAGAAGTACATTGGTTCTGTCCAGAAAGGCAGGGACAACTGGAAGCAGGAAGGGGGTTTCCAGGTCACAGGGAAGTGAGAGACAAATGGTTGCATTTTTTTGAGTTTCTGATAAGCCTGTCCAAAGGAGGCAATCAGAATATGCATCTATCTCAAAGAGCAGAGGGATGACTTTGAATAGAATGGGAGGCAGGTTTGCCCTGAGCAGTTCCCAGCTTGAAGGCGCCCAAGACACTTTCTTTTCACATGTCCTAGAGGACAATAAAACCATAATTTCTTCTATTGGACAGATGTCATGGGCATCTCTGACAAAATTTATTTGCAATTGTATTAGGGTTCAACAGAGAAACAGCAATGGGATGTGTGTACACACACACACACACACACACACACACACACACACAGAGAGAGAGAGAGAGAGAGAGAGGGAGAGATTGATTGATTAAAAGAGATTGACTCGGCCAGGCATGATGGCTCATGCCTGTAATCCCAGCACTTCGGGAGGCCAAGGCAGGTGGATCACAATTTCAGGAGTTCAAGACCATCTGACCAACACGGTAAAACCCCATCTCTACTAAAAATACAAAGATTAGCTGGGCGTGGTGGCACGTGCCTGTAGTCCCAGCTACTTGGGAGACTGAGGAAGGAGAATCGCTTGAACCCGGGAGGCAGAGGTTGCAGCGAGCCAATAGCATGCCACTGCACTCCAGCCTGGGTGACAGAGCGAGACTCTGTCTCAAAACAAACAAAAAAAAGAGAGATTGACTCCCATGATTATGAAGGCTGAGAAGTCCAGACCCAGAAGAGCTGATGGCATAACTTCCAGTCTGAATCTGAGTCTGAAGGCAGAACACCAATGTTCCAGCTCAAAGACAGGCAGAGAGAGACAGAATTCTTTCTTACTTAGCCTTTTATTCTACTCAGACATTTAATGGATTGGATGAGGCCCACCCACACTGGGAGGGCCATCTGCTTTACTCGGTCTATGGATTCAAATATTAATCTCCTAGAAACACCCTCACAGCCAGAAATAATGTCTGGTCAAATATCTGAGCACCCTATGGCTTAGTCAGGTTAACACATAAAATTAATCATCACAGCAACTTATCAAATTGTCTACAAATGAACCTATGCTCTTAGAGTCTAAGTCCCAATCAATTATAAGTCAACCAAAAGTCTCATTTCCCCAGGTCATTAACTGGCCCTCAGATGATTGTTAGGACAGTGCTCAAGGAGACTCAGAGAGAACTTTTAGTCATCATTTTGTCTAACTTTGAAGTTCTGGATAATTTTTCTTAATATGATTAACCATACTCCTGCAAAATAATAGCCAAACCTGCTTAGACCAAAGGGACAAGTGGCTCCTTCATGGCTAGTTGAACTGTTGCAGCTGACGGCGCCACTGCTATGTAAGTTCTCTTTGTCCCCAGATTTCTCAGTAACCTGGAGAGGGAGTGTTGGTGATATCGCAGAACTATCTGCCAAACTAGTATTTTGAAGAATGAGTTGTTTTTGCAGTTCCCTTTTTGGTGTCTTTCTGGAATAGAAATAATCATTTATTAGGAATGTTTGGCTTTCCCAGAGGGGATCTCAACGTGAAAAGACTGATTTGTTTTCCTCTGGCAATTTTAATTTGTGCTTTTTGACCCATGAGCGACTTTACTTACAGAAAGACATCTGAGCAAAAGAAAGGAAACAGATGGGATTGTAGATCACATCAATCCCTACACCAAAGGCCTGGGAGAGCACCTGTGCTAGCTCTGAAGGGCCTATGCCACCAGGAGCACTGAAATACTGATCAAGAGATCAGGCCGGGTGTGGTGGCTCACACCTGTAATCCCAGCACTTTGGAAGGCCAAGTGGGTAGATCCCTTGAGGTCAGGAGCTCGAGACCAGCCTGGTCAACATGGCGAAACCCTGTCTCTATTACAAATACAAAAATTAGCCAGGCGTGGCAGTGGGTGCCTGTAACCCCAGCTACTTGGGAGGCTGAGGTAGGAGAATCACTTGAACCCAGGAGGTGAAGGTTGCAGTGAGCCGAGATCGCACCACTGCACTCCAGCCTGAGTGACAGAGCGAGACTCCGTCTCATACACACACACACACACACACACACACACACACACACACACACACACACACAGATCAGCAGCCACAGAAGTTTCATGAATACACCTCGGAGTCACATGGGTGTAGCGGAAGGGCCTCCTTCCCTCACACCGGGCAGCAGGAGGCTGGACCTCTCCTATCAGTTTGCCATTTTCTTGCTGTGTGGCCTTAGTGTCAGAATCACATGTTCTTTGGATTTCCTTATAATGGATCAAAAAAGAAAGAAAGAAAGAAAAAGAGAAAGAGAGAGAGAGAGGAAGTGAGAGAGAGAGGAGGAGGAAGATAATTAGTTCTACTGCACTTGCCTCACTCCATAAATAAGGACCGACTCAATTCAGAATTTATTGAGTTGTTGTGTGCCCAGCACAGTGACGAGTAGGCTAAAAGGTGCTTGTGAAAGTGCTTTGCGAATCAAAAGAGAAGGTATAATCGATCACACTATTGATACCATGGAGATCAAAGACCCATGAAACTAAGCCTGCAGGCTGGCCTCATGGTGGCTGCAGCGACCAGGGGTGGGCATGGCGTGGGGTGGGGGGTGGAAGTCTTAATAGAGGGGTAGGGGGACAGTCCCTCAGGTGGAAGGTGGGGGAAAAGACTTAACCCAGGAATACAAAATAATCTTGCCACTGCTAGGACTGCAAACAAGCTCAGGCAACGCTGTGGGTGGCAGGCAGCCAACTAATTAGTGTTTTGTGAAAAGAAAGGAATCAAGAATCAAATTGGCCCCTGCTGGTATTCTGAGAGCCAGTGAGCCAGCCCGGGGTCCACAGTGCAGACTGAATCCTCGTCTGTGGCAGAGTGCTTCTCTACTTTCTCCTGCAGAGCCATGGATGTGGACTTTGGCTAAAAATATTTTTTCCCCTCAAATTACATAGCAACCACAAAAGAATTTTCTGAGCAGTCCCTCTCACGTGCTGGGCTTCTTTCTCTGAACTCCAAGGAGCAGCTGGACCCCTCATAACCCCAGTCTCTAGACCCCAGTCCCTAGTCAGAGTAGTTTCTTGCATCTCCAGCCTGGATCCTGGAGGAGTCAGATAGGGAACTTCTGGGCAATGTGAAGAGGCTGGGAAAGGGCCTGAAATCATTTCACCAGCTGGTGCCAGGACTCCTCTTTCCAGACAGAGGGAGCCCAGCACCTCTTCTCCCAGGGCTGGTTGTTAGCCCCTGAGGATGGGGGTGTCAAGGCCTGGGGGTACCAAGTTCTGAGTGTTGGGTAGAGGGTGGGAGCTCCAGAATCACCTGGAGGTGGTGTGGAAGAGGCTTCCAGCAGAGCTTGCAGTATTTTGTGAAAGGAAAATAAAAACTTGGTACCCCAATTCACTATATCAGAGGCATTTGAACCAGAGCAACTCCAGCTTGAATAGAGGCTAGGTAAAATGAGGCTGAGACCTACTGGGCTACATTTCCAGATGGCTAAGGCATTCTAAGTCACAGAATGACATAGGAGGTTGGCACATGATACAGGTCATAAAGACCTTGCTGACAAAACAGGTTGCAGTAAAGGAGACAGCTAAAACCCACCAAAACCAAGATGGTGACAAGAGGGACCTCTGGTCATCCTCACTGCTATGTTCCCACTAGTGCCATGACATTTTACAAATACCATGGCAATGTCAGGGAGTTACCATATATAATCTAAAACGGGGAGGCATATATAATCCAACCCTTGCTTATAATTTCATTAAGAAATAACCACAAAAAAATGGGCAATCAGCAGCCCTAGGGGCTACTCTGTCTATGGAGTCTTGCTCTGTCGCCTAGACTGGAGTGCAGTGGTGCGATCTTGGTTCACTGCAACCTCTGCTTCCTGGGTTCAAGCAATTCTCCTGCCACAGTCTCCAGAGTAGCTGGGATTACAGGCGCGGGCCACCATGCCTGGCTAATTTTTGTATTTTTAGTAGAGACGGGGTTTCATCATGTTGGCCAGGCTGGTCTCGAACTCCTGATCTCAAGTGATCCACCCTCCTCGGCCTCCCAAAGTGTTGGGATTACAGGTGTGAGCCACCACGACTGACTGGAGTAGCTATTCTTTTATTCCTTTACTTTCTTTGTTTTTTTTGAGATGGAGTCTTGCTCTGTTGCCCAGGCTGGAGTACTGGAGTGCAGTGGCACGATCTCAGCTCACTGCAAGCTCTGCCTCCCGGGTTCACGCCATTCTCCTGCCTCAGCCTCCCAAGTAGCTGGGACTACAGGCACCCACCACTATGCCTGGCTAATTTTCTGTATTTTTTTTAGTAGAGACGGAGTTTCACTGTGTTAGTCAGGATGGTCTCGATCTCCTGACCTCGTGATCTGCCCGCCTCAGCCTCCCAGAGTGCTGGGATTAAAGGCGTGAGCCACCGCGCCCAGCCATATTCCTTTACTTTCTTAATAAACTTGCTTTCACTTTACTCTATGAACTTGCCCTAAATTCTTTCTTGTGTGAGATCCAAGAATCCTCTCTTGAGGTCTGGATGGGACCTCTTTCCTGTAAAACCATGACAGTTTACAAATGTCGTGGCAATATCAGGAAGTTACCCTGTACGGTATAAAAGCGGGAGGAACCCTCAGTTCTGGGAATTGCCGGTCCCTTTCCTGGAAAGTCATGAATAATCTATCCCTTGTTTAGCATATGATCAAGAAATAAGTAAGCATAAGCAGCTGAGCAGCCCACACCACTGCTCTGCCTATGGAGTAGCCATTCTTTATTGCTTCACTTACTTACTCTTTTTTTTTTTTTTGAGACAGAGTCTCACTCTATTGCCCAGGCTGGAGTGCACAATCTCGACTCACTGCAACCTCTGACTCCCAAGTGATTCTGCTGCCTCAGCCTCCCAAGTAGCTGGCACTACAGGCGTGTGCCACCACACCCTGCTAATTTTTGTATTTTTAGTAGAGATGGGGTTTCACCATGTTGGCCAGGCTGGTCTGGAACTCCTGACCTCAGGTGATCCACCTGCCTTGGGTTCCCAAAGTGCTGGGATTACAGGTGTGAGCCATCGTGCATGGCCTACTCCTTTACTTTCTTAATAAACTTGCCTTCACTTTATGAACTTGCCCCAAATTCTTTCTTGAGCAAGATCCAAGAACCCTTTCTTGGGGTCTGGATTGGGACCCCTTTCTGGTAACAACTATGGCAAAGGAAAAAAAATTAAGCTGAAAGCTGAGTCATGGAAGAAGCTGCCTTTCCTTTCATTTCTAAGCAGACAGCTACAGATAAAATGTTAAAAATTTTTCACAGGTAGGTATTCTAAGTTCACCTTATCTTACGTAATGTGCAGATTTACTGAGCAAAAGACGAATATATAATTGGTTATTCCCCTACCTGCTCCCTTTCTCTCACAACATGTGGATTCAGTAATGTGACCATATCCTCCCTTTTTCTCCTCCAGCCTGCTTTCCTCCTTTAAATATCAAAGCCCTCAAAGTCATCTTCAGAGAAAGTCAGAGACCTGCCTCCCGAGCACCCATCCTTAACCTTGGCAAAATAAACTTCTACATTGATTCAGACCTGTCTCAGATACTTTTTGGTTTACAATTTCTTTTCTTTTTAAATTAATTAATTATTTTATTTATTTATTTATTTAGTTTTGAGACGGAGTTTCACTCTTCTTGCCCAGGCTGGAGTGCAGTGGTGCCATCTCGGCTCACTGTGACCTCTGCCTCCCAGGTTCAAGTGATTCTCCTGACTCAGTCTCCCAAGTAGCTGGGATTACAGGTGTGCACTACCACGCCCGGCTAATTTTGTAGTTTTAGTAGAGACGGGGTTTCTCCATGTTGGTCAGGCTGGTCTTGACCTCCTTACCTCAGGTGATCCGCCCACCTCAGCCTCCCAAAGTGCTGGGATTACGGGTGTGAGCCACTATGCGCCACTTGGTTTACCCTTTCTACAGCACATCTTCCAATCCGTTCTATCCATGAGCCTGTTAGAGAGGCTCGGAAAACAATGGACTCGGTAGACGCTGGCAAGACTGAAATACTTTGTGGGGACGTTTATTAACCACAGAATCTTGAGTCTTACTAAGGTTTTTCCGTTTTGTTTTTTTGTTTTCTTGAGAGGTTCTCACTCTGTTGCCCAGGTTGGAGTGCAGTGGCGCAATTTCAGCTTGCCGCAGCCTTGACTTCCCAAGCTCAGGTGATCCTCACACCTCAGCCTCCCAAGTAGCTGGGACTGCAGGTGCATACCACCACGCCTGGCTAATTTTTTGTATGTTTAGTAGAGACAGGGTTTTACCATGTTACCTAGGCTGGTCTCAAACTCCTGGCCTCAAGCGATCCACCTACCTTGGCCTCCTCAAATGCTGGGATTACAGGTATGAGCCACCATGCTCAGCTGAGTTTTAAAAAGTTTTTTTTTTTTTTTTTCAGACAGAGTCTAGCTCTGTCGCCCATGCTGGAGTGCAGTGGTGTGATCTTGGCTCACTGCAACCTCCGTTTCCTGGATTCAAGTAATTATCTGCCTCAGCCTCACGAGTAGCTGGGATTACAGGGGCCCACCACCATGCCTGGCTAATTTTTTTTTTGTATTTTTAGTAGAGATGGGGTTTCACCCTCTTGGCCAGGCTGGTCTTGAATTTCTGACCTCGTGATCCGCCCGCCTCAGCCTCCCAAAGTGCTGGGATTACAGGCGTGAGCCACTGTGCCTAGCTGAGTTTTAACAAGTTTTTAAATGAGGTTTTAATTTTCATTTTATTTTAAAATTTGAGATACATTCTCAAGGTTCAAATTCAAAAGTTACAAAAGGGTATACTGTGAAAAGTTTTTCAGCCACACAGACTTCTTCCTTGAAGTCACACGCTATTCATAGTTTCTACTTAACAAGATTTTTTTCAAACTTAAAAAATAAAAATAAAATAAAAGCCTTTCCAAATTCTTAGAAGCTATTTGGAGATACTGACTTTGCTCCAACTTAACTCTACAGTGGAGAGGAAGTGATGAGTTCCTTTAAAGGAGTGGTGCTGTTCGTCCAGCCTGGGGTCACTGAGGAAGGTGTCCTTGGGGGAGGTGGGGGTGGAGCAGGGAGAAAATGTTACTGGGAAGGGGTCCCAACGCAGACCCCAAGAGAGGGTTCTTGGACCTTGTGCAAGAAAGAATTCGAGGTGAGTCCATGAAATAAAGTGAAAGCACGTTTATTAAGAAAGCAAAAGAATAAAGAATGGCTACTCCATAGGCAGAGCAGCAGCGTGGGCTGTTCGACGGAGTATACTTGTAGTTATTTCTTCATCGTATGCTAAACAAGGCGTGGATTATACATGACTTTTCCAGGAAGAGGCAGGCAATTCCCAGAACTGAGAGTTCCTCCCCTTTTTAGATCATATAGGGTAACTTCCTCATGTTGCCATGGCGTTTGTAAACTGTCATGGTGCCAGTGAGAATGTCTTTTAGCAGCTAATGCATTATAATTAGAGTATAATGAGCAGTGAGGATGACCAGCGGTCACTTTCATCGTCATCTTGGTTTTGGCTGGCTTCTTTACCACATCCTATTTTATCACAAGGTCTTTGTGACCTGTTTCTTGTGCTAACTTCCTATCTCATCCTGTGACTAAGAATGTCTAACCTTTTGGGAATGCAGCCCAGTAGGTCTCAGCCTTATTTTACCCAGTCCCTATTCAAGATGGAGTCACTCTGGTTCAAACGCCTCTGACAAAAAGCACAGTTATTATGGTTACTTCCAGCCACCATACTGGGAACACTACATTCCTTCACTATACTCAGATCCAAGTGATCTCTGGTCTGGCTGCCCTGGCCAGGCAGGCACAAATGCCCAGGGCTACTCTGCACTTTCCTATTCCCATGGCTCACACTGTGATACTGCTTCTCCCAGGAGCATCTAGGGCTGCGCAAATGCCATAGGATTATATGCCAGCTTGCTGGAGTGGACAGCTAAGTGAGTTTAGAGATGATGAGGAGGACAGCATCTTTGAGTTTGACACAACTATCTAGAGAATTGTCACCTCACAGGAAAAGACAGTCAACTTGCTGAAGATGAAGAGACCAAGCCCCCAAAAGCAGACTGTTGGTGATGTTTTTTCCTGCTAAGTGCAGACTTAACTAATAGTAGCTACTAAATGTAGACATTGTCATGTATAAAATCACCTCTCCTCATCCTTGAAATGATCTTCTCAGGTAGGTGCTAGCATTCACATTCTATAGTTGAGGAACTTTTGGCCCAGCAAAGTTAGATTGCTTGTGTGATCACACAGCTAGTATTACAGCTGCGCCTCAGCAATTCTGAGATCTTCTTTAGTCTGGGGACCTATGTTTCCTAAAAATGAGGGCAGGCTGGCCTTCATATACTGGTGGGGCAAGAGGAACTGTCCTCCTACCCATTGAAAGTTAAAGAATTTGAGTCTGTCAAACAAACTGACAATAGATTGACAGGAGAAAAGTAAACAAATTTATTAACATACAAGTGCACAGGAACCATACAAAGTATAAAACCCAAAGGAGGGCCAGAGGGTTGAAGCTTAAATACCTTCTTCACAAAGAAGAGGGAAGTGGAGGGTGTAGGCACTTTTAGACAAAGAGCAAATGATTTTTAGGGGAGATTAATAGGCGTGAAAGACAGACAATGAACTGGAACAAAGTTCCTCTGGGCTCTGGGGGAGGTGGTGACAAGTCATGAGAAGGTAAAGGGTGGAAATGCACCATAAGCAAAGGTTGCCTTGTTATGCAGATATAGTCAGCCCTCCGTATCTGCAGAGGATTGGCTCCAGGACCCCCTGCAGATACCACAGTCACTGGATGCTCAAGTCCCAGATATAAAATGGCATAGTACAGTTGGCCCTTTGTATCTGTGGGTTCTGCATCTCAGATTCAACCAACTGTGGATGGAAAATATGTACAGCTGACCTGTTGTATCTGTGGTTTTCGATCTATGGTTGTTGAATCTGTGAATGTGGAACCTGTGGCTATGGAAAGCCAACTGTAAAATCTCTCAGGTAGCATCTCTCAGAACAGCAAAAAAAAAAGTCTGTCCAGTTAAGGGTGGTGGTGACCTTTAGCTTCTTCTTTGGTGATTAATCTTCACTGGTTAATGAGATTTCAGACAGGAAATTGAAGGCAATTATGTTTGTTTTGGAAGGACTTCCCTCAGTTGGGTGAGGGAGCTTCAGAGAGAGCCCTCCCTGTGCTTGCGGGGAGACACAAGGGAAGATCAGAGACCTTGCTTCTGGGGTAACTTCTAAGGCCTTCTAATTTATTTTAATTCAAAGTGCTCAGCATGCCAAAGCACCATGCTTTGGGGTATCATTTTCTGAGCCCCAACAATACATACCCATGTACACAAACATCATGGGCCCCCCACCCCACAAACTCCTTGACACAATGGTGGATGAGTGTCTGATGTCCATTTCTGTGGGTTTGCTCCTGGAACGCTCTTAGGTGAGGGGCCAAGCCACCCACCAGCAGTGATGCCCCCAAAGGCCAGCCCCCTCACACTGGTTCTCCGCGGCCTCTCAAGGAGCAGCAAACTGGTCACTGTGACGCAGCTGGACTAGGACTGAGCCTTAGCGCCCAGCTCTGTAAACCAGAGGCCTAAGGAAGGAACACTGACGTTTGTCATTTTGGATTGTTTAGTAACTATTCCCATTTCCTAATGGCATTCTGGCTTATTTGGGGGCATTTATACCTGTTTCCCACTATGAGTGCTAAAGGGGTTGGATCGCCTCTCTTCCCAGTCCGGCACAATCAGGGGTGGACCCTATGAGCTAGACTCAGCCAACAAGACATCCTCTTGGGGGACTTGGGCTGAGGACAAGGCTCTTTCATTACCGTGGCAGCAGGTCCAGTGGACAGTTCTTATGTCAAAGTGTAAGTAAAAATAGTTAAAAACACAACTCATACAAAATAGGATGGACATGAGTCACAGAGCTTATTTAATTCATTAGTCAATGAGGGAAGCAGTAAGATGGAAAGCTGGTTCTGAGAGTGTATGAAGAATTGGGAAAGGCACACCAAAGTAAACATTTTAAGTTGTATGCAAACCTGGTTAATGTTCTGTGGGGTAATAAAGCCATAGGCTACTTTCTATTCAGTTTATGGCGATAATATAATCCCAAGAGTTAGAGCTAGGATTCCTTATCCTCTTTCTACAGAGGTTGTAAGACCTATGTGATTTTGGTATTCTCTTTCTCTTTTGATGCTGATTATTTGGGAAATCACATGTGGCTCTGGGTACTGTCTTTCTTGCAAGATGTCAGGGGCACCTAAAAACCTGCCTGGGAATTTTTCTGTGCTCATGGGTGGGTATTACATGTCATGAGATCAAGAACCCAAAAGCAGAGGATGAGATTGCCATGTAAGACCTCTTGGAACCCAAGGCTTCATAATTGGAACATAGCAACATTCGCTGCATTGTTACCCATGTCTCTAGGTGACTGGATACTTATTATAGAATGCTGGTCGTTATGGTGATGAGAGGTGGGGGAAACCAGGCCAGTTGCACACTGTGAATGAAGGTTTAGTCTATGTCATCCTTTGTCACAGGTCATCCTGTTGCCTAGGATGAAGTGTCACATAGTTTGAATCCACATTGCTTGCTGACATCATGGGTGAATGAACTTTTCCAAGATTCTGGAAGCCTATTGTAATTTGTGTTCTCTACATTTTCCTGAGATTCCAGGGATGCCGTGACTACTAAGCTCTATGGTAGGAGTTGGGGCAAGAGGTGAGTAGAGGTGACCAATGACCGGTGCGCCAAGGTCTTTCCCCCTCTGAGATTCCAGTCAATTCCGGGCATGGAGTTGTGGTTAAAAGAACCTCAGATTGCATAAGAATGATGCAATGGACTTTGGGGACTTGGGGGAAGAGTGGATGGGGGGCAAGGGATAAAAGACTACAAATTTGGTGCAGTGTATACTGCTCGGGTGATGGGTGCATGAAAATCTCACAAATCACCACTAAAGAACTTACTCATGTAACCAAATACCACCTGTACTCCAATAACTCATGGAAAAATAAAATAAAATAATTTTAAAAAAGATTTAAATATAACCTCCTCAGAAAGACCTTTCCTGACCACTCAATCTAAGATAGCCACCCAGTTATTCTCTATATCATTCAGTTTTAATTCCTTAATTAGCTCATGCTATTTACTTTGTAATTGTTTGTTTCCCACTCTAGATACAAAACACATCAGAGCAGGAACCTTATCTTGCTCATTGCTGTATCCCAGAGGGCTCAATAAATATTTGTTGATTGAAGGACCGTCTTCTGATTCAGTCACAGAGAGTTGGGCCATGAGGGAAATAAAGAAAAAAGTAGAAACAGGAAATGAAGAGAATCAGAAACAATTTAATACTCTATTGTGTGTAAAAATGAAGTGGAAAGAAGAGACAAGAAAACATATATAAAGGAGTTAAAAGAAGGAGAGAGGAAAATAAATCACTGTTGTGTTTTGGAAAAACTCTTAATTAGAGGGAAAGGAACTAACTTTATTGAGCTCCCTCTATGCAGGAAACCTAAATTACCAGATGATGTGGGGTTTTTGGTTTGTTTGTTTGTTTTTGGAAAGATTTTATTTCAACTTAGCGTCATCACCAAAATTACTTTCCTCATTTTCAACCTTTTCTTAGAAAGAAAGGAAAGTGAGTTCTTTTATTCTATAGAAAGAAAAACAAAAGCCTATTTGTTTTCATCAAGTCAAATTGTCAAGGATGACTGGCAGTGCCATTCACTGAGAAAGAATACTAGAAGAAGTGTTTTGCAGGGAAATCACAAGTTTCATTTTTAACAGGTCAAAATTTAGATATTTTGAAATATTCAAGTAGAGGTGTTGACAAGATAATGTGATACATCACTCAGAGGAGAGATCTGAGCTGGAGATCTAAATCTTTGATGTATGGATGATAATTGAAGCCACAGGCATGGATGTGAGTGTCTGGAGAGAAAGAATAACTTATAAAAAAATGGGGTTTCATGGATGTACCTTAGGGAGCTCCAGTATTTAAGGTTTAGGTGGTAGCAGACAAGCCTTTGAAGGAGACTGAGAAGGAATGGTCAGGAGAATATGGTTTTATGAAAACCAAGGGAATATACTGTTTCAAGGAGAAGAATGGTCAGCAGAGTTGAATGCTGCTGAGACAGCAAAGAAAATGAGAATTGAAAATGTTTATTCCCTTTAGTGACATTGAAGTCTTTGACCTCAGTGAAAGTAATTTTAGCAGAGTGGAGGTGGAGTCTGAGTCATTTTAACATCCACAGTGCCTTTCCATAGAGTAGATATTTGATATGTTTTTTCATTTGCTTTACCATGAAATGTATAATTATGCAGAAGAATGTATAATGTATATGTAGTATTTGAAGAACAAAATGAACCACATTTACCCTTAAACCTTTAGGAAACAGCTTTAGAAGACGCCTGTGTGCCCTGCTTGCATCTAGCTTCTTCATCTGCCCAGGTGGACCACTCTTACTGTTGCAGTAAGTGTTCCCTTGGTCTTCTTTTATAGTTTTACTGCATATGGGTGATTCCCTAAACAATACACTGTTATTTTCACAATATACTTTTTTAGTTTTAACTGGTTTTGAACCCTGTATAAATAGAAGTAGACTGTATTCATTCTGAAAAAGAAAAAAATGTACCTCAGGTGAATCAAGGATAGTAAAGTGCTGATCATTATTGAGGCCAAGTGATGGATATATCACTGTTCATTTTACTCTTTCCTCTACTTTAGTGTATGTTAGACGATTTCCATACTCGAATGTCAAACAATTTTTGAAAGGTTGAAAAAAGCTTTTCTAAATTTTTATTATTTTTTTAAATTAAAAAAAATTTTTTTGAGACAGGGTCTCACTCTTTTGCCCAGGCTAGAGTGCAGTGATGTGATCTTGATTCACTGCAACCTGGCTCCAGCCCAGGCCTCCCCCAGCCTCAGCCTCCCGAGTAGCTGGGACCACAGGCTGCACCACCACACCTGGCTTGTATTTTTTATAGAGATGGGGTTTTGCCATGTTGCCCAGGCTGGGGGTATTGTCCAGCCCCTTCCCTGCTTTATTTTTACTCCTTAGTACTTATTACCAAGTAACAAACTATATATTTTATTTATTTATCTTACTTATTGTTGGTCTTCCAGCTAAATTACAAGCTTCATGAGGCAGGAACTATTGGTTTTGCTCATCTCCATCCCCAGGACTTGCAATAGTACCTGGCACATGGATAGGTTCAGCTTCATGCAACAAAAACCAATAGTGACATAAACAAGATACAGGCTTTCTTTTTTTTAAACATAAATATACGCCACTCAACAGTGGAACCTAGGCCCCTATCTCTTTCTCCTTCACCGTCCTGACTGTGACTTCTACCATCAAAATTGCCTCATTATCTGATTATTGATGCCAGAGCTCCAGCTGTCACACACACATTCCAGGAAGGAAGAAGAGAGGTGGGGCAAAAGGACACCTACTTTTCAACTGAAGCTGTCTCAATTAAAAGTCTTTCTTGTAGTCCAATCTCATTTCCAATCACCTGCACAAAGATGGTTTGAGTACTCAGAGCAGCCCTCACTGTTTGGCTATGAGAGTTCCAGGTCTGCACTTGAGGCCATTATCTGCATCCCAGGACTTCGCTTTAGGCCAATGTCAGGAGACACTTACAGAATGAATATGAAACTGATCCTCTGCTCTCTGAGGAGTGGTCCCTAATTTAGCATTTGCAGTTTTAGTGGGTGACACTGAGTCCCTGCAGAGGCACCAGGTGGCTCTGGATTTGGTCTGAGTAGCTTCAGCTCTTGCCCTAGGAGTGCCTGGGATAGTTTCAGATGAGAAACGAGATCCTGGATGGGCAACCCCCATAGGGTCCCCTTTCTGAAGAAAGTTGTCCAAAGATGGGAAGTTTGTTGGAAATGTCTGGACTCCAGTCCAGAGATCCTGCCTCTTTATGGGGCCCAGGAATTTGCCTTTTATATAAGAAACTCAGGTAATTTGGACACAGGTTTGAGAAATGACACTGAGATACTCCAGGCCATGGAATGAGATACCAGCTGGTGTAGGGCAGAAAACATCTAGAAGCTGTTCTTTCCCACTGAGGCCAGAAGGACAAACATTGCACTCAAGTAAGCCTTGAAGAGGCCTTGAGTCTCCACGGACTCAGGCCCTGCTCAGTGTTGAGTAAAATAAAGGTTAACTCAGTAATCTGATGAAAGCTCTCATATGGATAAACAGTTCTCATTAGCTTGTTCATTGTCCAATGAACTCACTTGGGTCTCATTGGTGACCATGGCTCTTTCTGATCATCTATAGACTTTCAGTGACAAATTGTACTTTGGGGTTAGTTAATGCCCATAAAATAATAAAACAAAACAAAACAAAACGAAATAGCACCATGTTACAATGAGACTCAAGATCGTTTTATGATGTTTTGATGAACTGTGTTTGTATTAAACGAGGGCCCTCATTTGAAGCCTGCCAAAAACATGCTTATTTTCACGTTTGAAAAAATTATTATTTTTTATTTTTATTTTTTTGAGACAGAGCTTCACTCTGTCACCTAGGCTGGAGTACAGTGGCACGATCTTGGGTCACTGTGACCTCTGCTTCCCGGGTTCAAGTGATTTTCCTGCCTCAGCCCCCCAAATAGTTGGGATTACAGGCTCTGCCACCATGCCTGGCTAATTTATATATATATTTTTTAGTAGAGATGGGGTTTCACCATGTTGACCAGGCTGGTCTCGAACTCCTGACCTCAAGTGTTCTGCCCACCTCGGCCACCAAAAAGTGTTGGGAGTACAGGCGTGAGCCACCGCGCCCAGCCTGAAAAAATTTTTAAATGCTGAATGACACTACCTTTTAGTGGAGACATTTCACTAGTACATAAAAAACAGGACAAAACTATCAAAACCACACAGTGACATTTAGAGTGGTCTCTAATCAGCTTAGAAGAGTGAGATGATGGAGCAAGTCTCTTTAGAGGCTCTTTCAGCTGACAAGGCAGGCAACTGAGAAAACAAAATTAATTGTATGAAAACATGTTTGAATGAAGAGAATTTAGACATCTAAGCAAACATGATTTTTGCATTATGCTGGAAACAAATGCTGCACGCTTTGGAAGGATTTACAATCACATTTAAATATAAACAAACAAACACATAAGAAACAGGGACTGAAGCAAAGATGCCAAGTTGCCTGCCCGTATCCCTTCATCTCTTCTCTCATTCCCCTCCTGCAACTGATCTTTATATTGCCAGAGTCTCTCCAGTGTACCTAGAGATAACATTCATAGAGGTGAGGTGTAATTCAAAGTTGCTGAGTGGAGCTTACAAGAAAGTTCTTTTTTTTTTGAGACAGGATCTCATCTCACTCTGTCACCTAGGCTGGAGTGCAGTGGCACGATCATGGCTCACTGCAGTCTCAACCTCCCTGGGCTCAGGTGATCTTCCCACCTCAGTTTCTGAGTAGCTGTGACTACCGTGCGCCATCATGCCCTCCTGATTTTTTTATTTTTTGTAGAGATGGGGTTTCACCATGTTGCCCAGGCTGGTCTTGAACCCCTGGGCTCAGGAGATTCTGGCTCATTTTGGCTCCCAAAGTGCTGGTTACAGAAGTGAGCCACCATGCCTGGACTACAAGAAAACTTTTAATGGAGACAGCTTCAGTTGAAAAGTAAGTGTCCTTTTGCCCCACCTCTCTTCTTCCTTCCTGGAATGTGTATGTGACAGCTGGAGCTCTGGCATCAATAATCAGATCATGAGGCAAATATGATGGTAGAAGTCACAGTCAGAATGATGAAGGAGAAAGAGATAGGGGCCTAGGTTCCACTGTTGAATGGCATATATATTAAAAAAAAAAAAGCCTCTGTCTTGTTTCCATCACTATTGGTTTTTGTTGCGTGGACCTGAACCTGTCCATGTGCCAGGTACTATTGCAAGTCCTGGGGACGGGGATGAGCAAAACGTACCAATAGTTCCTGCCTCATGAAGCCTGTAATTTAGCTGGAAGACCAACAATAAGTAAGATAAATAAATAAAATATATAGTTTGTTACATGGTAATAAGTACTAAGGAGTAAAAATAAAGCAGGGAAGATGGATATGAAGTGTGGAGGTCAGGGAAAGGCTTGACATTTTAGAGAGTGTCACCAGGGTAGCCACATGGGATTTCATTGGGTAACATTTGTGTAAAGACCTAGTAAGAGAGAGCGTCAGGGGGTGTCTGGTGGACAAGCATTCCAGGTGGAGAGAAGAGCAAATGCAAAGGCTGTGAGGTCAGAGTGTTCAAGGATAGCCAAGGGCTTGGACTGAGTGGAGCAGGATGGTTGACAGAGTACCTGGCAGGAACTGTTGCTAAAGAGGTGATGGAACCAGGACTAGCACAGCCTTGTGGACCATAGGAAGAACTTTGGCTTCTACTCTGAGTAAGATGGGGCCACAGGCAGGTTCTAGGCAGGGAAGTTGCAAGATCTGCTTTATATACAAACAGAAACACTGTGCTACTGTCTTGAGATGAGGCTGAAGAGGGTGAAGGTGGAAGTACAGAGACTAATTTAGGAGGTGACTGCATCATTTAAGTGAGAGAGGATGTTGGTGTGAACCAAGTGAAAGTAGTGGAAGCAGGAAGAAGGGGGATTCGTCATATAAGGGAGAACCATTAAGGTCCCCTATGGACTGGATATAGGATGTGAGAGAAAGAGAGGAGTCAGAGAGAACTCTACAGTTTTTGGAAGGACGGAGCTGCAATCAACTGATTTGGAGCAAACTTGTTTCCTCTAGCCTCCCCACCAATCGGAGGAACAGGTTTGAGGGGAACATCAGAAGGTCAGTTGTGGATATTTAAAATCAGAGATGGCCATTAGATACCAACTGGAAATCTTGAGCAGAGATGGATATATGGTCAGAATTCAGGGCATAGGTCCACTTTGGGAGCCACTGGGACATGGATGGTATTTAACGTCACGGGACTGGAGAAAGTCACCAAATGAATAAGTGTGGAGAGAAAAGAGAAGAATCTGGGCACTGAACCACAGGGCCCTCTGATGTTTAGAGATTGGGAGAAAAGGGGGAGCCAGCCACGGTGACTGATAAGGAGAAGCCAGAGTGGAAGGAGGAAAACCAGCAAATCTGAGGTGGCCAAGGGAAGGAAATGTGTCATGGAGGAGAGAGAGAGAGATGGTGTTAAATACTGTGTCAAGTAAGATAAGGACTGAAAATTAAATATGAGGATTCAATAAAACTGTTCATATAAACATTTTGGAAGAGTTCTTCGTAAATAGTAATCATTCAATACATGGAAGGTGGCATTATACACACACACACACACACACACACACACACACTTGCTATATTAGCTCTGTTCAATCGCATTTTCTGTGATGATGGAGATGTTCTATATTTGTTCTGTCCAATACAGTAGCCACTTAGCCACATATAGCTACTGAAAGCTTAAACATGTGGCTAGTGCAACTGAGGAATTACATTTTTTTAGAAGGGTGAAGAATTGTATTTTATTGAAACTCAACTCAAAAAAAGAAATACGATGCTGTAGTGTGCAATATATTCACACAAAGCACCCTCAGGTGCACATTCAAGTCAAGTAAGAACTCCATATCCCTTTGCCTAGTTTTCCTACCCTGGGACCTTAGTCTCTTCCATATACAATCATGCACACTTAATTTGAAAAAGGAAACCCAGTGTATTTTGATGTATTCATTAGCACCAAATTTAATGGAATTTTAATTAAATAAATACTAAAGTCTAAATAGCCACATGTAGCTGCTGGCTACTGTCTTGAACATAAGCAGTTCTATAGTCCACCCTGTCTAAATAGACCTATTCTGTCTACAGGCCAATTTACAAATGTTCTCTTTTTAGATGATCAGCCTAATGAGTTTTAGCCAGCTTATAAAGGTGTGGCACAGAAGGCCCTTTGATAGAGTTTAAAAATCATGTGCACAGGTGTGGAAAGTGTGGGTGAGCAAGCAGAGGCCAGCACCCTGAAGAAAGAGGCTGATGGAGTTTAAGACACACTAGGAGTCAAATCTTGGTCTGTCATTTAGTTGTGAATCCCCAGACAGGTTATTTAACCTCTCAGAGACTGCCTCATCCTCTGAAAAGGCCTGGCTACTTAATTTGCCAGAGCCCAGTGCAAAATAAAAACACTGGGTCCCTTGTTCAAAAATTATTAAGAATTTTGAACTGGCAACAGCAGAGACCAAGTGTGAGCCCTTCCAAGTTGTAGGTTCTGTGTAACGCATAGGTTACATGACCACGAAGCTGCCTCCTGTGTCTTGAGGATGCGGGCTGGGCAGTCAGAGTGTTGAAAATGGGAGAGGGAACAAAGGCGAGAGTGTTTGCTGCTGCTGCACTGCTGCTGGCCTGGGCTGGGCAGAAGGCTGGGGTGGGGAGCTCTTTTCTTACATCAGTTTCAGATCTTCCTGTAGATCAGAAAGAGAGCTACAGGATCTCTTTCTGAGTCCTTGTAGACTATAGCTAATCTTTTCCTAGGCTTGTTTGTTGGCTGGGTCTTAAATGACCATAGTCTAGCTCTTGCAGTTACCTACTGACATGATTTAGCTCTGTGTCCCCACCAGATCTCATCTTGAATTGTAATCCCATAATTCCCACGTGTTGTGGGAGGGACTTGGTGGGAGATAATTTGAATCATGGGGGCGGTTTCCGCTATACTGTTCTTATGGTAGTGAGTAAGTCTCATGAGATCTGATGGTTTTATCGGGGGTTCTGCTTTTGCATCTTCCTCATTTTTCTCTTGCCACCGCCATGTAAGAAGTACCTTTGGCCTCCCACCATGATTGAGGCCTCCCCAGCCATGTAGAACTGTAAGTCCAATTAAACCTCTTCTTCTTCCCAGTCTCGGGTATGTCTTTATCAGCAGCATGAAAATGGACTAATATGGTAACTCGGTACCAGTAGACGGGGCGCTGCTGAAAAGATACCTGAAAATGTGGAAGTGACTTTGGAACTGGGTAACAGGCAGAGGCTGGAACAGTTTGGAGGGTTCAGAAAAAGACAAGAAAATGTGGGAAAGTTTGGAACTTTCTAGACACTTGTTGAATGGCTTTGCCCAAAATGCTGGTAGTAATATGGACAATAAAGTCCAGGCTGAGGTAGTCTCAGATAGAGATGAAGAACTTGTTGGGAAGTGGAGCAAAGATGACTCTTGTTATGTTTTAGCAAAGAGACGGGTGGCATTTTGCCCCCGCTGTAGAGATCTGTGGAATTTTGAACTTGAGAGAGGTGATTTAGGGTATCTGGTGGAAGAAATGTCTAAGCAGCAAAGCATTCAAGAGGTAACTTTGGTGCTATTTAAGGCATTCAGTTTTAATAAGGAAGCAGAGCATAAAAGTTCGGAAAGTCTTCAACCTGACAATGCAGTATAAAAGAAAAATCTATTTTCTGAGGAGAAATTGAAGCCAGCTGCAGAAATTTGCATAAGTAATGAGGAGTCGAATGTTAATCCCCAAGACAATGGGGAAATGTCTCCAGAGCATATCAAGGGTCTTTATGGCAGCCCCTCCCATCACAGGCCCAGAGGCTTAGGAGGAAAAAAATGGTTTTGAGGGCTAGGTCCAGGGTACCCATTCTGTGTGTAGTCTAGGGACTTGGTGCCCTGCATCCCAGCCACTTCAGCTATGGCTGAAAGGGGCCAATGTAGAGCTTGGGCCATGGCTTCAAAGAGTGCAAGCCCCAAGCCTTGGAAGCTTCCACATGGTGTTGAGCCTGCAAGTGCACAGAAGTCAATAACTGAGGTTTGGGAACCTCAGCCTAGATTTCAGAGGATGTATGGCAATGCCTGGATGCCCAGGCAGAAGTTTGCTGCAGGGGCAGGGCTCTCATGGAGCTAGAGCAGTGTGGAAGGGAAATGTGGGGTTGGAGCACCAACACAGAGTCCCTACTGGGGCACTGCCTAGTGGAGCTGTGAGAAGAAGGCCACTGTCCTCCAGACCCCAAAATGGTAGATCCACTGACAGCCTGCACTGTGCACCTGGAAAAGCTGCAGACCACAGACTCAACGCTCACTCATGAAAGCAGCCAGGAGGGAGGCTGTATCCTGCAAAGCCACAAGGGCAGAGCTGTCCAAGACCATGAGGACACCCACCTCTTGTTTCAGCATGACCTGGACGTCAGACATGGAGTCAAAGAAGATCATTTTGGAGCTTTAAGATTTGACTGCCCCATTGGATTTCAGACTTGCATGGGGCCTACAATCCCTTTGTTTTTACCAATTTCTCCCATTTGAAATGGTTGTATTTACTCAATACCTGTGCCCCCATTGTGTCTAGGAAGCATCTAGCTTGCTTTTGATTTTACAAGCTCATAGGCAGAAGGGACTTGCCTTGTCTCAGATGAGACTTTGGACTGTGGACTTTTGGGTTAATGCTGAAATGAGTTAAGACTTTGGGGGACAGCTGGGAAGGCATGATTGGTTTTGAAATGTGAGGACATGAGATTTAGAGGGGCCAGGGGTGGAATGATATGGTTTGGCTCTGTGTCCCCACCTAGATCTCATCTTGAATTGTACTCCCATAATTCCCACATGTTGTGGGAGGGGCCTGGTGGGAGATAATTTGAATCATGGGGGTGGTTTTCCCTATACTGTTCTTATGGTAGTGAGTAAGTCTTACCAGACCTGATGATTTTGTCAGGGGTTTCTGCTTTTGCATCATCATCATTTTTCTGTTGCCACTGCCATGTAAGAAGTGCCTTTCACCTCCCGCCATGATTCTGAGGCCTCCCCAGCCACGTGGAACTGTAAGTCCAATTAAACCTCTTTTTCTTCCCAGTCTCAGGTATGTCTTTATCAGCAGCATGAAAACGGACTAATACACCTACATTAAAGGGTAGAGAAGAGGCCGTGCTAGTTCATCCATATAACTCATGGGATCGTTAGGAGGTTCTTAAGGTTGGGTGCAGTGGCTCACGCCTGTAATCACAGCACTTTGCTGGGTGAAAGCGGGAAGATCACCTGAGGTCAGGAGTTTGAGACCAGCCTGGCCAACATGGTGAAGTCTGTCTCTACTAAAAATACAAAAATTAGCCAGGTGTGGTTGGGCACACCTGTAATCCCAGCTATTCAGGAGGCTGAGGCATGAGAATCGCTTGAACCTGGGAGATGGAGGTTGCAGTGAGCCAAGATCATGCCACTGCACTTCGGCCTGGGCAATGGAGCAAGACTCTGTCTCAAAAAAAAAAAAAAAAAAAAAGTTCTTAGGAAGCCTGAGGCTAGGAGAGAATTGACCAGCAGGAGGCTGAGTTCCACCTTTCTCATTTCATCATAAGCACGTTTAAAGCCAAGAAACAGCCTTGTGAACCCCCCCAAACAGAACAGTAAGCTGTGGGGTTGGGTGTTGTTTGTAGGCTCCCCAGGATTGGCTGAGGATGCCTTGATGTGGCACTGATTAGACATGATCCCAGAGACCACACAGATGTGAACAGGACTCCCCTCTTTCCTGGGGAACAGAAGTCCATGAGAGGCTGGGTCTGAAGGGCAGGGCGTTGGTAAAGGAGACAGGTTTGGCAGCAGCCTGGAGGGCTATAGGTGCTTTGCCCTGTGGCTTTAACATCAGATCCCCAAGTATCCCTGACTTGGGGGAGGAGCTGCCAACACAAAGTCCAGACAAGGCAGGGCATATAGGTGGAAGCAGAAATGCCAATCAGGGTGAGTGACAAGGATGAACCAAAGTTGGGTTCAATATTCTGGACCAGGGTGACTGGAGGAATCAAAGCATTCTAGAGTTAGAAGTGGCCTTAGAAGATTTAATCTTGTGCCCAGGACTAGGTATTGTGCTTCAGTGTCCCTGAGGCCTCCTCCACCTCAAACTTGTGGCTTCTTGAAGGAAAGCAAAAGAGGAGACAAACACTATCTAGGAAGCCCTGGGGTCCACCAGACTCCTCAGCAGCCCCTCTCCTGACTGTGGATCCCAGGAGAACCCAGTCTCATGGCCTAGCTGAGTAGCAGAGCACTGTGGAAAGGCTGTATGATTGCTGCCCTGCCTCTTGCTGCTCTGTGACCTTGGGCTCGTGACTTCACCTTGCTGGGCCTTCTCCTCTCACCAGTAAGCTGAAGATAAGCTTTGCTGCTAGGGTATTAGAGGATGACATGAGATAAGGTTTGTAAAACACAGGGCACTTGCCTGACATCTACTTCCTCCTTGCCATCTGGAAGCCTCCAGTATAACACCTGCCTGAAGTCACTGCTGAAGTACAACGTGTCTCTGACAATTAAATGTAACAGACATAATTTCTAGGGCGCCCACTGTGTTGGACCATGTGAGGCAGATGGACCAAGTACAAGACATGGGCCCCTACCTCTGAAAAAAGTGGCATCTTGGTTAAGCAAAAGACACGCAAGCACAAGCTTTTTAAATAATGAAACTAATACAGCTACATGCAGAAGAATTATGAATCAAAAGGACTATTGGGATTTAGAAGGAGAGCTTAGCAGAGTTGGAGGGCTTCCTGGAGAAAATGGGCTCTGTGATAGACTTTGAAGTGCTGGTAAGACATGGAAGGTGGGCAGCTTTTGCTGTGAGTTGCCCAGGAACAATGGCATCAGCAAGGTGTGGGCAGGAGTGGATTCAGAGCCCCACTGGAATAGAGTTCTGAGGTCATGGGTGAAGTGGGCGGAGAGAAGTCTGAAGAGATAAGGAGGGCCAGGCAGTGGACTGGAAGTGCCACACCACCAGCAAAAGACCAAGGATTCTGTTCTAAGAGCCAACCAAGTCTGGAGGCACAGATTTCAGAGCGACTGAGTCACATGATGAAAACGGACTGGTGGAATAGAGGGGGATGTTGGATGGGAGGAGAATCTAGAACAATCAGGGTGAGCGACAGGGATGAAATGAAGTTAGGTCCAATATTCTGGGCCTGGGTGACTGGAGGAATCAAAGCGTTCTAGAGCTGAAAGTGACCTTAGAAGATGTAATCTTGTATAGCCATTCAGAATAGATTAATGCCCTTCCTGGGTCCACGGCAAGTTCTTCCTCTCTTAGTTCTCTCAAGAGCTGGTTGTTGGAAACAGCCTAGCACCACCCCTTCCCCTGCCATTCTCTTGCTTCCTCTCTTGCCATGTGATTTCTGCACGTGCAGGCTCCCCTTTGTCTTCTACCATGAGGGGAAGTAGCCTGAGGCCCTTATCAGTTGCAGATGCTGGGTTTCATGCTTCCTGTACAGCCTGCAGAACCATGGGCCAAATAAAACTCTTTTCTTCTTAAATTCCTCATGCTTATGTATTCCTTTATAGCAACATAAATGGACTAAGACAGTACCCTCCCTATGGGGCAGTGTGCAGAGAAAAAAGACCAGAAGACCAAAGACTGAACCTTGAGTCCTGAGAACAGGATCCAGGAGAAGGGGCAGTCAGAGGTGGGATGCAGCCCAGATGTGGTCATGGTGATCAAGGACGCAGTGGTGAAGGTGGTCAGTACTGTCCAAGGGCATGACCTGCACAGCTCTGATCTCCCCAGCCCCACTGAAGCCTATTACAGATGGCTGCAAATTCTTTGACACCTCTCCCACTGAGATGGGGTCGGGGGATCTTTGCTTCCTCCACGTAAATCTGAGCAGGTTCTGTGACTAATGCCCCCATAGAATAGAATGGAAGTTTAGCTGGGCGTGGTAGTGCATGGCTGTAGTCCCAGCTACTCAGGAGGCTGAAGTGGGAGGATCGCTTTAAGCCCAGGAGTTCAAGATTGCAGTGAGCTATGATCCTACCGCTACACTCCAGCTGGGTCAACAGAGTGAGAGAGACCCTGTCTCAAAAACACAAAAAACAAACAAACAAACAAACAAAACGAAACAAAAAAAGGAATAGAATGGAAGTAATGTCATGCCAGTGTCCAGGTCCAGCCTCTGAGAGACTGGCTGTTCTGACCTTTAGAATCTGGGAGCACTCGGTCGTGGAACCAAGCCACCATGTTGTGAAGAAGCTCTGCAGTAGTCCAAGTGACCAGGAGTCAAAGCTCCCAGTCAACGGCCAGCACTAACTTGTCAGCTGTGTCAAAGAGTCCACTTGAAAGAGGATTCTAATTGTGCTGCCCAAGCTGAGACCACATGGAGCAGAGATATACAGTCCCTGCTGAGCCCTGCTCTAATTACAGATCTGTGAGCAAAACTACTAATTGTTAACTCAATTTTGGGGTGGCTCATTACACAGCATCTGGTTTTCTCAGTGGATTCAATCCAGTGTGCTTGGGTCTCCCCTCCAAGTGCATGGCAGATGGTGGGAGCCATGGGAACTTTCCTCTCTCACTGCCCTCCCTTTACTTTTGTTCTGGTGGCTGGTGACCCGCACGGGGCTTAGAGATCAACTGTGGTCAGTGATTAGGTGGCCCTGGGCCTCTATGGGTGTTAGATATTGGGAAAGGTCACACAGGGTGGGGCCCATGTTGCCCCCACAGGAACAGAACAGAACAAGCCCTGGCCTCTCAGCTACCCATTGGCAATAGCTTCCATTCCTTCCACTTGCATACAGGGAGACTTGAAAATCAGTGGTGGCAAGACTCCAAGACTATTATTTTTATTTCCGGACAAAAACATCTGCTTCACACACAGAGCGGCATCACATGAAGAGGAAAGAGCCTGTATCCCAAAGCCCAGCTTTCCGCACTACCCACAAATGAAGATAGCATCTGCTGAGCCCATGCTGAGCCCGTCACAGTCAACAACTGGGAAACCGGGGCCTCTACTGAACCAGGGGACAAGTAGCCGAAGCACTTGAACAGCTTGATACTTGTTTTTTGGTACATTTGTTTATTTAAAAAAGCATAGGAAATGAATAAAATGCCACTACAAAGTATCTGCAGTGAATAAATTATTTCCAGTGAAGCACTGCAGATCCACACACACCAGTCCTCTAACGCTTACCAAGGCCACGTCTGGTGGGCTTGTGCTTGTCTCAGCTGGCTCTTCTTTGAGACCTTTCCCTTCTGTGCAATGACCACAGCATTGGAGACCAGTCCTGCATGCGCTGGCCTTCCATGTAGGCATGGCAGACCACATGGATGGGCACTGGGCTGGCATGTAGTAGGCTTCAACAAACGCACTTCACTGTTTCCAGTGACCCTGAAATGTTTTATATAAGTAGGGCCTGGGCTTTAAAGAAAAGAGCCAGGGTTCCTCAGGCTGGGCCCCTTCACTGAGGCACAGCTTCAGAAAATACTGGTCTCAGGAGCCAGCAACTTGTCCAGGAGTTTTGAGCCCTCCGTTGAAGGAAAATGGCCATGTGGTATCCGTGCAGGCAACGGTGATGTCGGTGATGGTGACAAGGAGCCAGCCCAAAGAAGGCCAACCCCCCCTTGGGTGGAATGCAGGGCACCTAGTCCTGCTCGGAAGGGGCTAGGAGGCTGGGGAAAGTCGAGAATGGAGGGCCAGGACTCCACACAGTGAATTCAAATAAGGACTCTTTGGTGAGGGAAGGAAGCTGCAGCCCTCCTTTGGCCCTTTATGGAGGGTCAGCACCTGGGCTCACAAGGACAAGGGTCACTGGGCAGGAAGCAGACTTTCAGAAGGGAAAGGTGCTATAGGCAACGCCAAGGGCATAATTTAAATATCCTGTCCTCTGGAAAGTGTTCAAGAGGTCTTGCCGTACACACCATTTAGGAGATTATAAAATTCCTTTCATTCATGCCATGTGAACAAGTTGAGGCGGTGCGTTTCCAAGGTGAATTCATTGAATACAATGAAGTACATTTATTTTTTGAAGGAAGTTTTTGCCACAGAAATATTGAACTTGGGACTGTGCTGACAAGCTATAGCACAATCCCTTTCCTTCCAGATTGGAGCAGGGGTGGCAAAGCAAAAGTCCACAGGCACTGGGCAGATAATTGGTGTAAATGAGGGTGTGGGGCAGGATGTGGTGGCTCACATCTGTAATCCCAGCACTTTGGGAGGCCAAGGCAGGAGCCCAGGAGTTTGAGACCAGCCTGGGCAACATGGTGAAACCCTGTCTCTACAAAAATTACAAAATTAGCTGGGCAGGGTGGTTTGCGCCTGTGATCCCAGCTACTTGGGAGGCTGAGGTGGGAGAATCACTTGAGCCCAGGAGGCAGAGGTTGCAGTGAGCTGAGATTGCGCCACTGCACTACCCCCTAGGCAACAGAATGAGACTCTGTCTCAAATTAAAGAAAAAAGAGGAATGTGAGCACACATTGGTCTCATGGTCTACTCACCTGATCAGAGATTAATGCCAGTGGCTCCTTTTCATTACAAGAAATGCAACCTGCAGGGGCACTGATCAGTAGAAACAAACACTCAGCCTCACTGTGGGAGGTGATAGGGAGTAGTGTGGGCTGTGGTGAACTGGTGAAGTAGACACCCAATCTAAAGGCAGAGCTGGTGCCCAGCTCCAGCCAGTTGTTGCTGGGTGAGAATGTGAACCTCAGAATGACCAGTTCTTCTGATCTGGATTGTTATGGGAAATTTTTAATTTTAAGTGTTAGATTCTGCAAGATAAACAGAACATCCCTGTGGGCCAGATTATTTTGTAGCCTCTCCTGTGGGAGTCAGTGGCAGGAAGGTGTGGTAGGCAGAATAACAGCACCCCAAAGATGTCCTGGTCCTAATCCTCATCTGTGGCTATGTTGTCTTGCATGGTAAAAGGCTTTTCCAGTGTGAGGAAGGATCTTGAGATGGAGAGATTATCCTGGATCTTCCTGGTGGGCTTTGTAAGTCAAAGAGGGAAATAGGAGGGTCAGTGACACAGTGAAGACATGTGAGAAAAGCTTGACCAGCCACTGGAGCCTGGGAATGCAGCCAGTTTCTAGAAGCTGGAAACGGCAAGGAACTGGCTTCTCCCTAGAGCCTTCAGAAAGAGCACAGCTTTGCTGACACCTTGATTTTCATTCAGGGACATCCATTTTAGAATTCTGAGTCCCAGGACTATAAGATAATGTGTTGTTTTTAAGTTACCAAGTAATGGGTTGCAGTGGCAATAGACAAGTAATGCAGGGGGCCACTGTCTGGTATATATTTAAACATTTTTAGAGGACGAGAATATTCTCTAAATTTTTCTTTAAATGTCAAAGTATTGCTGCAGCTGGGAGAACCGCACGTGGAAACTTAAGGAAATTTCTCTAATTGCTAGGACTACAGGACAATGGGATTCAAGATGAATTTCCACAATGGGATAACCACAAGCCGACCTAGAGAATCAGGAAGTCTCTTCTCAAAGCAGATATGTGTCAATGCTGCTCAAACACACACACCCTTTTCTGGCTGAACAGATTATAAATTATTCCCACCTCCCGGGGGACTGGCACACGTTTATCTAGTGGATGGCAGAAGTCACAATGAAGACATCCAAACCAGTTAGCATGAGTTGTTACTAAGTCAGGTGAAAAAAGCTAGGTGGTTATACATTTGATTTCTTAAATGCACAGGACCACCAAATAAATAATAATAAAAAGGCACATTGTCATTTTCATCCTGGGGACCCCAGTGAGAGTAGGGATCTCAGGTAGGCTCCTTGGAATTGGAACTGTTGTCCTGAAGAGGGCAAGCCTCTGTTTAACACTCTGAATCCAGGGCTTGCTGCAACCCTATGCTAGGTGACTCAGGCCTCTCTCCTCTCATTACAGGCTGGCTAACCACACAGCCTGAGTTGAGAAGGACATGAGCTGTCATAGCTCTCTCCAGATGAGAATTCATCATTTTCAATGTCTTGTGCTTAGAATGAGTCCACTGAGCAATGTGAAGTTGGTGGTGTCCAGGAAAATCTCCTGCTGTTCCTTCTGTATAATTCCTCTTCTTTAGGATTTCTGGTTAGGAACACGGACGGGTGTCTCAGTGCCCTGTTTTATGAAACTCAGCAAATTCCCTGGAAGGGATCAAGTTATTCTGCTGGCTCCACAGGCTCCCGAGTGTTCAGCAAGGGGATGTCTGTGTCCTTGCTGTTTACATCCCCGTCGTTGGGGTGGGAGAAGGTGTACGGTTCACTCTCTGACTCAGGAGGGGAGCAAGGAGGCAGCTCCTCAGTGGCCAACTTTGCAGTTGGGGCCCTGGAGCATATGGTGGGTGGGGAGGGAGGGCAGACCCCCATGGCGCCCTGGAACGGCCGGTAGGTGTCCACCTCGGGCTGCAGGAAGGACCCGCCGGAATCCTGTAGCAGATGCCCATACACCATGGTATCCTCGATGACCGCATATACGTGGGAATCATTGTCCTTTCGCCCTTTCTGAAACTTTTTTGGCTGTCTTGGCATCTCGGTATTGATGTTGCCATTATAGACACCCACGGCGGGGCCCTTGTTTGTCTTCTTTTTCCTATTTGGAAAAGGAACAAGACAGAAGTCAGAAAGGAAAGAATCTTAGATGGGTACCATCGCTACGGCCCTGCTAGAGCTTGGATTCTTTAGGGTTCTGACCGTGTCTTCCCCAAATCCCTCAAATTGCTCAGCATTTGAAACTGAAACTGTGTCCTCAGTGAACATTTAGAAGGGACCTGATTTTGTCTCCAGTTTTCCAAGTGGAAACAGAGATCACAGGTGGCGGAAGAGTGGTTTAGAGAGGGCACCTCTAACACTATCTGTGCCCAATTCGTTTTTGATAGATATGTGGTATCCAGTGGTGGAAACATCTGACAATCCCTTTCCCCTCCTTTCTACCAGAAATAGGCAGTGTCCCAGCCCATCTCAACCACATCAGGCTCAGTCATGCCCAGGTCAACTTTCCCACAATCTTAGCACTTTCTCGTAGCTCATGCTTTCTCTCTCTTTTGCCTGGGAAAAGCTCTGACCATATAGATTCTAAATGGTGACACAAGAGACTCAGGAGTCCAGGTTGTATCATAGTTTTCAGCATGAGTTGGGGAGAGGAAAACTCAGCATTAGCAGCGAGACCCAGTGCCTCAGCAGTCACCCCCAACAAAGGAAAGAGCTAAAAAGAAGACAAAATTCAGGCTGCAATGCCAGAGTTCTTCAGTAACACCATTAGCATTTGGATTTTAATGTTCTTTGGTACTTGGACCTGCACGGGCATTAGCGCTTGCTGCCACAGAAAACAAAGCTTTGCTCCCCATCTTCATGAACCAAACAGCAAGGAATGCTGACTTTTTAGCTGAGCAGTGATGCAAACGGAGGACATTAGCTCAATTAGCGTAATGGACCCTATAAGGCACAGGCTGGCAGTTCATGGTTGTGGACAGGCTCTCTGTAGTTTGCTGAGATAAAAATAAACCTGGTACCTTTAGCTTGTAACACGAAGCCCCTGGCCAGGATGATGGGTTCCTAAGGCTCCTGCCTGAAGCTCTGTAATGTTTGTCCCCACTAAAACTCTTCTCATGCTGTCCTGAAACCGACTGTTTATTTGCCTGTCTCTTCAGTCCCCCCACCCCAATAGAAGAGATTATCTTGCTCATCACTGTCCCCAGTACCTCAATGAATCCTAGTGCCCAGGAGACACTCAGGAAGTACCCACTTAGAGAACAAGTTGGATAGCATTGTCTCTCCTCGTTCTCACTAGACAACCTGTCCGTCCTCCTACACCAGCTTGGCCATGGATAGGCCTTATGCAAACCTGCCAGCCAGCAGCCTCACACAAGCAAGGCCTGTAGCAAGGCTGGGCTGATGATTTTCAGGCTTAAACTGGAGCTATTTCAAGATGAGGCAAGTGCTGGATCTCTTTCCTTGTCCAGTTCCCTCCTGATAAGGAAGCTGGGGCCCAGTGCTAATGCCACGCTTCCCCAACTGGGTGGGCTATTCCATGCACCCCAGATGAGAAAATTCCCTGAGAGAAACAGTAACATGATGCTTCCTTAAAAGCAGTCCTTTTTCCCCATGTGTTATAGGTATAGCCACTTCTCACAGAGAGAAGACCTCCTGCAAGCCAGTCCTTCCTCATCAGCAGAGACATTTGAAGACACTCTTATTGTAGACCAGGAATTTCAGTTGTTTGCTCAGGTCCACAGTTAATTTTTAAAAAAGAATTTTTTGGCCGGGCATAGTGGCTCATGCCTGTAATCCCAGCACTTTGGGAGGCTGAGGTGGGCGGATCATAAGGTCAAGAGATTGAGACCATCCTCGTCAACATGGTGAAACTCCGTGTCTACTAAAAACACACACACACACAAACAAAAATTAGCTGGGCATGGTGGCAGGTGCCTGTAGTCCCAGCTACTTGGGAGCCTGAGGCAGGGGAATCGTTTGAACCCAGGAGGTGGAGGTTGCAGTGAGCTGAGATCGCACCACTGCACTCCAGCCTGATGACAAAGGAGGAAGATTCTGTCATAAAAAAAAAAAAAAAAAAAAAAAAGAATTTTTTGAGGTTGGCTTTTTGGAAAGTGAAATCATGCTAAGGAAAATAACTCTCTCTCCCATGGCTTTAGTCAGAAATATGAGCAGAGTTTATAGAGTTTGGTAGCAGCATGGACTCTGTTTAAAAAGGTCAACATTTTCCTTTTATAAAATAGAAACTTGGTCTGGTGCGGTGGTTCTTGCCTGTAATCCCAACACTTTGGGAGGCCAAGGCGGGTGGATCACTTGAGGTCAGAAGTTCAAGACCAACCTGGCCAACAAGGTGAAATCCTGTCTCTACAAAAAAATACAAAAAAATTAGCTGGGTGTGGTGGTGTGTGCGTATAGTCCCAGCTACTTGGGAGGCTGAGGAAGGAGAATCATTTGAACCCAGGAGGTGGAGGCTATAGTGAACTGAGATCGTGCCACTGGCAACAGAGCTTATAATAAATTATATATGTATATATAATAAAATATAATAAATAAAACAGAAGTTGTCCTCCTGAGGGGATGGAAAGAGAGACTGAGGCAGTTAACTGGGCCTTCCTTCCTCTTGGCCACAGGCCTGGCGTCTGTAATATACCTGGAGCCCAATAGACAAGGATAAAGCAGTTTGCTTAAGAAACTGCAGGAGAACAAGCTGGGACAACACACATTCATTCTCCTTAAGGGGACGGAGGGAGTGGTTTCAGAGGCACAGTCTGGCAGAGCCTAGTGAGCATTTTCTTGCCAAGATCACCTCTGCTTGATCAATCTACTGAGCAAACAGCACACTGCTCGCAGGGGACTTGTGCTGAGGCAGCTGCACCATGAACTACAGGTGAAAATGTCACATGTGTTTTTTATCCCCGCCTCACCTCCAGGCATGGGACTTTTTTTCTCCTAAAAGCATGACTCACATCTGGCAATACTGTTTAACATTGATCTTTGGGGGAAAAAACGGGAAGCAAGAAAACAAAGTCAATAATTAACAATCCACCCAGTCTGTGTGATCTGAGGAGGCGTCAAATCAGATAAAGAGAGTAAGAGATTCCACCTACTTCTTTTTCACACAGCAAATGATGAGTCCGAGGGCAGACAGCAGTAAGGCTCCACCTCCCACCACTGTGATGAGGATGACAGTCAAGTCTGTGAGCAGAGACATAAAGAGACAGATGAAGAGGCAGCTGGGGTTAGCTCTACAATGAACTTGAGGCGTCTCCAAAAGCAGCTGTCATCTTTCTGAAGGTGGAACGCCACACATGTGGCTCCTTGTGTGCATTTGGGGCTCCTCACATCACGAAGTGCTTATTTCCTGTCCTTTTGGATCTGGGTCAGCCAATAGAAGGCAACTGTGCCAGTTCTGGGCCTAACTTTTAAGAGAATGTCAGCTTGCACTTTCTCTCTGAGAGAAAGCCAGCTACTATGTAAGAAGTCTGACTCTGCTGAGACCACCATGCTGTGAGGAAGCCCAAGCTAGCCATGTACAGACCCCACTGGGGAAAAAACCAGTCCAGTGAGAACCAAAGGCCCTAGACATATGTCTCCAGTTGAATTCTCCAAGCCATCCTCTCTATTTGTTCAAGGCTTCTGGTTGGGGCCCCAGATATCCTGGAGCACAGATAAGACACACTGCTATGCCCTATCTGAATTCTTGATCCACAAATTGTGGGTCAACAAAATGGCTATTGCCTAAGCCACCAAATTTTGTGGTAGTTCGTTTATAGCAATTAACAACTGAAACAAACTGAGGGACCTACCAGATCGACTCCAAAGGCTACTCCTGGCCTACACCAGGTGTGTTCCACCGATTGCCACAGTCTGTCTTGGAGAAGAGCAGAGCAGAGGAAGATAGGAGAAAGCAGGGAGTCAAAAGTCAGAAGTGAGGCAGCTAAAGGGAGGGTTGTTTCCTTTGTGCTGTCCTTTTCCTGCAGCTTCACAAACGAAAAAGAAAATAAATCAGAGGAGGAACCCTGTACCAAACAGAGATTTAGAATGTCTTGCTTGTTCACCAAGAAAGCAAAAGGTGAGATCCAAAGGAAAGAGGAATGGAAAGAAATGACAGAAAGTGAATCTAAGAGATGAAAAAAACCCAGGAGGTAACCTGTGAGTGTGGAGAGGTTTTCACTTGTGGCATTTGGCTCCCACCAGTTCTTTTGAGGCTAACCAGTTGTGCGGCTTGGATGGACCCTCAATCACACTGACCCCCAGAAAGGAAAAGGGAAAAAAGCAGCCTCATGGTCCCTTCTGGTTCTGACACTGTGATGCTCTGTGCCTTCACCGAGTAAAGGGCAGACACGGCCCCACCACAGCCTGTCTTGCCACACCTGCATTCCCTTGCCTGATACCCTTCAGTGGTGCCCATGACTTTGAGGAACAAAGGCAAACTCATCATCCTGGCTCCAAGGCCTCCCATGGAGGGTATTTCATGGAATCCAACATTTCACTGAGACTAAATAAAAAACCATGTACCTGTCAGACTTTTCAGGTCCCCATATTTTAATTCACGACACTGAATCCCATGATACTTTTATGAGGTGGCTATTATCTACTCTTTGTGGATGAGGAAGACCACAGGTGTGGAGAGACTTCCCCTATGCAAAAGAGAGATGAATGGTAAAGGATGCTGGCAGATTGACTAAAAAAAATCTAGGCTGGCCAAAAGAATGCAATCGAAGGGATGGTGTGAGTTCCTAACCTAAAAGTATCAAAAGACCTTATATGCCTCCTCCAGTCTCTTGTGGATCTCTCTGCCTCTGCCATGAAAACAGCCCAGGCTGAAGGATAAGAGACCATGTAGTGTCAAGCCAAGTAATCTCAGTTGTCTCAGATGATCTTAGCTGAGCCTCAGCTTTTTGAAAGCACCAAGCTAAGATCAGCAAAGTCCTCTAGCCAACCTGCAGCTGCCAGCAGGTGCACGAATGACAGAGCCCAGATAAGTCCAGCTCAGACCAAAATTGGGCCCAGCCAACGTTGGAGCAATAACAGATGGCTGCTATTAAGCCACTATGTTCTGGGATAGTTTGTTACTCAGCACTATTGATGCAATAGCTGACTGATACATGGACAGTCAGGACTCAATCTGTGTTTCTGACTTGTCTCCAGGCTTGCTCCCTATCCTCCAGCTGACAATTTTCTGTTTATCACCATCCCCAAAGACCCTGAAGGCCCTTACCCACAGTCCTTGGGGTAAGTGTCACCCAGAAGAGCAGGTCTAGCTGCTTGCCGCTCACAGGGCTGCAGTTAGAGATGTTGACCCAGAAGCTGTGATGGTGGAAGCTCGGCTTGGGGAGCGCATCCTCGTCCAGGCTGAAGATCTCCTCAGCCCGGGTCCGCTGCTCCTGGATGATCATGAATGCACGCCCTGTCTGGCATACCACGCCGGTCCGCTCCTTAAAGAAAGTGAGGCAGGCCACCTGGTCTCTGGGCACACTGATGTTCCAGGACACCGAGGTGAGGGATGGCAGGCCCCGGTCCCAGTTGGGGGTCCTCAGGTAGACCTTGCTTTTTGTGTCGGGGGTGACCGTGAAAACGCCTTCCTCTGCAGGAAAGGGAGGGAGATCCAGACAGATGTTTCATTCAGTCAACAAGGAAAGGGAGCGGTGGGGGAGATGAAGTCCAACTGTCCAGACTGTCTAACAACTTTCTGTGATGATGGAAATCTTCTGGATCTGCACCGTCTGATAGGGTAGCCACCAGCTACACGTCTGCTGAGCCTTGAAATGTGCCCAGCATGACCAAAGAACTGCATTTTAAATTTGTTTCATGTTAATGTATTATTATTAGTTATTTTTGAGATGGAGTCTCACTCTGTTGCCCAGGCTAGAGCGCAGTGGCACAATCTCAGCTCACTGCAACCTCCACCTCTCAGGTTCAAGCAATTCTCCAGCCTCAGCCTCCTGAGTAGCTAACACTACAGGCATGGGCCACCATGCCTGGCTAATTTTATGTACTTTTAGTAGAGATGGGGTTTCACCATGTTGGCCAGGCTGGTCTGGAACTCCTGAGCTCAAGTGATCTGCCTGCCTTGGCCTCCCAGAGAGCTGGGATTACAGGCATGAGCCACTGTGCCCAGCCTCATATTAATTTAAATTCAAATAGTTACATGTGGCTAGCACCACTGTATTGGTCAGTGCTGCATCAGTCTCAGTCAGAGTAGGTGCTCAGGACTTTTGAAAAAAAAAACAAAACAGGCAAACAAAAACCAGGCTAGTTTCCCAAACTGGTGGTTAGCTCAGCTTCCCTTCAGAAATGCTCTCAACGTAGCTACTATGTTCATCTACTGCCCTGCTCCAGGGTGGGGCTGGTATAGACTGATTTCTGTTTCAGAGATTAAAATATCTTCAGGTTCTGGGAAGAGTTCTAGAACTGCAAAGCTGAAAGAGCTCCTGACATGTCAACTAATCCCTTCCTTACCTTCAGGAGAGATAAAACCCACACATTCCACACTGATGAGAATGTGTCTTATTTGCAAAGACTCCTTGGAAGGAGTTTCTCTGGTAACCTTGGAGATATCAGACAGCCTGGACCCACTTTGACCTTATGACCAAAGATTCTTCTCCCTCCCACTCACACCTCAGAGAATAAGAGTATGAAATAAACATCAAACGAAGGTCTTGGTCAATTTTAAAATGGCCTCTAACTTAATGTGCTTGGAGCAACTTGTAATGGTGACTGTGACTTTTAAAGTCAACCATGTAGAAGTCACGTTGTGAGCCATTTGGACCTCATTTTTTGCCTCAGAACATGGAGTCCACATGCCAGCCTCCCAGGAGGGTTGCGTCTGCCCAGCCGTGCTGCTGGACTCTGGCTCCGGAGACTCACCTCCCTCCCAACGCTCCTCCTCCTGGGCTCTCTGCACTGCATTCTGAATTGTAAAAGCAGAGTCATAAAAATGTCTGCCTAAGGATTTTTATGTCACTACCTTAAAAATCCGGGACTGGGGAATATTTGGCTATTTCTCATTTATGTCCTGCCTGCTTCCAAAAAAGACTCAAACCTGATTATGTGTTTTGCTGCCTACCAACCGTCGCCTCCCACTGTCAGAAACATTTTTATTTCTAATCTCAGGAATTTTCCATGCTAGGTTAATGGTAAAGCCAGGATTAGGACTCACTATCTTTCAAATTTCTTGTGCAAGGACCAGCATACTGAGCTATTCCTTCTCTCCAAACTCGTAACTTAATTAAGGTGATCACAAAACTAAAATAAAATGAACACTTAAACTAAGGGGGCATGGAGATGGGGGAGACCCCCCTTACCTTTGAAATAAGGTATAAAGGACACCGTCAGGCCCTGCCTGGAGGCCTCTTGTCGGAAGCTGGGGGCAAAGGTGCGAAGGGTCACCGAGATGTTCTGCTTCACCTGGATCTGCTCGATAGAGCCTCCCGGGCAGAAAGAGCCGAAGTACAGGTCCTGGCTGGGTACGGCACTGGCTACGAGGTAGCTGAAGCTGGTGTTGCAGGGCTTCTCATGCGTATGCTGCTGCAGCTTCTGGGCTGGCACCAGCACCAGGCTGAGCCTGTCTTTGGGCACCAGCAACTTCCAGGAGAAGTCATGCAGCTCCACAGGCAGCTGGAGGATGTCACTGGGCAGCTGGAGTGAGTAGGACTTCCTTTGGCAGTACCGGTGGTCTGTGCAGCCTGGAAGAAGTGGGGCATGCTAGCCATGGACACAGGAGACCAGAAGTGCACCCTCCCCAGCTCTCCCGTCAGCCCGAGGTTGGGGGTCTGCATGCTGCCCTGCGTTTCCCTTCCATCTCTCTTTTCCCACCTTGCCCTTCACTTCCGGCTCCTCTGTGTACCTTTTCTAGCGGTCCCTCTGCTCTCTCACATTCTTACTGTTTACTAAGCTGGCAAACAAACTTCTGGGTAGTACTCAGGGTCGAAATTTCCTCTCCTTTTTTGCTTAAGTTCTTCCTTCTGTGTATCTGTGTCTTAGATGCTAAGTGTCATGGGGCAGGGCACAGGTTTCACTCCACCCAGACATGTTGCCCAGGAGGCAGTTCTGGGCAGTGGTTGGAGCTGTGAGTGGTGTTGGGGAGATGTCAGTTCGTCTTCTGACTCTGCCACTTCCTAAAAGGGTGTTCTCAGGGAGGTTACTTTGCCTTTTGTGGCCTTAGTTCCTGCATTTGTACAGATGCTAAGAGCACACATCAGAAGTCACGGTAGCCCAGCAGGGAGGTGGCTGTTGGTTTACTGGCCTTCAGTCATCAAACAATTTTTTTTTTTTTTTGAGACGGAGTCTCACTCTGTTGCCCAGGCTGGAGTGAAGTTGTGCAATCTTGGCTCACTGCAACCTCCACCTCCCATGTTCAAGCAACGCTCCTGCCTCAGCCTCCCGAGTAGCTGGGATTACAGGCACCCGCCACCACGCCCGGCTAATTTTTTGTATTTTTAGTAGAGATGGGGTTTCGCCATGTTGGGCAGGTTGGTCTGGAACTCCTGACCTCAGGTGATCTGCCTGCCTCGGCCTCCCAAAGTGCTGGGATTACAGGCGTGAGCCACTGAGCCTGGCTGATCAAACATTTTTTAAGTGACTAGTGCATGTCCAGCACCTGTAGGGGCTACCTGGATGAAAAACAGAACGAGCCAAAGTTCTTGACCTCAGGAATCGCAGTCTTGTGTGAGAGAAGACAAGAGGACAGTGAGTATGGAAGTGGGGGTGTGAGGTGTGGGGGGATGGGGATGGAAGAGGCTGGAGAAATCTGAGCAAAAGAGGAGAGGATCTCACAAGAGGAAGATTGGAAGGCTGGGCAGAGAGACATAAGCCTGAAAATGGGGCAGTGTGACACATTTCTGAGGGCTGCAGGCTCCATCTGAGGCTGGTTCCAAAGGGATGTATTGACACTCACTCTGCTTGCCTCTTGGTCACTCTTGCTCACCTGCACTGTGGGTGGGTTTTGTTTTTTTTTTTTTTTTTGAGTCTTACTCTGTTGCCCATGCTAGAGTGCAGTGGTGCAATCCCGGCTCACTGCAACCTCTGCCTCCCAGGTTCAGGCGATTCTCCTGCTTCAGCCTCCTGAGCAGCTGAGATTACAGGCGCCTGCCACTACGCCCAGCTAATTTTTGTATTTTTATTAGAGAAGGGGTTTCACCATGTTGGCCAGCTGGTCTTGAACTCCTGACCTCAAGTAATCCACCAGCCTCAGCCTCCCAAAGTGCTGGGATTACAGGCGTGAGCCATCGTGCCCGGCCAGATGGGCCTTTTTGATCGTATGATTTACAGTGTACCGAGGGAACCCCACTAACGCAAGGCAGGGAGAGAAGAGCTATCCACAGCCCGGGACGAAAGCACTAATTCAGGGGCGTACTTATGTTTTTTTCCACATTCATCCACAGACGTGTCAGATTATCGCAAAGGAAGGAGATTTTGTGTTTGGAGCCAGATGTCAGGGTGAGGTTGGTGCTGCAGGTCCGAGATTCTAGACACACGAAACAGCCAGGGACAAACTTGCGGCTCTGTTTGACGGGCCGTGGCTCGATGGTAAGTGACGTGGCTCGCTCATTACTCAAGTCAACCACGTAGATTTTATCTGAAACCACAAACAGAAAACAGGTATGAAGCATGGATCAGCAGCAACCACAGGAAACGGCTAAAATTGGTAGAAAACCTCTCCTGAGGAAGAAAATGGCATATCAGATCATGGATGGATAATGCTGGAAAAACGTATTATTAAGGCAACATTACAATAACTATAAAATAAAATTAAAAAGAAAAATAATGGACTTCACTGCAATAAAAACAGAGAAAATCATCATAAATGTGGAATAAACACAAACGATAAAAGTGAAAAAAAGATTAAAATATCTGTCCGATGATAGGTGCTACAAATAAGGTTAAAGGACAAGGGACACATCGGGAGAAAGTGTTTGCAATATAGAAGGATTGAGCAGCTCTTGGAAAAGGAGACATAAATGACCAAATATTTAAAATATAGAAAGTTCTTAATGTCACTTGTAATCAGAAAATGCAAGTTCAAACAAAGTGTCACTGTATCCCACTCCTCAGATCTGGGGGAAAGGTAGACGTCTGGCAATACCGAAAGCCGGGGAGGCTACAGGAAACAGGCCCTTTTGTACCCGGCCGGTGGGAGCCTGGAACAGCCTGTTACAGAAACATGGGAATTAGTAAAAGAATGAACTCTTGTCCCTTCTGGGAACCAAACAGTGTGACATGGCCACGTGTGCCCACGTTTAACTGCAGCACTGTGGTTGTGGAAAACGAGACCACCTTATACTGGAATAGAGAAACTATGGGGACATTCACAAATGGAATATTATGCAGCTGTTAAAAAGAATGAGGGAGGCCAGGCACAGTGGTTCACAGTTGTAATCCTAGGACTTTGGGAGGCTGAGGCGGGCAGATCACCTGAGGTCAGGAGTTCAAGATCAGCCTGGGTAACATGTTGAAACCCCATCTCTACTAAAAATACAAAAATTAGCCAGGTGTGGTGGCACATGCCTATAATCCCAGCTACTTGGGAGGCTGAGACAGGAGAATCGCTTGAACCCAGGAGGCGGAGGTTGCTGTGAGCCGGGATTGAGCCACTGCACTCCAGCCTAGTGACAGAGTAAGACTCCGTCTCAAAAAAAAAAAAAAAAAAAAAGAGGGAGATTTGAAAACCTAAATATAATATTGAGCAAAACAGCAAGTTGTAGATAATATGTAGAGTATGATACAATGCAGATGGTAAAATCTCTCTGTGAAACAAAAATAGCTATTTTTGTGTACAGACTTATGTATGCAGGTGAAGAGAAAAAACATCTGGAGAGAAATATGACAAATCTGTGACTGTGGTTACCCCAGGTGGGGAGCCTGGGAGTGAAGACAGACTGGGTCGTCAAGAAGGATTTTAGCTTTGCCTATAATATTTAAATTTCTAACAAGAACAGATTTACCTATTTCTTGTATCATTTGGAAAACTGCCAGATTATTGGTCACTTAAGTGATTTCTATAATTTTGCCATTAGAAATAAATGAATAGTGCCAGGCATGGTGGCTCACACCTGTAATCCCAGCACTTTGAGAGGCTGAGGCAGGTGGATTGCTTGAGGTCAGGAGTTGCAGACCAGTCTGGCCAACATGGTGAAACTTTGTCTCTACTAAAATACAAAAATTCGCCAGGCATGGTGGCGGGCGCCTGTAATCCCAGCTACTTGGGAGGCTGAGGCACAAGAATCAGTTGAACCCAGGAGGTGGAGGTTGCAGTGAGCCGGGATCACGCCATTTCACTCCAGCCTGGGCAACAGAGCAAGACTCTGTCTAAGAAAAAAAAAAAAGAAAGAAAAAAAAAGAAAAGAAAAAGAAAGAAAGAAAGAAAAAAGAATAGGGATACCTTTTCAACTCTCTAGAATAGATTACCAGCTTGGTTTATAAAAGAGTCATTTCACTTTTTAATGTTATCCCTAGAAAGCTCTATACCACAGATGCCTGGGGATCAACTTCTACTGAGTAGCTTTTTAATTTCATTCATTCTTTTGTTTAAAAAAAAAAAAATCAGATTAGGAAGGCACCTGTGCAAAGTGGTGCTAACTTTGCAATTCAAGGGTGTTGGCAATATCACCCATCAGGGTCAGTGAAGGAGTTCAATTCTAGCTGAGAAAGCTCTGTTTCCAAAGAGGCCTACTAAACTTCCTTCTTCCTCGTAACAGGAACCATATAATTGATGGAATCGCTCCTTTTGAACTGGCTGCAGGGAAGCTCGGTGTCATATTAGAAGCACAATTAGGAAAACGTTTTATGGCTGTCATATCTGTTAATTACCTGCTGTAGTTCTTACTATTTTCCATGTAAATTTTGACATCATACCCAATAGTGCTTTAATTAGAGAGATGCCATGTCTAGAGCTGAAGTATATATTCTAATGCTGCTAACTTAAAATATAATTCGATTTAGAAAATAGTCAGCTTTTCAATCACCTAGCCCCACATCGAGGTCATTTCTACTGTCTTTCAAAACTCACCTTCATGGTTACCTCCAGGACACCTCCCCACCCCAAAGCTGTGTTAGGAGCCCCTCTGATTCTGCAGTCCCAGCTTACCTTTACCAAGGCCCAGCCACAGAATGCAGTAGTCTCCCCACCCGCTCTTCCCTCATTTCCATCTTACCAAAGCCATGCATGCACATACTTTAAAGCAGAGATTCTCAGCCTTTATTATTATTATTATTATTTTGGGGGACAAAGTCCCACCCTGTCACCCAGACTGGAGTGCGGTGGCTTGATCATGGCTCACTGCGGCCTCAACCTCCCAGGTTCAAGCGATTCTCCTCCTTTAGCCTCCTATCTGTGAAACAAAACAGCTATTTATATGTACAGACTTATGTATGCAGATGAAGAGGAAAAAGATCTGGAGAGAAATATGACAAATCCGTGACTGTGGTTACCCCAGGGGAGGAGCCTGGGATAACCACAATAAAACACGCTCTGTTCCACTGCTGCCTATAGATCATTCAGTTTCAGGTTCCCTACTCAGGAAGATGTGGATTTCTCCTCCTTACCCCACACCCCCTCCACACCCCACACCCCCACAACACAGCACAGACTAGCGAACACTCACACCACACAAATCCCATTCCCATTTCCCCATCTTCCTGATAGCGTCATATTTTCAGCTAGATCTTCATTCTGTGTTTGTGTAATCGTGACTATGTAATAATACTAACAGTGTTTAGGTAGTCATACTATATTGCATACTATAATTATTTTTCCTTTCTGCATGAAATTTTGTGTTCCCTGGAGTGAATTATTGTCATTTTAATCATTTCCTTAGTTTCTATGTACTTATCAGTAATTTGATACTCAAACTCTCTCCCACTTGAATAAATCACCTTTCAATAAATTTGAAAACATTAGGTACTTCCTCAACTTCTGAAGAAATCTCTCCAGAGCCTTCTCAACGCTCTAATCTAAAGGGGCTGCTCTTGACGCCTGGTGCCCAGGTGTGGTCCTCGATCTCTTTCACTGTCATCGCGGGATTCCCTTTGCTTCTCCCTTGGACTAGATCCTGGACTTCCTGGATCCATCTTTTCTTTCTTTTTTAAAAAAATTTTTACTTTCTTTTTAGGTGGATTACAGCCTTCAGGTGCTTCTTGAGAAAGTATATATGGGGGTCAATTTTTTTAGATCTTGTAGGTCTAAAAATGTCTTTATTCCGCCTTCACACTTAATTGTTTGGCTTGGTATAAAATTCTAGGTTGGAAATAATATTCCTTCAAAACTTTGAAGATCTTGCTCCATTGTTTTGTAATTCTCAGTGTTGCTGATAAAGTTTATTGCCATGTGGTTTCTTCTTCCTCTGTATAAAACTTTTTTACCTCTTCTCTAGAAGCTTGTGGGGTCTCTGTGTCCCTGATGTTCGGAAATTTTACAAAACTGTGCCTTGGTGTGGGTCTGCTTATATCCATTGCGTCTGGTGGTCCCTTTCAGTTGGCAACTGATATCCATTAGTCCTGGCAAATGTTCCTGAAATGCTTTGTGATGATTCCCGTCCTCCTATTTTTTCTGTCTAAAACTCCAACTATTTGGATATTGGGCCTCCTTGACTGGTCCTTGAGTTTTATATTTTCTCTTCCTTTCTATCTTGTTGGCTTTTTCTTCACTCCACTTTCTAGGAGATATCCTCACCTTTATCTTTCAGCCCTTTTGACTCTTCCATTTCCGCTAACATATTTTTAATCTCCAAGAGTTCCTTGGAGATTTGAACTCTTGGAGATTAAAAAGGAGCTTTCTCCTGCAAGCCCTTTTTAAAAATTACAACCTGTTCCTTTTACATAAATGCAGCATCTCTTCTTATTAACTTGAGAGTCTTGATAGCTGATTTTGTTTTAGTTTTTTCTCCCCCTATAGTCTCTGTTTCCTGCAAGTGGCTTTTCTTCTATTCGTTTGTTTTAGTCTTTGTATTTTTCATTAGCCTTCATCAGATGTCTGGGGATCTATACACTGCTCTTATTTAAAGTGAGGCACTAATGCTATTTGGAATAGCTCTGCTTGTTGACTGGGCTTCTCAATAGAGTGATATGGCCAGATTGCTTCCTGGGGAGCCCAGAACATCAATATCTTTGGGTCTTCTCTCTTAGGTTGGTCAGATGCCCTCAGAGAAGAAGTCATTCTCTACCAAAGGGAAGAAACATACCCATGGGTACCAGAGGTGAAGGATGAAGCCTCATGCTCATTACTTCAATTTTACTCAATCCCCCGTGATCAGCTTAGTACCTCCACCTTCAATGTGACTGGGATCTTTGGTTCAGGGACTCCCATCTCAGGAAAAGAAACTTCTCTCTTCTGTCAGCTAAGGAAAGAACAGTCGTTTGGCTGCTTGTTGTCAAGGAGACCATCTGGGGCTCCAGTGGCTCTTCCCACCTTAGCCCCACATTTGCCCCCAGTTCTGGAGGAGACTTGCTGCCAATTCTTGAGGCTTTGCAGGATAAAGCAGATTTCTTCTTGGTTTTTCCCACTGCTGCCCTTTCACGTCTGCTGGATCAGTTATCACCTTTCTACTTTATGAAATGTTATATTGTTTCCTTTCCATTTCTCTTTTTTCCTTGAATTTTATGCTTTTAAAAATATTAAAAAAACTGTACCTTAAAAATGTTTTAAAATGCTTTAAAAATGTTCTAAGAAAACCCATTATTGTAGGGTGTATGAAGGGGGTAAAGCCATCTTTAATGGGAAGTCATGATTTTCCTTTTACTTGTTCATCTTTCCCACCAGAATGTGAACTACATGGCTCCACATAACTGGTATATGGTAGAGGATCAATTACAATGTTAGGCTGTTCATCCTCATGATATGCTTGAGAGGGAGTGTGTAAATCAGCTGAGGCTAAATTATGCTGCATTAACAAATGATCCCCAAATCGGAATGGTTAGAATAACAATGGTTTATTTCTTGTTCACTTTATATATTCATTGTGAGTTGGCTGCAGCTCTGGCTTACGTCTTCTGAATTCCAGATCCAAGTTGAAGAAGCCTCTATTTGTGACACAGCAGTCTTGTGACAGAGCTTGAAAACGTGAACCACATGATGAGTGCTGAGGCTTCTCTCAGAAGTGGCAGGCTCACCTCTGTTCACATCTCATTGGCCAAAGCAAACTCACCTGGCCAAGGCTGTGGTCAATGCAGTATCAAGTCTAATCCTCCCTCAGGAGGGGTGGTGAATATTTTAGAACAAAAAGCAATCTAGCATACTATGCATTATCACTACCATTTCGCAGACAGAGAAACTAAGGTGAGGAAGTGGTGAGTCTGGCATTGAAGTCGACATCTTCCTGATTACAAAGCCTGTGCTCTTTCTATGATGCTCACTGCTTCCTTAGACCCAACTGCCTCTCCTCTAGCCTGGTGGCTGCACTGAGGAGACAAGAAATTGTGTGGGCCCTGGGACTGGCTTCATGCAGCTCACTTATAGATGACACACTCATGGAAAAACTCTGCCAACTGCCATCCAGTTTCAAGACGATAGTGAAGCTGTTCCTTGATGTGCTGTAGAAGTGTATTAAATGTGGTCATGTGCTGGGTGCAATGGTTCATGTGTGTAATCTTAGCACTTTGGGAGGCTGAGGTGGGCAGAACCTGAGGTCAGGATTTGAGATTAGCCTGGCCAACATGGAGAAACCCTGTCTCTACCAAAAATACAAAATCAGCCGGGCGTGGTGGCACATGCCTGTAATCCCAGCTACTCAGGAGGCTGAGGAAGGAGAATCACTTGAACCTGGGAGGCGGAGGTTGGAGTGAGCTGAGATCATGCCATTGTACTTCAGCCTGGGTGACAGAGCAAGACTCCATCTCAAAAAAAAAAAAAGAAAAAAAATGTGATGCTTGCTTTTGTTCAACAACCGTTCATCATATATGTACAGAGGGCCTGTTTCTACTTTCAACACTATGCTCCAGTGTTGGTACACACAATAAATAGACTTTTCCTTACAGAAGGTTGCAATTTAAACTTGCATTAGGTAATACTGTTTTTATTATCTTCATTTTTTTTTTTTTTTTTGAGATGGAGTCTTGCTCTGTCACCCAGGCTGGGGTGCAGTGGCGCGATCTCGGCTCACTGCAACCTCTGCCTCCCAGGTTCAAGTGACTCCCCGCCTCAGCCTCCCAAGTAGCTGTGATTATAGGCACTCGCCATCATGCCTAGCTAAGTTTTGTACTTTTGTAGAGACAGGGTTTCACCATGTTGGCCAGGTTGGCTTTGAACTCCTGACTTCAGGTGATCCGCCGCCTCGGCCTCCCAAAATGCTGGGATTACAGGCATGAGCCACCATGCCTGGCATATCTTCATTTTATAAAATACAAATTTAAAGCTTAAAAAGGTTAAGTAATTTGCCCAAACTTACACAGCTAGCTGGTGGGTAGTACCCAACATCCAAACATACCATCTTAACCTTTCCTTTCAATATCTTCCCTTGATTAAAAAAAAAAATATATATTTGCTGGGCATAGTTCCATGGGAGTGGATTAGTTTTCACAAGAGTGGGCTGCTATAAAGCTAGGCTGCCTCTCATGTTTTCATCTTTTTCACACGTGCCCGCTTCCCTTGCCACTCCTCTGCTACATTATGGCACAGCAAGAGGCTCTCATCAGAAGCTGAGCAGATGCTGGTGCCATGCTTCTTGGACTTTCCAGTCACCAGAATCGTGAGCCAAATAAACCTCTTTTCTTTATAAATTACCTAGTCTCAGGTATTCTGTTACGGCAACACTAAATGGACTATGAGAGTAGGTATAAATTTAACTTCAAAAGAATCTGCCAGCCAACTCTCCCAGGTGGTCACACCATCTGACACTCCCACGAGCACCCCATAAGAGCTCTGTTGCCCTCCATTCTCACCATCATTTGATGTTCTCAGCCTTTCTTGTTTTAGCTATTCCAGTGGGTGTGAAATGCTATTGTGGTTTTACAGTTTATGTTTATTTTGAAAATTTTTGTATAATAATCAGGTGGACTGTGGTGAGACACCTCATGTCCCAGCTAAAACAGAAGTGCAGTTTATTGATTCTGGGGGCAAGAGAGACCTCCTGTTATGAGGAGGCTCTCCGTAATATCACACTTCACTCCACTTTCTTTTTTGCATTTGTACCTCATTCATTAGTCATTTTACACATGTTCTTTCCACATTTCTTTTGGTTGGATCTCAAAATAACCCGAGGAACCTGAGGGGTAGACGCAGTTAATTTCCCTGCTGCCTACAGAATGTTTTCATATGTGGCTTCAGCAGGCAAAACAAGGTGGAAATAAGCAGCCCTCACCTCTCATAGATGGGTGTTTTAAATGTAAAATTACCTATTAACATTCATAAATCTATGGAAAGACAAAACAGATCTTTATTCATTGTGTTCTGTGTGCTTTGACAAGTTGCCTTATCTGACCCTCACAACATGGGGGGAAGGAAGAATGACTATTGTTATTTTACAGCTGAGAAGGTTGCAAATTAACTGCTCAATGTTCCCTAATAAAGGGGCAGATCTGTGATCTGGACACAGTTTCCTGCCTTGAAAGAATCCCATAGTTTTTCTACAACATTGCAGATGCCTTCATATAAAAAACATTTGAGGCCGGGCATGGTGGCTCACACCTGTAATCCTGGCACTTTGGGAGGCTGAGGCGGGCAGATCACCTGAGGTCAGGAGTTTGAGACTAGCCTGACCAACATGGAGAAACCCCATCTCTACTGAAAATACAAAATTGGCTGGGCGTGGTGGTGCAAGCCTGTAATCCCAGCTACTTGGGAGGCTGAGGCAGAAGAATCGCTTGAACGCAGGAGGCAGAGGTTGTGGTGAGCTGAGACGGTGTCACTGCACTCCAGCCTGGGCAATAGGAGTGAAACTCCATCTCAAAAACAAACAAATAAACAAACAAAAACATTTAAGCCTGACATTTAACCCCCACCCCCACCAAAAGAAAACCCTTCACTATTTAATAGTTACGGACACTGTTTTAAAAGCTACACTGGGGACCTTTGAAGGGATTAGGTTACTGACTGATGTTTCATAAAGGCCCCTAACCATTTTTGTGGTATCTATAGATATTTTTTTTTCTTAATGGACTCCATGGGAATAAGTCAAAGGCCATAATACCTGTCAGCTCTGGCAGGACAAATTCATGGAGCACAAGTTACCCAACAACAACAAAAAACAAGAAGCAAAAACAAATCCAATAATTATTTAAGGTTCCAGGTGGCTTCTGGAGGTTACAAAAGCCAAAAAAGGAGCAATATATCTGCTTCTACAACCAGCATTTACCCAGAGTGCTTAACAAAGTTTCCTGTGTAACACACTGGAAATGCACATCTGCTTTTCACATGTGACTCATGATCACCCAGAAACCCATGGGTTTTGAAGATAATTGTTTGTTTGTATATTCAGGAAAGCAAACAGAGTTTCCAAAAGCTAGAAGAGGATGCATAAAGCAGTAGGCTAGTAGGCTAGAAGGCTCTCCCTAAACAGCATAATATAGATGGGTAGAATACTGTATCATAACTCATATAATCATTATCAGCAGGGCCACTTGAACCTTTAGAAATTATACAAAGAGAGAAACAGGCTGCCTGGTGAAAGTGGTAATAACATCAGGCATGACATGGTAATACTGTGCTATCAAAAAAGAAAGGAGAGGGTGCATTGTGGAGCACTTAAAAACAAGATTTGTTTGGTGAACATGAACTGAGCTCTCAGACATCCCTGGTTTGCACATTGTGGGCAGCTGAAGCCATCACTGCTTACAGATGTGGTCACAGATGGCCACATCAGTTATTCCTCAGTTCCTGGGTAATCGTACATGACTCAACTTAAAACACAGGATGTCTGTGGTGAAGCCATGGAAAAATATTCCCTACAGGAGTTCTCTGGGTCTAGTTTGAACCTACCTGATGTTTCTCAGCTACGTAGAAAGAGGACTGTTAGTAGATATTTTTATTTTGTTTTTTGGACAATTAGGGTCAAGGTAACATCTGTCTGTTTTTTTTTTTTTGTAGCCTGGGCCCACCGTGCTCAGGTTCTGCTGTGGATAATGAGGGGTTTGGGCTGGCTGTTGCCTCTCACAGCTTTCTCCACCCCTGCTGAGGCTCTGGCTTTCTATGACTGCTCTTTGGCTTGAGGCTCTGCCTTTGTTCTTATTTCTGATGCCCTTCTCCTTGTCTGCACCCCCCGCAAGCAGCTGCTCCCATGGGTACCCCACTTCACTGTATCTGCCTTGCCACTTCAGATGGGCTGTGGATTCTTATGGCACATCTGGCTCTTAAGCCACTTTGGACAAGATGCTGACTCCTGAGATTGGTGCAACACGGATTTATGCAGGGCCTGGAATGTACCAGAAGCTGTGGTGGGAATAGAAAGAGCAATAAGATAAGATTCTTGACTGCGAGTTTAGTGAGATGTAGACATGGGGACAGATAAACCCATGTTGTGTGAAGAATGCAAACCACCCACGTGTGTACTCCTGGGGTAGTGGCTTTGGTCTGGGTAGTTGTTCCCCTGCTTCTGGGGACAAAGGAAAGTCAAGTTAGGGCAAAGCCTGGATAGGACTCAGAGAGGTGCAGCAGTGAAGGAGTCGAGGGGGAGACTAGCCCCAACAGGTTTCCTCTAGCACTCACAGGAGAAGCAAGGGCAGACGCTCTGACCCAAAACTCAGTCCCCTCTCCCAGCTTCTTTCTCAGTTCCAAGGCTAAGAAAGCAGGAGCAGCACATAGAGCTCTTCTAGCAGTCATGAGTGGCATATACCATCAGCATAGATGGGGCCTCGTGCGCAGCCTGAGAAGGGCCAGACTCTGCCCAGAGTCTCCCCTTGGTATTCCTACCAGCCTGCGGTCCTTCCAACTTCACCACACACCATTGGAACTCCTTCCATGAGTGACTTGCTGCATCCTAACAGTCATCTCTGGGCCACAGCCTAATCTCTTTGTTTGGACAAGTGTTGTGTCTTTCTTTTCTTCTCTCTCTTTCTCTCTTTCTTTCTCTTTCTCTCTCTCTCTCTTTTTTTTTTTGAGACAGAGTCTTGCTCTATTACCCAGGTTGGAGTGGGTGGCCCAATCTCAGCTAACCACAACCTCCGCCTCCCAGGTTCAAGTGATTCTCCTGCCTCAGCCTCCTGAGTAGCTGGGACTACAGGCATCTGCCACCATGCCTGGCTAATTTTTTGTATTTTTAGTAGAGATGGGGTTTCACCATATTGGCCAGGCTGGTTTCAAACTCCTGACCTTATGAGCTGCCCACCTTGGCCTCCGAAAGTGCTGGGATTATAGTCGTGAGCCATCGTGCCCAGCCCGTGTTGTGTCTTTTGTAACCCTGCATACCTGCCTTGACCTAGAACCCTGCAGGAAACATTTAAAGAGCGCTCACTACCTGCCGAGCACTGTACTACCTCACACTGTCCTCACAACACCCCGATGAGGACAGTCTTACCACTTCCACTTTACAGATGAGCAACTGGGTCACAAAGAGGTGAAGTGACTTGCTCATGGACAAAGTAAGTAGGGGAACCAGATTCAAATCCACGCAGGCCAACTCCAGGTCATTGCCCTTAACTATGGGGCTATGCTGCCTGCAGTACAAGCTGCCCACAAAAAACTTAGCGAATGAGAGAGAATAAAGAATGGGGGCTGGGAGTGGTGGCTCACACCTGTAATCCCTGCACTTTGGGAGGCCGAGACGGGCAGATCACTTGAGGTCAGGAGTTCAAGACCAGCCTGGCCAACATGGTGAAACCCCATCTCTACTAAAAATACAAAAAATTAGTTGGGTGTGGTGGCAGGCGCCTGAAATCCCAGCTACTCAAGCTGAGACAGGAGAATCACTTGAACCCAGGAGGTGGAGGTTGCAGTCAGCTAAGAGCCGAGGTCACACCACTGCACTCCAGCCTGGGTGACAGAGCAAGACTCTGCCTAAAAAAAAGAGAATGGGTCAGACAAACGTAGGGGCACAGGACTGGTTTCCTTGGGCTAGCCCTTGAAATTTAGGGTCCACATGGGGGTTCAGAAGATCAAGATGAAGCTGCCCAGAGATCAGAGTTCTCAGGCAGTCCAGCCCAACCTAAGTTTATCCCCAAAGGTATTTCTGCCGCCAAGTCCACTCACTCTTCTAGAAACAGTGCAAAGTTAGAGGCCTTGACACCGCTAAACACCTCTCAATGGCAGTTACTGCCCTTTAATCTCAGCACTAAATCCACATCCTTCTTGACAGTGTTTATAGCACGTTTAACAATTTGATTAGTTTTAGAAATCAACTCAGCTGATGTTACAGTTAACAGAATTAATCCGAGCTTCTAAGCAGCATTCCACCATGACTGAGGTGACAAACAAATGCCTGTCTTCTAAACCCCAAAGCCACTCCATTTCTAAACCCTTTTGTGACTGTTTGCCACATTCTGATTGTACAACTGTGACAGTGGAATCATAAAAATGTCTCAATGGACACGTACACACACACTACATATATATGTGCATATGTGAGTGTGTGTGTGTGTGTGTGTGTGTGTGTATATATATATATATATTTTTTTTTTTTTTTTTTTTAGACAGAGTCTCTCTCTTTTTCCCCCGGCTGGAGTGCAGTGGCCCAATCCCATCTCACTGCAACTTCTGCCTTCTGGGTTCAAGCAATTCTCATGCCTCAGCCCCTCAAGTAGCTGGGACTACAGGTGCATGCCATCATGCCTGGCTAATTTTTCAATTTTTTGTAGAGACGGGGTTTTGCCATGTAGTCCAGGCTGGTCTGGAACTCCTGACCTCAAGTGATTTGTGTGCCTTGGTCTCTTGCCAAAGTGCTGGGATTACAGGTGTGAGCCACTGTGCCTGGCCCCATGTATACATATCTATACACACATATACATACATACATATGGACATTTCCAGGGCAGCACCAGTTGGGCAATCCCTCTAGTGGATCCCACACTGTCATTTTTCTGATGCTTATCAGCCCTACAAAAATCAGCAGCATGCCATTCCATACTCCCACTTAATTTTTCTGGCTGGCTCTGCCTACTTCCTAGAAGTAAATAATAGTAAAAACAAGAATGAGAATCAGCCCTCTGGACAGCACCCATCCTCAGCACACATCAGACATGTCCTGGCTCAAGACCACTTGCCACAACTCACTCCTTCACATCATACATGAGCCCCAGGAAGAGCCACTCTGAGTTCATTTTGTATCTTTTATCTCAAAATCTGTACTACACCCTTCAGGGCCAAGACTGGGATGAGGCAAGCCAGGCACCCACGGAGCAAAGTTTAAGGAGGTGCTCACTCTCAGGGGCTGACCTTGCAGTTACATGACCCTGGGAGTGGGTACCTCCTTAAATATTGCACCCTGGACACTTTGCCTCACCCTTGTCCTGGCCTTAACTCCGCTCCTCTGTGTTCATGGCATCTCAGCAATGTTTGTGGAATGATGTCCAACCTAATTCTCATCAACTTAACTGGGCTTCAGTATGGGCCAGAGCACAGACTCAGAGCTCAGAGCTTGCTCTGCTCTTGACAAGCTGTGTGATGTCAGGCCAGTTCCATAACCTCTCTGAACTTTCTGGTTTCTCATTAGTAAATGAAGATAATTCCCACCTCCCCTACAGAGTTGCAATAAAGATTAGCTGAGATTGTGCAAGTGGCATGCTTAACCCAAGATGACATGCAGAGTAAGTGTCCATAGTAGGGGCACTGAGCCATAAAACTCTAAGTTCCCATCATCATTGCTGATAGTGCGGGTACATCCTCATTCACATTGCGGGGTCAAGACATAAGATCTAGAAAATGACCTTTCCATGCCTTGGTTAAAAACAATTTAGCATCTTGAATGCAAGATTGCTTTTTATTGTGCTGAAATGGAACTACATACCAGGTGTTCACCAACGAGCCTGTCTCACTGCCTAGCAACCCACTTCCTGAAACTCTTCCCGGGTCCAGAGTCTAAGTGTTTCAGAAGCCACAGGCGAGAAACAGGAAGGGAGCCTCACCCCAGGCGGACTACCCAGGAAACAACGAAGGTGCTGGAGAAGGAAGAAAAAGGAAAGTAGGGCTCACTCACTGCTTTCATTTTGTGGATGTTGGACCAAAACTTGGAACTGCAGTCGGAGGATCCCTGGGTTCTGGGCATCTTGGTCACAGCCTTGCAGGGAGAGGTTGAAGTTCCCTGCCATGTTCCCAGGCTGCTTGTCCTCCAGCTTGAACACCTCGGGGTTGGTGGTGGAGCCCGGGATGTAGTACTCAACCCGCTCCTCCTTCCTCTCGCAGTTGGAGAGGTTGAAGTTGAGGAAGGAGATGCTGGCCCGCAGGTGTGCAGGAATGACAAACTGCCACGTCATGAGCTCATCCTCAGGGAAGCCTTCTGGGTAGTTGGCAGACATCAGGGTTGCTGAGCCTTCACCCTCAAACACAGACTCGATGATGCACAGACCTATTGGGAGTGGAACCCAAACCAGAAAGAATAGGGGGCAATTAGACCCTGTGCTGGTTGTCTGCAGCCGAGGGGTGGGGATATAGGAAAAATGACTGCAGTTCTCAGATCCTGAGCAGAGGGTCTGGATAAGGTATATTTGGACTCAAGGCAGAGATTGGGAATGCAGACACATTGGTGGTGTGCGAGTAAGTATTTAATAAGCGGTCCGGTGGTAAAGGGGAAAGCCCTGACTTATAGCATCTGCCCACTTCCATAGTGGATATAAATACTCCCACCATGGCTGATTTCAAACTACCAATACCAGGTGACTGAATGTGGAGTTGGGTAGTAGCACACCTTTATGTTTTTCCCTCCATACAGATATGATGATACAAATAACCCTGACAGCACAGGCAACATTAAAATAATTAGGAAGTGATGAGTTTTGAGTATTTATTATCTTTGTTTTAAAAATAATTTATTTAATCATAAGTTAATTTAATTCTATTTTTTATAACGGATCTGTTTCACATCAGCTCACAAAATGCCTGAACACTTAACAGTCAGCTCTCTGCCAGGCACAGTGGCTCATGCCTGTAATCCTAGTACTGTGGGAGGCTAAGGCAAGAGGATCACCTGAGGTCAGGAGTTCAAGACCAGCCTGGCCAACATGGCGAAATTCCGTCTCTAATAAAAATACAAAAATTAGCCGGGCATGGTGGCGCATGCCTGTAGGAGAATTGCTTGAACCTAGAGGTAGAGGTTGCAGTGAGCCAAGACAGCGCCATTGCACTCCAGCCTGGGCAACAGAGTGAGACTCTGTCTCAAAACAAACAAAAACAAAAAAACAGCTTTGATGAGCCAGTGTGAGTGAGTTCTGCACATCACTGATACATTTACAGAAAATATGAAAGAGATGGAAGACAAAGAAGTTAGAAATGAAGCAATCAAGGTGGGTCTGTGAACCAATCCTTTGTCATTTTTTGAAATGACATGCAAAAAGGATAAAGAGAATCACCCCGTTTGTTTAACAGAGAAGAGGGGGTTCACGCTAGGAATGAGTGGCCCATGTCATTTATAGAAGAGCAGGATCTTCCTTTATGGTATTTAGATCGAGTCTTTGAGATTTGCTGACATTTGGCCATTTCTGACCTAGAACAATGAAGATTTTGTGTGTTTTAATCTAATCAGATAGTGGGGAGGGGCTTGCTCACGTTTTATAGATGAGCGGTTTGCAATGCTGAAGCCGGAGACATTTCTGGGGTGGAACCATGGTAGGTGTAAGGCCATTTTCACTCCTTCTTGCATCTTGATCCGGGACACAGTGCCATTGCTGCAGAAGGTTCCAATCCTGACCACAGTGGCATCGATTCGGCCGCTGATGGAGTGAGTGACTCCGTCTGGGCAGCTCTCACCCGGACCAATCTGCCTCAGGCGAGGGATGGAAAACTGCAGCTCTAAACCGATGCTCTTATGGGCTTTGACGTCCCAGATGAAAGTTCTGTTGAGGGTAGGCAACAACGATGTTGAGGGCTGAAGCTGAACCTCCCCAAAAGGACATGGGCCCGACATACAGTCTGAAAAACAGTCATAATAGCAATTTTGATCACAGATGCTCCAAGGCCCCACACCACTCCTCCTCTACCACTCAGCCCCCTGTAGCAGACTCTTTGGGGCTCTGCTCGGGTGGCCTTTACCAGGCAGGGGCACCCAGGCTCCAGGTTCTGTGAGTCTTAGTGGCCAATGGCTCACAGATGTAGCCTCCTTCAGGGAAGTGCCTCAGCTGGGGAGAGCTGCCTTGAACCAGAAAAGCCTGAAAGGTGGTGCAGCCCCTCACGCCCATCCCAAGGGAGAGGTGCTGTCTATAGTCAATAATGGCCTCCTGCAGGAATTAAAAAGTCTGACCTCCTTGCTTCAAGTGACATACCTGGGTATGCCATTCATACTCTGGAGCCCCCATGGGGTCAGGCTGAGGCTACCCTTCAGCTAAAACCACATTTAAACTCAGCTACATGCCCTGCTCTATCCTGCTTTCCTCACTTCTGAGAGCACTTTCTTGATCAATGACTTAAACAAAAAATCCCTGTCTCAGGCTCTGCTTCCAGGTCACCAGACTTGAGACATCTCTTAACTACTGTGATTTCCACATTAAGTTCCTGGGGTCCAGTGGGTGAAGCCAGAAGGAGGGCATTTGCAGCAGAGTCTGTGCTTTGGGATCTCCTACTTCTCCTGTACTGAGAGAGTCACGATTTCACAATTTGTAGAGCACAGTGCCAAGATTCATCCTTTAAAACTGGTTTCCCATCAACACATTCATCAACATAGTGAATACACTCTGAATGTGCAACTCCCCTGGACGGCTGGAACCTGGCAGCACCATTTCTCTTCCTGAGCTGCTTTAATGCTGGTATTTTATAACCACTGCAGTTTAATTTATTTTTTTAAGGCTAACAGCTAATGACATCCCTTGATATATTTGTTTCCTAAGCCTTTTAAAACAAAGCAAGAAACATTGTCATCAAGGAGGAAACAAGAGGAAGGCGAGGGGAAGAACATCAAGGTTTTGTTGTCTTGAGCAGGGGGCATCTGAAAGGTGTGAGGGACTCTGGCCTCCGTAATAATAATTTGTGAATCTTTACTGCTGTTCTATTGGGGTATTTGAAAGTACTGTCCACTCAAAATAGAATTATGGAGAATTTCAGATCAGTCTTAGATCTCTGACATCATCCAGACCTCAGATTTTTGCAAAGCAGTCGTGGATCCAGGTGACTTGGGCTGGCACGTGCAGCAAGTACATGGCAATCCCAGATCCCAGGACGAAAGCTCAGGCTGTGTTTGGTCAACCTTTTCTTGTCAATGCACTATGCTGTCTAACCAATAACACAGGGTTAGATAACATGATGACTAACGTGACTAAAGTTAGACTTTACATGTTGGTAAAGGTAGTACCTATTTTAGGACCTCATGGAAACTTCGATGTTTATATCAAGCCACCTCTTTCTTTCAAAAGCTGGCCTCAAGTGATTTTCCACTCACACCTCCAGTGTGCCCAGGGCAACATCAGTTGGCTCTGGCTAGGTTCTGTACTCTTGTGGGAACACTTAACTCTTGTAAGGCAGTGACTCTTAGCTCTGGTTCTACCTACAACTCACCTGCGGGCAATTTAAAAACTACACATGCCTGGGCCATCCCAGGGATTCTGATTTAATTCTATAGCAAAATCTGGAGTCAAAAAGCCCCATCTGCCAGCCTCAGCTCTGTCACCAGCCCTGTGACACTGCAAGATCAGGTTATGAAAGTAATTTTTCATGTGATGCTAAGAGCTTTGTTTTTTAGGATGAACACACAGGTAAGAGTAGTCGAAATGAGCAGCATGTCTCGAAATCTTCTCCTGTACTCTGTCTGGTGCAAACATTTTAAATAACTAAAAAGATTCCTGTCCAGAGGATGGAGAAGTATTATTTCTGGAGTGATTCACAACTCATTTTTCCCGCAGATTTCTACTTTCATTAACTCTTTCTTCTTCTCCTTTTTTTTTCTTTTTGGAGATGGAGTCTTGCTCTGTCACTCAAGCTGGAATGCAGTGGTACCATCTTGGCTCACTGCAACCTGTCTCCCAGGTTCAAGTGATCCTCCTGCCTCAGCCTCCCAAGTAGCTGAGACTATAGGCATGTGCCACCATGCCTGGGTAATTTTTTTTTTTTTTTTTTTTTTTTTGTAGAGATGGGGTTTAACTGTGTTGGCCAGGTTGGTCTTGAACTCCTGACCTCAGGGGATCCACCTACCTCAGCCTCCTCAGTGCTGGGATTACAGGTTTGAACCACCATGCCTGGACTCTCCTTAACCTTCTGATTCTTTTGTCTTCCATATCGGTCAGATGTTTTTAGCACACAAGACGAGCATCACAGACCTGAAGATCTGTAGCTTATGGGCTTCTGTAGTGCTGCCTGAAGAGCCCATGTGCACAGTGGCTAAGTTCAAAGACTTGAAAGCCAGAGTACCTGGGTTCTTCTCCTGAGCTGCTGCTTACTAGTTGTGCCCACTTAGGCAACTTCCTCTCTCTGTGAACTTCTCATAGGGCTGTTTTAAAGATTAAACAAATTAAGCTGTGTAAAGCATTTAGAACCCTAACTGGCCACATCGGAGCTAAATTAAAAAACTGCAGAGTTTCAGAATAGATCTTACCTCTCTAGCATTAGAGACTGACTTACCACGGAAAGACAGGAGGGCGGTATAGACATTTAAAAGACATTGTCAAACAGCTCACGAGTGCCTACTTACCAATATTTTTCTGGATCTCTATGACAAAGTGATTCTCAGGACTCTGGCAGCTAAAGGTAAAGACTATTCTTTCTCCAGACTTGATGGACAACATGGTTATATGTCTTTTAGAAATGACGATATAACAGGGTTTTGCCAGCAGAGTCGGGGTCCCCAGCTTTATAAGAACTGTAATGTTGCTTTCTCGTGGCAGAGCAATCTCAAAAGCTTCTGAAGGAAGGAAGGAAAATGAAGTGAGCAGGATGATTTAGGTCTGCAAACTGCTGTGGCCCCCAACCCCAGTCTGATTTAGAGAGGATGCCCTCTCTGACAACTTTGTTCTTTCCCTCCTTTTCTGAGAAGGAGGATGGTACAAAATGACAGTCCTGACCTTAGCAATCAAAAAGAACCATGACGCTGGTGGCTGGTCACTGACATGTGTTTCTTGTTTGCATTATCAATTTTGCTACACATTGAAAACAGTATACTGTGTTCTAGATGTCTTGAACAGTATGCTGTTAGATATCCCATCTGAGCAGTATTAAATAACAACCAGAGTAACCACCACACCTTTTCTCAACATGACTGTAGAACAAAGTCTACACACAGAAACCGTCCGTCACAGGGAGACACATTTATCTGCAAAGGGCTGCTGTCCCTTGACCTGGGTGCTTTATATGCCCAGCACATACATACATATGTACGTACATAATACATATGTATGTACGTACAGTAGTGGGGGCTAGAAAAACATTTGCAGAAATTAGATATAATCATATCGTATTGATGAACTCAGAAAGTTAGAGCAAAACAATGCTGTTATCTCAGATTGGGGTTTAGTAAAAACACCTGAGCAAACAATATCAAGCAAGTGAGGTGGGGGTTGATTATTAAATAGAATTGTACAAATGTCAGGGTAGGGCTCTGGTTCACAAACAAGCTCAATCTCCTTCCCATTTGCTTTGCTTGATCGATTAAGTGCTCTTAGACCAAGAAGGGAGAGCCACTTTCTCCTTAGCAGCCACTGCCCCTGCCCTATCTTGGATTCTGATTCTGAGTCTCCGGGCAGCTGATGGCCTGGGAATTGCGGATGATGAGAGGATCGTCTGTAGGTGAATCCTGTGGAGGGAGCCTAGGGGCTCACAGTGCCTCTGTAGTACCATGTTCTGGTACAAACAGCTGGTCGGGATCTGTTATCGTGCTGGCACACAAATGGTGCTTGATAAGCAGTTGGTGAATGAATAGCAATCTAATCAGAAGCTTTTGTTTCCCATCTATTCTTTTTTCCCTCTTTAAAAATTTATTTTTTAAAAATCAACCTTATTGACAGTAATTTACACACATTAAAAAGGACCTACTCATTTTAAGAGTTTTGACAAACGTATACACTCATGTGACCACCACAATCAAGATATACAAATATTTTCCTCACCCTCAAAAGTCCCCTCAGTGCCCCTCTGCAGTCAACCTCCACTCTACGTCCTTGAAAACTGTCAATGAGTTTGTCCTGCTCTGGACCTTCATGCAAATGGAAGCCTATAGTACTTTCCCTTTTGTAGCTGGCTGCTTCTGCTCAGCATGCTTGGGAGATTCACCCACGCTGCTGCATGGGACAGTAGTGTCCTCCTTTTTATTGCTGAGTACTATTCCATTGACAGACTAGGCCATGATTTATTTATCCATGTACCTACTGATTGACATCTGAGTCCTCTTCAGTGTTGGACCAGCCATGCGCTATAATTTTACCATAACTGCTAGCCTGAGCAAGACTGGATGGACTTCTGCCAGCCCCCATGAGTGAGCATGCTGCATTCCCACAGCTCAGCAGCTGAATGTGATCACACATGTGGATTTCTGTCACCCTCCTCTTGTGCCTCTCTCTCCATCCTACACTCTGCTGCAGCCCCGCTGGCCAGCTGCTCCTTACATAGTATGGAAATTGATCTCCCAACCTGTGAAATGAGTGATATGAACTGTAAATATTTCCCCCAGTTTATCATTTGCCTTTTGACCTCACTTAGAATGGTTTTTCAGGTACGAACTTTGGGCCTCTGTTCTTTCATTGTAAGATGAAGGGGTGGGGCTAGAATAACTCTACACTCCCTGCCGGCTCTGAGTCTATGACCAGTACCTGAGGAAGTAGGAAGCGACTTTGTAACTGGAAGCATTCCCAACTACTGCTCAGAAGTGACATATCTCTCTGGGCACTAGGGCACCATCATGGATAGTTTTATGACTGCAAGAGAGCTTAGGTTTCCGTTTTTGGAGCAAAACTTCTTGTCTTTCTGGCTTCTGCGTGTAACCCTCTCTACCTTAATCACTGTGTTCAGGCCACCTTTGCCTTCTTGCTTGAACACACCAACCTTTTTCCCACCTCAGGGCCTTTGCACGTGCTGCTCCTGACACCAAAAGTGCTTTCTCTAGAAAAAGCTGGCTCCTTTTTGTCATTCCGGTCTCAGCACAAAGGTCGCATTTTCCGAGAGGCCTTCCCTGACCAGCCCACCTAAAATGCTCCTCCCGCCACCTCAGTCCTCCTGAACCCTGTGCTTCATGTCTGTGAGCTCCTACAGGAGGCAGCAGGAACTTGCCTGTATTTTTTAGTGGTAGCCCCAGGACCTAGACAGTGCCTGATCCCCACAAGGAGACAAAACATTTCAAGCCCCAAAACAGCTCCATATAAAACTATTAGTCCCTGTGTTCTTGTCTTCACTGCATTTAATTTCTCATAGACATACCACCATTCCCATATTTTACTTTGGGCTAATAAATCCTGGCAAGAACAAGGAACTATGAATCTTTTAATTAATAGCTTGAGAGAGAATACATTCTCCGAGGCAGAAGTTTTATTTACTCAAATGCTTGGTCTTCAAGCAGTGTGGTCATTCAGAATCTTCTGAGGCTGAGGAGTTCTTTAAGACGTCAGATTAAAAATGAATCCAGATCTATGTTCAGAAACCCAGTTGCCAGATTTACATCTGAGCTGTATATTACAACTCTTGTGTCCTTTTTCTGTCATCATGAAAACGTCTGTGTTATTTGTAAAAAACATTATCGGAGCACCCAGTGTCTCCAAGTTGGGCTAATTTACCATCGAGTGAAGCTGAGTCCAATCTGAGGCTACAGCCCGCCTAGCCATGTTACCAATTTCTTTCTCATTCCCATTTCCCCTTCTGTCAGCTTTTTTACCCTTTATTTAAACATTCCTGCCCCCATGATCATTATTTTAAATCAGTGCTAGACACTAAGCAGAGCTGCAATGCCTGAAGCTAGAGATGGGGAGAAGGGATGGAGCACCAGGGGGCCAAGCAGACTGTGCAGGGTGAGGGGACTGTTTTGTATCTTGACTATAGCAGTGATTACACCTTGTATACAAATGCAAAAATTCATCAAACTGCACACCTAAAATTGATGATGTTTATTTTATGTAAGCTATACCTTAATAAAAAGAAAAAAGTGTTCAAAAGATCATGTTTTTACACAAAGTAAGCATGTAATAAATTAATAAAAGAATAATCATTACCACAGTTAAAATATGGTTTAATAATAACTGGGGGTGGGGCCTAGGTATATGTAATATTTTAAACCTCTTTAACTTAGATTCAGAGATGACCAAAGTTGATCTCGCCAAAATCTCTCCACTCAGTTCTTCTGTGTTGTTTAGCCAGGTTAGTACCCAAAATAATTCTGGGTATATGGCAAGTTATTCTATTATAATAACAGCCAAAGAAAAAATGTGTAATCTCTCTTATTTTTGAGATGGACTCTTACTCTGTTGCCCAAGTTGGAGTGCAGTGGCGCCACCTTGGCTCACTACAACCTCCACCTTCTGAGCTCAAGCTATTCTCCTGCCTCAGCCTCCTGAGTAGCTGGGACTAAAGGCACGTGCCACCATGCCCAGCTAATTTTTGTATTTTTAGTAGAGACGGGGTTTCACCATGTTGGCCAGGCTGGTCTTGAACTCCTGACCTCAGGTGATCCACCTGCCTCGGCCTCCCAAAGTGCTGGGATTACAGGCGTGAGCCATTGTGACCAGCCAGAAAAATATATAATCTCTTTTAGAATTTTTTTTTCTTTTCTTTTCTTTTCTTTTTTTTTTTTAGGACAGAGTTACCTTCTGTTGCCCTGGCTGGAGTGCAATGGCGTGATCTTGGCAACCTCCGCCTTTGAGACTCAAGTGATTCTCGTGCCTCAGTCTCTCGAGTAGCTGGGACTATAGGTGTGCCCATACCTGGCTAATTTTTGTATTTTGTAGTAAAGAGGGGGTTTTACCATGTTGGCCGGGCTGGTCTTGAACTCCTGGCCTCAAGTGATTTGCCCACCTCGGTCTCCTGAAGTGCTGGGATTACAGGTGTGAGCCACCATGCCTGGCCTAGAAATTCATTTTTTAAAGAATTTTGGAAATGATGTATTCATTCAACAAACATTTTCTGGGTTTATAATCTATTCTAGTGACACACTTGGTGCAAATGCCTTAATGATAAAAACAGCCAGAGTCCCTGCCCTTAGGGAATTAATAGCCTAGACTAAGGGCCTACGAATGGTCTGTGATAAAGTTCTAAGCCCCAGTAGGTGTAGCAAGGGCTCTGGGAATCTATACTAGTCTATGGTGAGACGTAGGGTTTTTTTTTTTTTTTTTTTTTTGGTCTATGGTGAGAAGTAGGGATTCACTTCTATTTTTTTTCCGTATGGAGAGCCCATTGTTCCAACTCTCAGCATTGAATATGCCAGTCCTTCCTTCATGAATTACTAATGCTACTTCTGTTGTTTATATTTTTTATTTAGGGTCTAAATAACCCAGATTTTCATGCAAACTCATTTTGCAATCAAGGAAGACGAAACCTTATGAAGGTTAAATGACTCACTCCTGGTAGACGTTTAACATCTTAATATGTTTCTTTGTCCTGGCTGAGATGATCAACCCAGCACGTTCTACTGTCCAGTTGTAGTTTGTAACTATTCTTTGGTGTACCAGACCAGAGCATTTGGGCTTGAGTAATCCCCACCTGGTGTCCAGCTCATAGTTCAAAGGAAACAACTAAGCTAAAGACACATGATAGGCAAAGCTGAATTTAGCTACCTTTCCATCAGGAGATGACTTACAGGCTCTTTTCTAGGGTCACAGCCAAGGACTCATCATCCACATGGCTGTCATTTTTAATGGTGCCCCTCATCCTAAATGATAAATAAGTTAGCCAGAAGGGGTGAACAGGAGTAAGAAGATAATGATTCAACCTTGTACACACTTGAAATATGGACTCTCCTGACCCCCACCAAGTCTACCACTCTAGAGGTACTTATTTCACTGCAATAAAAACAGTGGTAAAATCCCCACTGCTTAAGTAGAGTAACTTGTCAGCTCATTTGATCACAAATGCTTGGATCACACCACTTTCTTTTGCCTCCCCAGGAATTTGGTATTTCATTGGTCTAATATTTCAGAAAATCATTACCCAGGTTCAGAGAAACTCAGAAATGCTCCAGATTCTGGTGTGACTTTGAGGCCTTATGGGCTGAAAGACATCCAAGCTTTCACTATAGCAGTGTGTGGGCTCCTGGGCTTGGGGCATTTGGAAAAGCTTACAAGGCACAGGCTTGGGCTCCTGAGTCACACATAGCTCTTTTCTTCAGCTCTCCTGCCTCCTGACCTCTCCTTATTAGGACACGTTTGTGAGTATCTGCCTCACCAGCTCCTTCCTGGGCAGGCAGGGTTGGGGGAAGAATTTCCATTTGTTTTAATCATCATTCATGATTCACCATTCACTAATCACCATATCACACATCCCTGTTATTTGTTCTCCCTGCCATTCTATTTCTTTGCAATTCTTGATTCTAGTAAGGGAAACTAATGTAGGGGAGGGAATTCCATGTGATAAACACCAGGAAGTTGTTTTTCTCCCAGATCTGTCAAATACAGTTTAAAAGACTGGCAAAGTACTAGCAACCCATCGAAAATTTGTAGATGAATTGGAACAAGTTGCCTCAATTCTGGGTGTGGTTGCCTGTGGGACTTGGCTCTCATTCACTTTCTCCATCCAAGGAAGATGGACTGAGCAGCTCCCAGCCAGGGCTGGGGTCAGCCTGGGCACTAGGAGATACATATTAAGATGCATGATGCCCTGGAGGAGTGCCCAGGATGCCAAGGGAGGCAGACTCAAACCAAGAAGTTTGTGGTTGATCCGTCACGGCTTGCATGCGAGTCAGGTTCCACTTTTGGCCAAAATAGCCCTGTCCTCTCTTAGGAAGAGGTCACATTGCAGACCAGCATTCCACTCTCAACAAGTCCAGCAACTGGTGTTTCCTCCATCCATGCAGCAGATCCCTGCTTTTCAGACTGAGCATCAGATAAGTCGTAATTTGCTTTTAGGGGCCAGGTTTGCAAAATATATTTCATTAAATTGTGGATGTGCACACCATGAGAGCCTCAGGATGTCCAGCAGACTGGCAAATTTATACCTTACCTCATATCCACCCCGAGGGGACACACACACCATTGAAATGATTTCTCCCAACCTTTATTCCCTGCGGGGAGCAAGTGTTGAATTCACATACATTGAATGTACGTTTGCCTGTCTACCCGTTCATTAGACCCAGATCGTAATTTTAGGACATCAGGGAAGTTCAAGGTACTCTGAAGACATTGAGGGTCTGCTATCAACCATCTGGGGGTGGTGGTCAAGGAAGACTTCACAGAAGGGGCATGACTTAAGATGGGTCTTACAGAATGGATATGAGTGTGCCAACCAGGAACAGTGAGATGAGTGTCAGGAAGGATAGATGGAAGGAATAGCAGGTGCAAAGATGCCAAAATATGAAAATCGTGGCTTCCTTGGAGCCACTCTGGAGAGTTTGATTTGGCCAGAGTTTTGTTTGGGTGGGTTGAGGAGGCTGGAGAAGTGGGAAAGGGCTTGGTTGTTGGCCATGGAGTTTGGGCTTCACCCACTGGGACCAGCATACCTTAGCAGCTTGGTGTGGTGGTGAAGAGTACACATTCTAGAATCAGACTGTCTAGGGTCAATTACTGGCTCTACCACTCACCCAGATGTGACCCCTTGGGCAAATTCCTTAGCTTCTCGGTGCCTCACTTTCCTCATCTACAAACAGGATAATAATGAGATTCCTTGTAAGGCCTAAATGAGTTAATACCTACAAAGTGCTTAGAATGGTGCCAGGTGGTCAATCGATACTGGCTGTTAGTATTGTTGATATTATCAATGATAGCATATTACAACTACTACTAGCAGTTTTGGCTCTGAGTCTAAAGCCTACAGTCCTGGCTGGCTGGGTGGGGACTAGGTAAGGCTGGCAAGGCACCGAAGAGGCAAACCTTAAGGAGGCACTCACTGTCAGGGTGGTGCCACTTAAGGAGGCAAGTGTGAGTGTCTCCTTAAATTCTGCACACCTTATCTGCCTCACCCAGCCATGGCCCTGGCCCTGATCATTGGCTATTAATAGGCCCTTCTACTTGTTGACTCATGTGACTCCAGCACCTTCACTGAGACTCAGAGAAGTGACCTCACTTCTCCAAGTTTGCTGAGCTCAGGAGGCAACTGGGACATTCTGGTTCAACCCTGGAACCTCTGCAGTCTCCACCCACCCAGGGTACCACACTGAGCTGCCCTCATAGAAGCTGCCAAGGCTGGTCAAGTCACCCAGCAGAAGAGGAGGAACTGCTGCCATTCTTTATTTCCTTCCTCCCTCCCCCCTCCCTCCCTCCCTCCCTCCCTCCCTCCCTCCCTCCCTTCCTTCCTTCCTTCCTTCCTTCCTTCCTTCCTTCCTTCCTTCCTGTCTCTGTCTGTCTGTCTCTCTTTCTTTTTTTTGTCTACCCTGGAGGTGACAGAAACTGCCATTCTTATTAAGTGAATGCAGTTGTTGGCTGATTCCAAGAAGTAGGGGGTCACCTCCAACAGAATTCATTCTAACAGTGCCTGCTGTGTGAGGGCTGGGGGTGCCAGACTGTCACATCGCCTAACTTGGAGTCTTCCTAGTCCAGTGGACCTGAAGCAGTGAGGCCTAAAGGAATAGAGAGACAACAGGTTTAGACACTCAAAATCCATGTGTCATTGACTTGGCCTGGTCCATTTACAGACTGGTAAATTGAGGTGTAAGTCTTGCCAACAACAGGAAGACCACTGATCTGCCTACCTGGAAATAGTTCATTTCCACCTTCACATAGGAAAGAACTAGAACATGAATTGCCATTTCAAGGGCAATCATTCTCTCTTGGATGGGAGAAAAACCTTTGGAATCTAGACACCAGGCCTGTCTAAATGGCAACAACAACAAACATTTAACGATTCCTTAATACGAGGCAGCCTCCCTGCACATGTTTATAAGTATTTATAAATCCCCACGACCACTCCATAAAGTAGGTTCTAATATTAATCCCCATTATACAGATGAAGAAACTGAGGCTTGGGCAGTTTAAGTAACGTGCCCAGGCATATATGATTAATAAGAGGTAGGGACAAGTTTTGTGCCCCAGCTCAGCTCTGACGCCGGTGCCCGGGGTATGATAAATGACTATTCAGCAGAGCTAGCCCCACCCGAAGAATTTCATACACAACCAGGAACTTTCTGATGATGGTGGGTTGTTCTTGCCAACAAAGTCAATCAAGGTAGAATAAAGTATTTCCAAGCTGCTGGCTCTCCAGGATATCAAAAGGAAAATATATTTGTTTTAAATGGTCCAACAAGCATATTGCATTACTGCAAATCCTCCTTCATGTCAAAGTAATTTGAAAGTATAGTTGGAATTTAAGCTTAATATTTAAATTCCACAGAATTTGAAATGTTTGGGGCATGGTTGTTCTTTTGTATTGTTCTTTTTTGGCAGTGCCAGGTGTAAGGTTCTAAGAAAGGGAACTGGCATGGTTCTGCTGCTGATGGCTCCACAGCTTCCTCAGGTCTGCCCAGGGGGTGTGGGCATGGGAGGTTAATGTGGCCGAGTTGGTGGCAAAAGAAAAGCAGCCATGATTCTAGAACAAAGTACTGAGAATGAAAGGCCAGTGCCAAGTTTTAGCAGAAAAGCATGCTATAGAAGCCCTGGCCTGCAGGACTCACTTCTCTAGACAGCTGTCAGTGAGACTCATGGGAAAATCCGACGCAAGTTTCAGTCAATTTCAAGCAGGCTTCTGCTTGGCTTGGCAGGAAATGCTTCTTCCTAAAAGAGACCCCGACCTGTCCTTCTAGGTATCTGAGCTATAAAGCCTTTCATCCACTGGTTTGGAAGTCAAGTAGCACCTGCCAAGACCTGCCAATTCCCTTTCCCCACCCCACTCCTTCCACCTATTCCCATGGCTGGTTTCAGGAAAGAGTCTGTCAAGACAGCAGGGCAAATCTCTCATTCACCTTCTGAGAAGTAAAGAGATGTGAAATGATGGCTGCTTACCAGACGTCCCTAGAAAGAAGCTGGGGCAAGGTACAGCAGTCAGGCCAAGCTGAGGAAATGCCTTCAGGCTACTGTTGCAGGTCTGGAGAAAGGGATGGGTGGCAGGGCAGGTGACCATCCCATTCCCCAACCCCAATGGCAGGTGCACCTCCCAACTAAAGATACTGTGCCACAGGTGGCTACAAGAACTTGCCTGCCATTCTACCATTATAGGCTCTCCAAAGGAAAGGACCACATTAAACACTGCAGTGATCAGTCAACACCCAGGAAGGACTGGACACAGACCCTAGTTATCAGTAAAGGACCTGGGGAGTGATCAAGCACAACCTCCCACCCACAGTGGGACTGGGACACAGGACTGCGCTGGGAGGTCAGGGCAGGGACGAAGGCCCGAGGGAATCGGACAAGGGCATGCACAGTGCAGGTGGGGAGTGCAGAGACAACATGCTGCAAAATGTTGATGAAGGCCGACTCTGGCCACATCTCTCAAGATCATTTTGCCATGAGTTACCCTCCAGGCCAGGTGCTGGCATACAAAGATGAACAAGGCTGGGCTCCGACTTTCAGACTTACATCCAGGGACCTCAGGTCTCAAGAGACATCAGGGTCCCACCCTCTCAGTGAGAGACACACATAGTTCCCATTAAAATAGTTTACTATTTCCACAGCTCTTAGATTAATTACGGAAAAGAGTAAAATTAAGTTCCAATAGCAATGTTAAAAAGAACCATGTGCAGCTTAGTCAATCCAACTCGTTGGAACAGTTTATCAACACAGGGGACTGCTGTGTACATTCATTCATTCCTGACTCTTAATTCCCAAAGTCCTCAAGGAAGAAAATTACATGCAATGATGCAAGTTATTTCTTTCATTTCTTTTACTTTTTTGAGACGGAGTTTCACTCTTTTGCCCAGGCTAGAGTGCAGTGGTACTGTCTTGGCTCTGCCTTCCAGGTTCAAGTGATTCTCCTGTCTCAGCCTCCCGAGTAGCTGGGATTACAGATGCCTACCACCACGCCCAGCTAATTTTTGTATTTTTAGTAGAACGACGTTTCACCATATTGGCCAGACTGGTCTGGAACTCCTGACCTCAGGTGATCCGCCTGCCTCGGCCTCCCAAAGTGCTGGGATTACAGGCGTGAGCCACCGCACGCAGCCAAGTTATTCATTTTCTAAAGTAATTGAACCATTTCCCAAAAGCAATGCTAGCAGTTCACTGTCTCCAGAGCTTATGCTTTGAATCATTTTTCTAAAGTGGTGACAGGTTTGCATAGAACCATCCAAACTCTTCTGTTGCGTTTTTCCCTTTTATGATCAAAGACACATGCCATAGGAAAGAGGTGGCCCTGTCTGGGTCACAGTCTGTAGCAAACAGACACATCTGCATATAAACCCCTCTGAGACTGAGGCCATCTTAAGGCTCCTTGTCAATCCAAAACACGGAGGTTAACATTTAATTCCAGATTGAATCACACCGTATCAGTGGACGAATGATTTCCAAGAGGACCACAGAGGTAAGAAAGCTGCATAATAACAGACTTTGAACATGGGAATTGCAGAATTAAATAACAAATATAACTCAGCTTATGACCACTGTAAATAATTCATGCAAGATGCTAAAATGCCACAAGGCTACTTTAAATCACATTAACATTTTATGAAATGTTAACAAGATTTATTTTCTTAGACCTTGAAGTGTGAGTCATGAGGACCATGAAAGTCACTGAGGATCACAAGGATGGCTGGAGAAGAATCAAAGGAGTAGATTTAAAAACCCATCTGTGTGTACACTCAGGGACACACATGCAAAGGCCCATAGCCCCCTCCCTCACCTGCTAAATGTTTAGAAGTTACTGCATTTCCAGTGTCTTCAGTATTCCCCCCAGAGTACCTCATTCCAATGGTCCAACCTTGCCATCAGAGATTAAATAGTTGTTCAAGTTCTTCTGACAAAAAGTCAGCAGGGGGGCGGTTAAACAAGAATCTACACACAAAAGACTTGATATAAATCCTATTTATATCAAGTTCAAAAAGACAAAACCAATCTGTGCTTGTATAAGTCAGAATAGTGAACCTGGGGTGGGGAAGGTGGGCAGGTGATTAGAAAGGGGCAAGAGAGAAAATTCTGCAGTACTAGAATGTTCCAAATCTTGGTTACAAGACACGCACACACACACACATGCATGACACACACACACCTAAAAATTATCCAGCTATACACTTAAGATTTGATTACTTAAGTCTCAATAAAACAATTTTTTTTTTTTGAGACATAGTCTCATTCTGTCACCCAGGCTGTAGAGCAGTGGTGTGATCTTGGCTCACTGCAGCTTCGGCCTCCCAGCTCAAGCAATCCTCCCACCTTAGTCTCCTGGGTAGCTGAGACCACCAGCGCAGGCCACCATGCCTGACTAATTTTTTAATTTTTGTAGAGACAGGATATCACCTTAGGTCTTGAACTCCTGGGCTCAAGTAATCCTCCTGCCTTGGCCTCCCAAAGTGCTGGGATTACAGACTTGAGGCTGTGTCCAGCCACAATAAAACAATTCTTAAAACTCAGAAAAACCATTGCTAGCTATGTGAAACTTTCTTGTATGCTGAGAAGCTCCTCTCCCGCCATCCTTCTGGACATACACCAAACCCCTTCTGAGTCGCTCTTTGTGCCTGTAAGGTCCTGGGCATAAGGTCTCATCCACAGATGATTCAAAGTCTCTGCCCTCAAGGTACTAACTAGGTTCTTACAGGGCTTCACGGTTCTTGTTACAACAAATTGTTGTTTGCACAACTCTGAAAATTGAGGAGACAAACCTGTTGGTCCTTCCTCATGATCTGAACCCTAAGTGCAGTGAGTTATGCTTGGGGCAGTTGCTTACAAGTGTTGTCCCTGGGCCTTGTAAGGGGAGAAGCCTCCTAAGTGTGTCAAGCCTTCCTTTCTAGCAGAGACAGAGTCTAGCATTAGAAACCAATAGTACATTTACAAAGCTAACCACAGAATTGGAACGTATGCTTCCTTTTTTTTTTTCTTTCCGTGACATGGCCTTGCTTTGTTGCTCAGGCTGGAGTGCAATGGCACAATCACAGCTCACTGCAGCCTTGACCTCCCGGGCTCAAGCAATCTTCCCACCTCAGCCTCCTGAGTAGCTGGGACCACCAGCGCATGCCACTATGCCTAGCTAATTTTTTTGTTTTTATTTTTGTAGAGACGGGGGTCTTCCTATGTTGCCTAGGTTGATCTTGAACTCCTAGGCTCAAGCTTTAGCCTCCCCAAATGCTGGGATGACAGGTGCATGCCATTATGCCTGGCCTATGCTTTACTTCTTTAAAAAAAAAACATTTTTTTTTTATTGTGGTAAAAAAAAACCCAACTCGATAAAATAGAAAAGGGAGAAAACACCTATAAATAAACCCTGCAAATATTTCTTTTTGCTTCTTTATTATAGTAAAATATACATACACACACTTTATCATTGTAACCATTTTTAAGTGTGTAGTTCAGAAGCATTAAGCACATTCACATTGTTGTGCAACAGTTACCAGCATCCGCCTCTGGAATGTTTTCATTATCCTAAACAGAAACCCTGTGTCCACCAAATAATAACTCCCATCTCTCCCCGGAGCCCTGGTAACCAGCATCCTGCTTCGTCTCTATGAATCTGACTGCTAATCTAAGTGCAATCAGACAGTCCTCGTCCTTTTGTATCTGGCTTATTTCATTTAGCATAATGTAGGTGAGAATTAACTGCTAATTACTAATTTGCATGCCAATGAAAAGTTGACTGAAACTGCATAGCCTGAAATTCATATATATTCACAGTAATCCCCTGGATTACTGTGGAAGGGAGGGAGAGAAACTTGTTTAAACAAAAATGATGTCATAACTAGAAAACTCAAAAGATGGCAAAAGGTCATGAAAAATAAGAAGGATTTCCCTGATAAGTGAAAAACTGGTTAGCACATCATGCAGCCCGTTGACCACTGCATTCAGAGACCTTACTTTGGTCTCTGTAGGCCACGCACTGAATAAGGGACACTGCTGGGGGCAGGCCTGTGAAAAATGTTCTTATAGGACTGCCCTTTTTTGGTGATTAAAAGCCATGTAAGGCTGGGTGTGGTGGCTCACGCCTGTAATCCCAGCACTTTGGGAGGCTAGGGCAGGTGGATCATCTGAGGTCAGGAGTTCGAGACCAGCCTGGCCAACACAGTAAAACTCTGTCTCTACTTAAAAAAAAACACACACACACACAAAAATTAGCCAGGTGTGGTGGCACATGCCTGTAATCCCAGCTACTCAGGAGGCTGAGGCAGGAGAATCACTTGAGTCTGGGAGGCAGAGGTTGCAGCGAGCCGACATCATACCACTGCACTACAGCCTGGCGACACAGCGAGACTCCGTCTCCAAAAAAAAAAAAAAAAAAAAAAAAAAAGCCATATAAAAGAAAACGTTCTTACTTGTCTGAACATAAGCCACGAGCTGCTTAAACTAAAAATAAAGTTCAGTTTAAAATGAGCTTTTCCAGAAGGTTATATCTGGCTATTTCTACCTTACCATTCATCATCCCTCAAAGGATAACACTAGAGACGTGGTAGCAGGGAAACACTTCACACCAAAATGTTCAGCTCTAGGTTAGTTCAGCCTGTAGTTTTGAAAATCCACTCACTGGGGAGGAGCAAAAGGCAGCAGGAGAAGAGGTTCTATTAAGACAGAGACCTGTTCTGCGGCCCCCATCACCTGACCTCACATGTGTAATACTCCCTGTCTTGTGTGCCTCATCACTTCAGTCACTTGGCTGGGCCACTAGAAGCCACCTGACCTCTCTGAACCACAAGTTTCTCATCTGCAGCATTTGGCTAAAAACATCAACTGTGCAGGGCTTTCACAAGCATTGGAATGAGACCACATGTGCAAAGCCAGGCACGTGGCCGGCCCTCAAAGAGTGATGGCCATGATCATTACCATTCTGAGAGGGGGCAGAGCCTCTGTGCCACAGCACCCAGGGGCGGGCAGAATTCTAAGATGCCCTCCAGTGACCCATATCCTTGTAGAATCTCTTCCACTTGAGTGTGGGAGGGATGGGATATCACTCGCCTGATTAGGCTACGTTGAATGGTACTGTTAACTTTAGGAAAGGGAGACTACCCTGGGTGGGTCTGGCCTAATCAGCTGAACTCTTAAAAGAGGTTGGGCTTTTCCTGGAGAAAAGGAGTCGACGTGTGAAAGGAATTCAACATCAGGGATAGTCTCTGTAGCTAGTGTTGGAGATGGGTCCGCATGACAAGGAATGCAGGTGGTCTCTGAAAGCTGAGAGCAGTGTTGGTTGAAAACCAGCAAGGAAAGGGGGACATCAGACCTGCAGCCACAGGAACTGAATTCTGCTACAACCAACATGCTTAGAAAAGAACCACAAGCTCCTGTTGAGAATGTAGCCTGGCCAACATCTTGATCTTAGCCTTTTGAGACCTTGTGCAGAGAACCCACCCATGCTGTACATTTCTGGACTTCTGACCTACAGAACTGTGAGCTAACAGGTGTTGTTTTTATGACACCAAGTTTCTGGCAATTTGTTATGCAGCAATAGAAAACCAATACAGAACTCTTGGCCAGGCACGGTGGCTCACGCCTGTAACCCCAGCACTTTGGGAGGCTGAGGTGGTGGATCACCTGAGGTCAGGAGTTTGAGACCAGCTGACCAACATGGAGAAACCCCATCTCTACTAAAAATACAAAATTAGCTGGGCGTGGTGGCGCATGCCTGTAATCCCACCTACATGGGAGGCTGAGGCAGGAGAATTGCTTGAACCCAGGAGGAGGAGGTTGCAGTGAGCTGCGATCGCATCATTGCACTCCAGCCTGGGCAACAAGAGTGAAACTCCGTCTAAAAAAAAAAAAAAGAAAAAAATATATATACTTTTTTAAAGAAGAAAACCAATACAGAACTCTTAATTAGATGGGGTACCAGGCAGGGAAAGATGGGGTTGTTTTTGTGGACCTGCCGAGCTGCTCAAGGAAAGAAGTTTGGACAAATACAAGGTATTGTTTGGGATGCTGAGCCTCCCCTTCTGAGCTGAATTACCAGATGGAAGGTGTTATATAGATAAGCCAGCCTTTATGAAAATATTATATCAACAAGGATGTCTAAAACATTGGGTTTACTGTAAAACTTTAACATCCAGATACTGGAAGGTGACAGGAGGGAGGCAAATGAGTGGGTCAGAGAGAAGGTGACAATATGGCCAAGAGAGTGTATGGCTGGTCATCTCACCTAGACCTGTGGGCTGAGCAAGAGCCCCAGACAAAAACCAGAGATCAAAGGGCAATCCGGTGGGGAGCCTGGCTTTAAAATCCAGAGTCCAGAAGAAGTAGGCTGTGTAGGCACTGGCCAAGGCTGAAGGCAGGTGGGAGAGGGCGACTAGGAATGATGGCAATAATTTAGCAGCTGCCATTTGTTCAGCCTCTGCCATGTGCCGGGCACTTTCTATACATTTTCTTTAGGTAAACTGCTTAAATTCACACTGGGAAGACACACAGCTGAGCTTCAAACCCAGGCCTGCCTGATTCCAAAGCCCATGCACCTTCTGTTCCTTTAAGGTCACAAGCTGGGCAGCCTGGGACTAAGTGTTTGCTCTGAACCCCAGCTAGAGAAGAGCAGTGGTTAGAGACGCATTTCAGCTTGTACCACTCAACACCAGCAGCAGAGGAGTGCTGGAGTTTTCTGTCCTAAACGCCACTCTGACTGTCCGCCTTTCCCTTTACACTAGTGAGGGGGCTGCAGTGGCTCCAGAAAATGTTCTGTAGGTAGGAAAGAGGCTAGCAGCCCTCCAAGATGAGAGTCTCTCCCTAGTGTGGGCCCTTCCCTTGGCCTATAATCTTGCCTCTGAGTCCCCCGAACTCTTCCTCATTATCACAAGGCCTGGACAATCAATCAGGAACAGCATCTGCTCCTCCTCCATCTCTGTTGTCCTCACCACCTCCGTCACTGACTGTACTTCCGATACTTTGGCAGCAATCCATCCTCTGCTTCACTGTGGTCTGAAAGATGACCACTAGCTGACTCACTCCCTGCTCCTTTCTTGCTGCCCTGGAAAGACAGATTGCAGCACCCACCCACTGCAGCCAGGATGTGAGAGGAAGTGACCATTTGGGATGTCAGCTTCCACCAAGTACCCGCTGAGCAAGGGGAGAAACCCATGTTTTTGAGGCCTTAGAGCTACTTATTCTTTTTTGGGGGGACAGAGTCTCGCTCGGTCGCCCAGGCTGGAGTGCAGTGGTGCGATCTCGGCTCACTGCAAGCTCTGCCTCCTGGGTTCACATCATTCTCCTGCCTCAGCCTCCCGAGTAGCTGGGACTACAGGTGCCCACCACCACACCTGGCTAATTTTTTGTATTTTCAGTAGAGACAGGGTTTCACTGTGTTAGCCAGGATGGTCTCCATCTCCTGAACTCGTGATCCGCCCGCCTCGGCCTCCCAAAGTGCTAGGATTACAGGCGTGAGCCACCATGCCCAGCCTAGATCTACTTCTTTTTTAACTGCAAAGCCCCAATCTCTTGATCATTCCAGCGGACTTGACTGGGGAGTGTGGGTGTATTGCCACCCCAGGGGCCAGGGCAGCCAACCAGGAATACATCCCTCAGTTTAAACCTTCTGTTTTAGGGACTAGGGATTAACACCATTTCTGTTGTTGCTGTTGTCATGTCCAGCAATCTTAAACTGGGGAATGGGAGAGCAAACCACACAGCCTGAGATGGCAAACAGCTTTCTGAATGAAGCCCTTGTAAGCGACCACAAGCCAGGTCAATAACGTGATTACACAGCAAACCAGGCAGCCCAGGATAAACAGATCAGCAACACAATGCGGCACACTCCAGGAGATCTTCGGGGCCAGTCAGACACGTGCCTTCCTCACCTAGAGGGCCCAGGGCAGCCTCCAGGGGGTGTTATGTCAATGAGGATGGCCATTACAGACCATTCTCCAAAATAACCTATATCAGAAACACCTTTGGAAGGTGTTATGTCAATGAGGAAGGCTATTACGGAAGATACTGTATCAACAAGCATAGTCATGGTGGAAGATACATCCACAAGGGTGACTGCAGTAAAAGGTACTGATGTGGAAGGTGTTAAGTCAATGAGGACAGCCATTATAAAAGGTGTTTGGGCATCATAATGAAGTTACAGGAACAAGGATAGTCATTATGGAAGGTGTTACATCAACTAGGATGGTCATTATTGGCAACAAGACAGTGTCAATGCTGGGACCAGCCAGTGATCTTAAGATGAACATGCCAAAAATTCAGGGATATGAAAAACTAAGTTGAGGCACCAAGAATGCTGAGATGGGTTTGAGAAGCTTGGCTCCAAAGCACATTGTGTGGGTGGATGGAAGAAAAAAAACAGATGGTTCTTCCTGAAAGGGAGAGAGATTGTGGGGCAGAGCACTTTCTACATTCCTTCCTTACAGTAGAAGTTGGCCCTACTGCTAACAGCTATTGCCAAGGGAGAAAAAGGAGGCTTGGAACAAAACCCAAGCTAGAAAATTTGGAGTAATCAAGAATTTAATCCTCATTAGACTATATTCTGCTTGCTTTTGTAGGTGATCTCCAGTTATAAATCAGATATTGAAGAATTAACTCTGAATTGCTTCTTTCCAGATAGTGGATCACTTAGCAAGTTGTCATTTCAGAGATGGTGGGAGATGCGATTTTAAATATTAAAAAAAAAAAATTGTGAGGTTATTGGTAATTAATAACAGAGCTATACTTCTGCTCCAGGGCCAAACTCAGGGTTTTGTTAAGGATGTCCCACAGACCTCAGGCACCAGGAGAATATCTTGTCCTCCTCTTTCTCTTGTCTTGCCTATAGAAGCTTATATTGCAATTCTAATACCTGCATCTTTTGCTGTACTTATTACACTGGAAAGTGTTGCAAACCCAAATATGAAAGGCAACATAGGGAAGAGGGTCTTTGTTGAATCAGAGGGTGCCAGCTCTACCAAATACTTTGTAATTTAGGTTTTTTCAAAACATACAAAACAGAACTAGGCCAAGCCCCCCAGGCCATCAATTTGTAGCCCCTGGTTTACATGTTAGAATCCCTTCCAGATGGTGAGTCCTTGGAGAGCAAGGGATAAGGGTGCACAGAGCTAGATGCACAAGGGGCCTCCAATATCTCCAGAAAGAACAGAATTTCTTACCAAAATGACCTTGGACTGGGCTAGATCTTTTCAAGACCTTCTAAGAATTCAGGGATGTGAAAAACTAAGTTGAGGAACCAAAAATGCTGAATTGGGAGTTTTAAGAAGCCTGGCTCCAAAGCACATTGTGTAGGTGGGTGGAAGAAAAAAAGCAGATGGTTCTTCCTGAAAGGGAGAAAGACTGTGGGTCAAAGTACTTTCCTTTTCATGACCCATATTCCTTCCTTACAGTAGAAGTTAGCCCTACTGCTAAGAGTATTGCTAAGGAAGAAAGAGGAGGATGGGAACAAAACTCAGCTAGAAAATTTGGGGCAATGAAGCATTAATTCTCATTCCACTATATTCTGCTTTGCTCTTACAGATGATCTCCAGTTATCAATCAAATAATAAATCAAATTTTCTAGGCCTGCTCAGTGCTAGGCCCTAAAAGTAGATAGGGAAAAAACAAAACAAAACAAATCACAGCAAGTTGCTCTTCATGAAAAACTGCTGCAAGTCGAGAAGGCAGTTTTTTGGTCATCAGCTCCTCGATTCCTAGCAACTTAACACTTCTACTCCATCCCTTCTACACAACCAAATTCCTGCAGGAAGTAACTTCAGGCTTTTTTGAAGATGGGGTCTATACTTGAGAAATTTGTTTTAATGCAACAAAAACAGTGAGTACTATATTCATACCTGGCTTTAAATTGTTTTTATTTTAAAAATATTTTAAAGGCAAAACTACCGTGGTAGAAGGCAAATCAGTGGTTGCCAGGGGCTAAGGGGTATGGGTTTATTGCAAAGGAATCTGGAGGAACTTTGCAGGGTGATAGAAATGTTATACCATGCACTTGATAAGACCCATTGAATTATACAATTGATACTGGTAAATTTGATGGTATGTATATTATATCTCAGCAGAGCTGAAAAATACTTTTACATTTAGATAAATTATACATGAAGCACAAAATAAAATAAAACAAAATGTAAAAAGTCATTCTCTCACCCTTGAATCTAGTTCTGTTCCTATAGGCAACCACTATTACCAGATTTTGTGCACTCTTCCAGAAGTAATCTATTAATATGTAAGTGTGTATTTATATACCATCCCTATTTCATTTTATTTTGCCAAAAGGTTGCATGTCATACATACTGTTCTGATTCTTGTGTTTTTCTCTCCATAATGTATCTTGGAGGTTACTCCACATTAGTTTACAGAGAGCTACGTCATTCTTTTAAATAGTTGCCTAACATCTCATTGTTTGGATGTAGCATAATTTACCTAACCTGCTTCTAATGATGAGTATTTGGGTTGTTTCCAGTCTCTAGCGACTAGGGCAAGGAGGGGAAGATGCCAGTGGGACATACCTTCCCACCAGCATTCCAGGTTCCTGCCTGGAACTTGAGTTGTATTCCCCATAGAGGCAGAGGCCAGTGAGGCTAGAAGAAGTTATATTGAGGGTTTGGCACCATTCACATTATGGTGAGCTTCTGCAAGATGATCTAAGCATTGTTTACAACTTGAAAAATGTCTTTTAGGCTGGGCATGGTGGCTCACTCCTATAATCCTAGCACTTTGGGAGGCTGAGGTGAGATCACCTGAGGTCAGGAGTTCGAGACCAGCCTGGCCAACATGGTGAAACCCCATCTCTACTAAAAATACAAAAAAAAAAAAAAAAATCAGCTGGGCATGGTGGCACGTGCCTGTAATCCCAGTTACCCGGGAGGCTGAGGTAGGAGAATTGCCGGAACCTGGGAGGCAGAGGCTGCAGTGAGTCAAGATCGTGCCACTGCACTCCAGTCTGTGCGACAGAGCGAGAGTGCTTCAAAAAAAAAAAAAAAAAAAAAAAAAAAGTCGTCTATGTTCTACGAAGATAAGAACGTGGCCCTGATAGATGTAGCCCAAGGCTGAAGTGCCTGATAAGACTGTCGGAAACTTCCGAGCCAGTTCCAGAATAATCCTCCATCTCTCAGCAGAGATTAAAGGCCAGAGCCCTGCCAGGTTTCCCTCCATGGAGATCTAGCTCTGGTTTCACAGACTGGCAAACTCCAGCCCAGTCTTGGCTAATAACACCTGGTCATGAAGATAGCTGCAATCTCCAGGAGACCACTTGGGTGTTCTCATTCCCACCTCAAGTGTAATTAAGCATGATACTTAAGTTGTTAGAAAACTGGTCCAGTCAGTTCCTTGGCTAACAGGCAATTCATGTGTGTGCAGGCACTGGCTTGCAAAATATTTTTTAAAACTTGTTCTAGTGTGTTTTAGAATAACTTCATACAGCTTTTCAACGAGCAGCTTCACTTCTAGGAATTTCTTCCACAGATATCCTTACACATCCCCAAAGTCGACTGCACTGGGATAGTAACCAAAGTACAATGTGTAGGTAGCAAAAGTCTGAAAACCATCTTAATGTCTCCCACTGGAGACCTGGTTATACACACTATGATAGCCTGTAATTTTGGCCCAGGTTGTCTGCCTGTTGAATATCTAAATGTTCTTCCTGGACCTGACTCAAATAATAAAAGTGTCTTAGTTTGTTTTGTGTTGCTATAAAGGAATACTTAAAGCTGGGTAATTGATAAAGAAAAGAGGTTTGACTGGGTGCAGTGGCTCATGCCTGTAATCCTGGCACTTTGGGAGGCTGAGGCCAAGGCAGGTGGATCACCTGAGGTCAAGAGTTCAAGACCAGCCTGGCCAACGTGGTAAAACCTCATCTCTACTGAAAATACAAAACTTAGCTGGGGGTGGTGGCAGGTGCCTGTAATCCCAGCTACTCGGGAGGTTGAGGCAAGAGAATCGCTTCCTAGGAGGCGGAGGTTGCAGTGAGCTGAGATCGTGGCATTGTACTCTAGCCTGGGCAACAGAGTAAAAACTCGATCTCAAAAAAAAAAAAAAAAAGAAAGAAAGAAAAGAAAAGAAAAGAGGTTTATTTAGCTCATGGTTCTGCTGGCTAAAAGGTTCAAGATTGAGCATCTGGTGAGGGCCTCAGGCTGCTTCCACTCATGGCAGAAGGCAAAGCGGAGCTGGCGTGTAGAGATCACATAGCGAGAGAAGCAGGGAGGGCAGGGGGTTCGTGCTGGGCTCTTTTTAACAACCAGCTCTCTAGGGAACTAACAGAGTTAATAACGCACTCACTTCTGAGGGATCCACCCCCATGACCCAACACTTCCCATTTTGCCCTACCTCCAGCACTGGGGATCAAATTTCAACATGAGATTTGGAAGAAACAATCATCCAAACTATAGCACAGTCATGACAATTCTCACTAACCGGGGAATTTGTTCTAGGCCAGACTAGTGCACACATCATTTCATTCAGACCTCCAGCCAGCCTCAGGGTGCTGCTGTTCCTACAGGTTACGCAACTTGCCCAGCGCACCTGGTTAATAAGCGGTGGAGTGAGGATTTGAACCAAGCTTTGACCAACTCCAAAACTTGTTTGAGTGATGCTATCTCCAAAAAGCTGGAAAGGCAACTCTGAGTCCAGTGAGGTTTTTGGCTCCAGTCCTTCCATTTCTCTGCCCTCCTCCCTCCACCAATTTCCAACTGGGAAGCTGAGCCCTTTGGGATGTATAGTCTGAGGACATGGGAAATGTAGCAGTGAGCAAGAACTCAGAGGCAAAAGAGAGCCTGGTGTTTGTATCCTTGAAGGTGGCCCAGGATGCAACTCCAGCGAGACTTGTCAGCAGGGCAGTTGATGTGAAAATAGCCCATACAACACAGGCTGAACCCTCCTGACACAGTGTCCTTGGGCAGACTCCAGCAGAGCACAGACTTCCAGTATGAGCAGCAGTGTGTAATAACTCGTCCCACTACGTTGTTTGGTTTTTGGTGTGTACCTCTCTACTGTGGCTGGTGGTCACTCTGTGTAGGAGTTGAGTGTCTACCTGTGTCCAAGAGATGCCGTGAGTCCTTCAAACTCAGGGGCTTCATCTTACCACCTCTGCATTCTCTGTGATGTCCCAGAAACTGCTTGCCTGCTCTGAGCTGCTCTCGGGGTTAAACATTGCTTTAGCCAAATGTCCTTGTTTGAGATGGCCAGATGTTCCTGCCTTCAGATCAGTAACAGAAGATAAGGCATCTCTTTGGGTGCACATGCCATGTGCCTGGATGTACACCGTTCTAGCTCAGCTCCCAGCTGGACCACACATTGTCAAGAATTAAAGAAGCCCTCTCATGGCTCCAAGTGTTTTGTGACATGGCAGATGCCAAGGAATTAGGCAGACCCAAAATAAAGACAACAGCCCGACTTCAACTCTATATAATCTTTGGACTCAGGGAGTTGATAAAACTCATTTCTGGAGACTGTATTTACCCAGGCAAAGGCAGCAGATTGTCACCTTGTGCATTTTTGCATTTGGCACATTTCACATGGAACCCTTTGATCTTCTGTCATTGAGGGTAGGATCATTTGACTTCATTTAAAACTTAAAGAAAGCTATGCCATCTGTGCTCAGGGAACAGTTTTAATTTCCTTTTCCAAGACATGCTCAAATTTATGATTTAAGAATATTCACACCCTGAGGGGAGGCATTTACTGGCCTTGCAGTCCTATTACTGAGCTGGGTTCTGGAGTCATACTCCTGGGGCTGCCAGTTCAGCATCATTACACACCAGCCAGGGAGCCCGGCAAGTCACGTCACCTCTCTGTGCCTACTAACAGGAAGTTAGTAAGAGTACTTGTTTGAGGATGGAGAATTAAATGACATGCAGACCTACTCAAGACCACCTCCCCCATTTACATTCTCTCAGGAGAAAATAGCTTCATTTTTATCATTGAACACTGTAGAACTTATGTTTCATCTATCAAAGTTATTTTTGGCCAAAGTCTATTTCAGAAATGTGTATATTTACATCTCTAACCTCAACACATTTTAAACAAAATTATGTGCAGAAAATCTTGACTTACATTCCAAATACACTAGGATCAAGAACGTCAAGATCTGGCTGGGTGTGGTGGTTCACGCCTATAATCCCAGCACTGGCAGAGCGAGGTGGGTGGACTGCTTGAGGCTAGGAGTTTGAGGCCAGCCTGGCCAACATGGTGAACCCCCACCACTACTAAAAATACAAAAATTAGCTGTGCGTGGTGGTGCACGTCTGTAATCCCAGCTACTCGGGAGGCTGAGGCATGCGAATCACTTGAACCCAGGAGGTAGGGGTTGCAGTGAGCCAAGATCATGCCACTGCACTCCAGCCTGGGCGACAGAGTGAGAAAGAAAAAAAAAAAGAATGTCAGGATCAAGTGAGGACACCCCAAGTGTCAAAAATGTCAACAAAGGGAGGTGCCCTACGTTACTGCACACAAAGCAACTGTTTGCAAACAACCATGTAAATGGTTTGGTAGTCCTCAAGTGATGTCTTATGCACTTTATGCTTAAGAGGATTGGTTAATTATATACAGGTATCTTTCTGTGTTTCATCACGCCTTCAGAAACTGTTAGAGGTTTTGCATTGCTGTGCAGTGGATTGTTATAATTTTTCCCACACAAAATAATGAGATGTATAGTGTTGCTTAGTATTTTCATGCAGAATGTCTGGTTTTCAGGAATGGATTACTGATGTTAATCAGAAGATGCTTATGTGTAAAATTCTCAGAGGAGTGGCTGGCACAGTAAATGCTCAATGTGTTGGCTATTACAAGCAGCAGTAGTAGTTAATACTTTTAAGAACTGATGGACCAGATACAAACCCAAGGCTACAAAGAGGTGAGGGAAGGAACTTGGCTCTCCTTACCTGGTTGTCTAGAATGCTGCCAGCTGCCTGGGAGATGATGGGCAAATTACAAGGTTGTGTGAAATGGTTTTAAATAATTTGATTGTGGTATACTTTTCATAATTTAGAATGATAGTTAAGGGGTATAAACTTTTCTTTTCTTTCTTTCTTTCTTTTTTTTTTTTTTTGAGACAAAGTCTTGTTCTGTCGTTCAGGCTGGAGTGCAGTGGCATGATCTAGGCTTACTGCAACCTCTGCCCCCTGGGTTCAAGTGATTCTCAAGCCTCAGCATCCTGTGTAGCTGAGATTACAGCTGTGTACCACCATGTCTGGCTAATTTTTGTATTTTTTAGTACAGACGGTGTTTTGCCATGTTGGCCGGGCTCGTCTTGAACTCCTAACCTCAGGTGATCTTCCCCCCTCAGCATCCCAAAGTGTTGGGATTACAGGCGTGAGCCACTGCACCCGGCCGGGTATAAACTTTTCTTAACCACCAAGGCAGAGAACCCTAACAACCGGTCCCCCACATCAGTGGTCTCATTATCTCCCACTGTCTTACCCACCCTGACCTCAATCAGGGGTCTTTCTGACCAGCAAACTTCTCTCCCTACCCACTTCCCACCTCATCCCATCCCATCCAAACCCAGGTCAGCACTGCTAGGCAAAAATGCAGGTGAGGCTTGTGCTATAAGCCAAGGGACCCAGTTCCGTTTTCTTTTGGCAAAAAAGCACTGGTGAGCCATTAGTACCATCCAGCTAGGGTGGTGCTTCTAAGACTCTTGAGTCTCTACCAACACTGTCCAGATCCTATTTGCCAAATTGGAGGGAGGAAAATACTTCTTCCGTAGATGCTGGTGAAACAACAGTGAGCCTGGGAGAACGTGAGAAACAGGCACTAACAAACTGACAGCTGGAAAGTACACCAGGACAGGCTCTCCACAGGCGACACTGAAATACGCATCCAAAGCCCTAAGAGCCGCTCTACTCTTCATCCTAGCAACTCTGCTTTCAGAACAAGGAAATACGCATCTAAAGCCCTAAGAGCCTCTCTTCATCCCAGCAACTCTGCTTCCAGAATACGGAAATACACTTCCAAAGCCCTAAGAACCTCTCTACTCTTCATCCCAGCAACTCTGCTTCCAGAATACGGAAATACACGTCCAAAGCCCTAAAAGCCTCTACTCTTCATACCAGCAACTCTACTTCCAGAACTGTAGCTGGACAAAATAGCTAAGAAGGTACAGAACATGGGTGCGATGGCTCACGCCTGTAATCCCAGCACTTTGGGAGGCCGAGGTGGGCAGATTACCCGAGGTCAGGAGTTCAAGACTAGCCTGACTAACATGGTGAAACCCCGTTTCGACCAAAAATACAAAAAACTAGCCAGGCGTGGTGGTGTGCGCCTGTAATCCCAGCTACCTGGGAGGCTGAGGCAGGAGAATCGCTTGAACCTGGGAGATGGAGGTTGCAGTGAGCCGAAATCGCTCCATTGCACTCCAGCTTGGGCAACAAGAGTGAAACTCTGTCTCAAAAATTTAAAAAAAGAGTGTGCAGAACAACACAGCCAAAGAACACATTCTCAGATACATAAAAATGGAATAATCCAGTTCATACTGTTTTATAACCTCAGCAACATGAGGATAATGGTTCATCCTTTCATGTCATTTTCTAGTCTGCGCTATGTAATTTCAAGTGCCTTTTCCCTGAATAGACCTATTAAAATTGATACAAGCAGCTGACTATTGTTGGACATGTTCTATTTTTAATAAGAAAAACTGGAAGCAACCTAAATGTCCAACAACTGGGGACTGGTTAAAGCCATACAATGGGATGATCCCATGTTTGGTTTGCGCACATGAGTGTGCACGCATACACGGGAAGAAGACTGCATCAAAGTGAATAAGGCAGCTTGCTTATAGATAATTTTTTTCATTTTGGTTATATTTATTGCCACTTTTTCTACAATAACTATATGCAACTTAAAACATCTTAATTTCCTTCCCCCACATTGATAGTCAGGGAGAACGCCCAGAAGAGTGTGTGTCTGCACATGCAAGGCGTGCAACCATCACAGATGAAATGGCAGCATCTGAGGTGAGCCCTTGGGCTAGCAGGTCTGACTCCAAGTCATGCAAATCTGTGGGGATGTGGGGGAGGAGCTGGGGGAGACTCATCAGCCCTGCCAGTTACACATTCCAGACAACAGCCAGTAGCTCCTCATTTGAATCGGAAACAGAATGAACACCCACACTCGCCCAGGGAGTGTGTACACATCATTTGATCTGTCTGCTCACATTTTTGGCAAGAAACAATGGTGGCAAGATTGGGGTCACTGACCCAGACTCTGGTATCTGAGTGGTTCTTAGAAAGCAACCAAATTGAGGTTTTCAAAAGGCTACGATCCCAATGTAACCAGTGTTTCACTCTTGGAAATGGGGGAGTTGGTGGGGATACCAAAGTCACACAAACACACGACACCAAGACACAAACTTTCCTTTACTCTTCATCTCTGTAGTGACACCAAGTTCATTTTTACTCTGCTGAATCTTTCTTTGTTAAGAGACTTCACAGATTTATAAAACAAATCCACTGTGCTGGGGCTCTGGCTTTCTGCATCCTTTCAGGACAGTCTCCAGGAATTCTCAAAGGCCTTTGCCAGTTAGATCCTCAAGACTATATAGGCAACTGCTCCAACCACAAAAGCTCTCAGTTTAGCCTGATGTAGCCTCAAAGGGCCAGTTCCTGAGACCAGAGGGAGGAACTTAAGAAAGCGAAAGGGAAAGTTCCTAGGCTTCTACCTGTTTATACATTGAACCATGAGACAGGGCTCAGCCAGTCAAGGACTTCCTGGAAGGGACTCCATTGGAGCTACTCGACCAAAATGGCAGCCACCCCAGATCACAGGAAGAAATGAGACCAGAAACAGAGGCTCTCATTATTAGCAATACGTTGATTTACACCCTATTCTTACTGGAGGAGTTCCCCCACTGTTATCACAGAAAGCCAAAAACATCTCAAACAATTCTCAGAGTTTCAATACAGTTCCAAGATTGGTAGGCATACATTTTTCTCAGCACACATTTACACATATTTTCACTTCCTTTTTATTCTTAAACTAATTCTTTTTCTTCAAAGGGAATCTTGAAAATTCAGTCCTAAGAAATTATAGTAAATATTCATCAGCCGGGCACAGTGGCTCACATCTGTAATCCCAGCACTTTGGGAGACCCAGGTGTGAGGGTCACTTGAGCTCAGGAGTTCGAGACCAGCCTGGGCAAAATAGTGAAATCCTGTCTCTACTTTAATATATATAATTTATATATATATATATATATATATAAGCTCCTGTCTTGTATTTGTAATGATGGTAGTCACCGGGACGCCCAAATTCAACTTCACTTGCGTCCTTTTATTCCTTAATCTAATTTACACCTGCCAAACACAAACCCACCTTAGATGCAGCAAGGGGAATCAAATCCACACGACTTCCTGGAGAGCTCTATTTAAAAAACACAAAACCTGTACTAATCTCGCGAAACCTGTACTAGCCTCACATCAAGTTCTTACATGAAGAAACCAAGTTATTTACTATGTTCTAATACATCTAGGGCCCACAGGGCATTTCCTGGCTGGCACAGGTCGCTGGGACGTGGAGGTCCCTTCTCCCAACCGAAACAACTCGAAATTCACACACATTCCCGGAACAACAGCCTCCTGCCGTCAAAGTCCACTGCCAATTAGTGCGAGGGGCGCGGGAATGTCCAGTCTCTGCGGCGGCGCAGATGCCTGGCGGCTTTCTCTGGGACCCCGAAAAGAAATCCGGGCGCTTTCATTTTTGCACTAATTTCATTTTTGCTCTTCAACTTTAGGAGAGGGGGGATGCAGCGTGCGGACGGAAAAGGGGGATCTGGTGGGAAATGCCGACATGAAATCACTTTTCTTGCACCTTCTCTTTGGACTAGGCGAGGAGTTAGAGGGCGAGCCTGGAGAGGAAAGATCTCTTCCCACACCCTGCCTGGATGTCTTCAAGAATCCCGGCAAAGACCCTGGGACCCACGGCGCGCCACCCTGGACATGTCGCCTGGGATCGGCTACGGGGCGCTCCTTTTCCCGCCTTCTAGGCCAGCACCGGGCTCATCTCCCCGGACCGGGAGGCTCCCGGATTGGGGCTACTCTCACGTGCCGAGGGCAAGGTTGACTCCAGGAGGGCAAGGCCCACGCACCCGACGCGGCGCGCGCAGGAACCGGACAGTCAGGGGACCCAGAGCCACAGGCGCATTTTGATTATGCCACCCCCGCCCTCCCTCCGCAGCCTACGCACCCTACGTCCCTGGGCCGCATCTTCGCCCGGCGTAGGCTGGCTGGCTAGCTCACCACCCCGCGCCACCCGCCTCCAAAGCCCGTCACTCACCTGCCCCGCGCGGCGGGCGCGCAGCACCCAGCAGCAGAACCCCTAGCAGTGCGATAGTGACCCCGCACTTCAGACCGGCCATGACTTCGGGACGTCTCGGCCTCGGCGGGGAAAGCGACGGTGGGGAGCGGCGGCCGCAGGCGCCCAAGCCCGGCGCAGCTGCGCTCCGCCCTGGCTCGCTCACCTGCGCGCGGGCGGACCGGCCCGAGCCCCGCCCTGCGCAGCAGGAGAGCGAGCTGACCCGGTGCGTCCCTCCTCTCTCACCTCCTCCTCTTCCTGCGTCAGCGACCGCCTCTCCCGCCCAGGGTGCAGGGCTCCCGGCACCGGGTTCCTGGGTCCCTACTACTCACCATTGCGGCGTTGGGGCAGACTTGTCCCCACCTTTCGGGGCTTAGTCCTCCTTCCCAAGTCTGAGAACGATCAGGTCTTTTTGTCCAGAGTCGCGAAGGTCGCCCATAGAGGAAGCCAGTCTACCTTCCCTTTTCTGTCCAGGAGACAAAGGTCATTATGCGCATCGTTTTGGAGGAGAATCCTATTTGTGGGCTACCCAAGCCCTGGATCCTCTGCTACCTGACTTGGGCCAGAGATCTACTGGACTTTAAAGCCGGTGGGGGTACAGCTAGTCTTTGCAGGACGATGAGCCGGTAGCCTACTCCGCACACATCACCTGCAGTATTTCCAGACACACAACGTGCCCAAGGTCCGCAGGGTAGCTAGTAAATTGGAGGCAGATGCACCCCTTTGTTGAATTGTGAGTAGAGTCGTATGTATGCTTTCCCTGAGCTGTGGATGGAATAGTATATGCCCTTCTCGAGGTGTATTATAAATGGAGTAGTGTGTGCAGTGTGGGCGTGAAGCATTCAGGTCAAACGTTGGGCTGGAAAATGAATGAAAAATGAATGGCGCTGGACTCCTTTTCCAAATCCTCCCAGCCGCAGGTGTGCCACCTGCCTGTCTTCAGAGGCCCTGTGGGTTCTCCTTCCACCCTGCAGGCCATACACCAAGTCCAGGCCACAGGGAGAGATTGCCGATGGCTCAGGAGTTCTTAGCTAGGCAGACATGAGTTCTGCCAAAATGACTCCCTGGGACTATTAGTGTTCATGGATAGCCAGAAGCTGCGCCAGTGTCACCCAGAGCAACCTGGGAGGCTTGGGACAGGAACCAAAGCATGTGTGACAGCATCAGTTTACAGTCCTGTCCCAATTTCTGCTTAATTCTTGGGGAGGCTGAGCCTGTCCAGGCTGCCCCAATCCTTCTTGTGGATAGGGGTGGGAAATCATCTCCTAGGAGCATCACACCTTCCTTCTCCATGTCCTTAATCATGAGAATAGAGGTAGCTCTGCCCTCTGGGAGCCCACAGTCCATCAACGGAAGCAGAACTTGGAACATGACCCTGCTCACACCCCCACCTCTGGGAGGGCCTGTAGTATGAGCTAAAGGGGACCTGAGATTTAATCTTCTAGTCCACTTCTGTCCTTGTGCAGACAGATGGGAAAACTGAGAACTAGAGGGAAGGGAGAGGATGAGAAACGAAGGGAGGCTCTCGGTTCTCCCCCACTGAATCGAGGACAAATTCATCAAGAGAAAGAAATCTTGACAAAAATCTAAACACTCTTTAAAAATATTTATGCTGACCAGGAGGGTAAAGCAGATTTGTCTTTTCTCCTAATTCTAGGCAGGTATATATATCCCAGCATCTTTTCCTAGCATCCATAACACCATTGTTTCCCACATAGAGTAACACCCACAACACTACTAGAATGGCAGTGTATTGAATGCAAAATATCAGAAATATTGCTTGACAAGTTAAGCCTAAGGAGCAAGTTATTTCATTACTATTTCATCTCTCCAAAGTTTGCTTAGCTGTCTTTCTTGGGATAGTTGACACCAGCTTTGTAAAAATGGAATGAGGGTCACTAATTCCCAAATATGAAGTATTAGCGATGGTTCCAGAAAGTAGCAGCAACAAGAAAGAAGAAAAACACGGAGGCACTTCAGCATCCTTTGCATGACAACCCAACTATATAATTGAAGTAAAGATGTCCTGACATACTGTCCTGGTCCTCCAAGTGGTGTGTGAACAAAGCATTGCCAAGGATGGACATGTTTTGTCTTTACAAACATGGCTGAATGGAAGGAGTAAATTTTAAAAGGTTATTTCTGAACTGGAAAGCAGTGTAGGTAACTATAATCTAGTGCTAGAGAAAAATGCCAGATTGAAAGGTAAATCTTCAGCTGGGTCCAGTAGTTTATGCCTGTAATCCCAGCACTTTGAGAGGCCAAGGTGGGTGGATAACTTGAGGTCAGGAGTTGGAGACCAGCCTGGCCAACATGGTGAAACTGCATCTCTACTAAAAATACAAAAATTAGCCAGGTGTGGTGGCCGGCTCCTGTAGTCCCAGCTACTCAGGAGACTGAGACAGGAGAATTGCTTGAATCTGGGAGGCGGAGGTTGCAGAGGGCTGAGACTGCACTATTCCACTCCAGCCTGGGCGATAGAGTAAGACTCTCTCTCAAAAAAAAAAAAAAAAAAAAAGAAGGTGAGTCTTAAAACAGACTGTTCCATCTAATTTTGACCTCTTCTGAAACCCTGCAAAGGCTATAAAACAGGGATTAAAAAAAAATTACATAAGCCCACAAAGGTGAGAAGAACAGAGAGAAGACAACAGCAAAATCACCCTGGAAGCTAGACAGCAGTTGGACTAGTGGTAGCTGCATTAGAAGCCTGGAGATGGCAGAACCCTAAACCAGTAATGGGGAAACTGAGAAATAACACGATTAACACAGAAATCCTCAAAAAAGATCCTCAGGAAATGGCAGCACAAGATATTCTGGAACTGGAGGGTGAAAGAGGAGTTAAAACAAGAAAGGCTGGGAGAAAGCTGTTTGAGATCACTGTAGTTAGATCTCAGAACCCATCCACCATTACCCCTGTCTGGGCAACAGTTCCTCATCCATCCAGCTTCCAGTGTTGTTCCCGAGAAATCCAAAACCATTCCCATTTTTGTTATTTTCTGTGAGACCCTTTTCTTGCCTCTAAAGCTGTAGAATCTTCTTTTTGGTCATTGGTTGCTGAAGTTTCACCATAATGTGCCTTGATATGAGTCTGCCTATATTATCCCTCTTTAGATCTTGACAAGTTAGAGAGTTGGTAAGTTTAACAACTTTAGTGTTGTTTTCTGGAGAGATTAAAACCTAAGGATGTGGGCTGAGGGATGCCAGGCATAGCTGAAGGTATAGGAAACATTGTAAAAGTAGGTAAATAAAGGGAAGATATACATTCTGAATGCTGAGATCCCCAGCTGTCTGGCCCCACCTGCCTCTGAGGATGAGACAAAAGGGCTTTGTTATCCATATTGGGGGTGGAAAAAGTCTTCTTCTGGGGAGTCTGACCAGCACAGGAGGAAAGACCCAAACATATGGACATTTGACCCTCATAAACAGGCCAACCAGCTTCCTACCATGAAGCTTTCAATTGATTAAGCCCCACCAACTTCGCTTCTTAATATCTCATTTTAATTTTAATTTCCACTTATTTATTTTTTTGAGATGGAGTCTCGCTCTGTTGCCCAGACTGGAGTGCAATGGCACAATCTTGGCTCACTGCAGACTCCACCTCCTGGGTTCAAGTGATTCTCCTGCCTCAGCTTCCCAAGTAGCTGGGACTACAGGAACACACCACCACACCTGGCTAAGTTTTGTATTTTTAGTAGAGATGGGGTTTCACCATATTGGCCAGGCTGTTCTTGAACTCCTGACCTCATGTGATCCACCCATCTCAGCCTCCCATAGTGCTGGGATTACAGGCGTGAGCCACTGCGCCTGGCCAATATCTCACTTTTAAACATGAGCAATCAGGATTTCAGGATATCTGAGGAGAGCTTCTAACATAGAGTCAAAGCCAACCAAGTAACCAAACTGAAAAAAAAAAAAAAAGAAAAAGAAAGAAGCAACCTGAAAGAGACTATACAAAGAGAAGAAAATAAAAGGAAGCAAAACAAAACAATTTCTAACTCTTAGAGTGATGTAGGGAACTATAATTTGGTGCCAGACAACGTTCTCTTTATGAAGCAGGAACAGCATGTTATAAAAAACAAAACAAGGCCGGGCGTGGTGGCTCATGCCTGTATTCCCAGCACTTTGGGAGGCCGAGGTGGGCGGATCACCTGAGGTTGGGAGTTCGAGACCAGCCTGACCAACATGGAGAAACCCTGTCTCTACTAAAAACACAAAGAATTAGCTGGCGTGGTGGCGCATGCCTGTAATCCCAGTTACTTGGGAGGCTGAGGCAGGAGAATCTCTAGAACCCAGGAGGCAGAGGTTGTGATGAGCTGGGATCGCTCCATTGCACTCCAGCGTGGGCAACAAGAGTGAAACTCTGTCTCAAAAACAAAACAAAACAAAACAAAACAAACAAACAAAAACCAATTCAGAGAACCACAAAAGAATTCTTGGAAATGAAAAAAGTGATTGTAGATAAAAATAATAACAATAAATAAATAGAAGAGTTAGAAGTGTCCCAGAAAGTAAAGCAAAAAGACAAAATAGATAAAAAATAGAGGGAAAAGTAAAGAAAATTTGTGGTCCAGTTCAGAAGATCCAATATCTGAAAAATATGTTTCCTAGAAAGAGAGAGCAGATGAAACAGAGAAGACGACATCATCGATAATGTAATTCAAGAAATTCTCCAGGCCTGAATGACATGAGTTTCCAGATTAAAAGACTCATGGAGCGTCCTGCACAATGGATAATATAGGCAGACTCACGTCAAGGCACATCATGGTGAAATATCAGAAACCAATAACAAAAAGAAGATTCTAGGCTGGGCGTGGTGGCTCACGCCTGGGTAATCCCAACTACTCATGAGGCTGAGACATGAGAATCACTTGAACTCGGGGGCGGAGGTTGCAGTGAGCCAAGATTGCACCACTGTACTCCAGCCTGGGTGATGGAGTGAGACTCTGTCTCAAAAAACAAACAACAAACAACAAAAAAGAAGATTCTGTAGCTTCCAGAGGCAAGAAAAGGGTCTTACAGAAAAGAACAAAAATCAAAGTGGTTTTGGATTTCTCGAGAACAACATTGGAATCTGGAAAACAATGAAGCAATACCTTCAAAATTCTGAAGAAAGATAACTTCCAAATTAGAATTCTATACCCAGCCAAACTATCAATTAAACAATACGGTAGAAAAAGGACACTTTTAAACGTTCAAGATCTTAAAAAACCTCCAAACCTTCTACATACCTCTTCTCAAGAATATACTGGAAGATGTGTTCCATTAAAACAAAAAATGCCTGCAACACAGGGAGGAGTGGATACAGGTGTTTTGGGGGTAAACATAATCACCTTAAGAAAAATAATACAAAATTGCAAGTAGAAAATCAAGTGTGAGGCCAGTCATGGTGGCCTCCCAGCATGTATTCCCAGCACTTTGGGAGGCCGGGATGGGCAGATCACCTGAGGTCAGGAGTTCAAGACCAGCCTGGCCAACATGGCGAAACCCTGTCTCTACTAAAACTACAAAAATTAGCCAGGCATGGTGGCACATGCCTGTAATCCTAGCTACTTGGGAGGCTGAGGCAGGAGAATGGTTTGAACCTGGGAGGCAGAGGTTGCAGTGAGCTGATATGGCATCACTGCACTCTAGCCTGGGTGACAGGGCAAGACTCCTGTCTTAAAAAAAAAAAAAAAAAAAGGAGAGAGAGAGAAGAAAAGAAAAGAAAATCAGGTGTGAAAAATGATTACTGTGTTTAGACTGAGGAAAGAAATCTCAATGAATTACAAATGGAAAAATATCACAAATGTTCCAAAATCCAGAAAAATAACACAGTATTTTTACTGTTAATTGCCTCGTAAAACTCTAAGTCATTCTCCAGGTCATTTTGCCAGATGCATCAGATAAGATGCAACTGATATGTTGAGATGCATAAGACATGTGAATTCACACACAGAAATACTCACTGTCCACAGAACCATTATAGTTTTTTGCCCTATAAATACAGAAATTC
>NC_045435.1:91419680-91497087 GCF_002776525.5 Piliocolobus tephrosceles | reverse complement strand
AGACGGAGTCTCGCTCTGTCGCCCAGGCTGGAGTACAGTGGCCGGCTCTCAGCTCACTGCAAGCTCCGCCTCCCGGGTTTACGCCATTCTCCGGCCTCAGCCTCCGGAGTAGCTGGGACTACAGGCGCCCGCCACCTCGCCCGGCTCGTTTTTTGTATTTTTTTTAGTAGAGACAGGGTTTCACCGTGTTAGCCAGGATGGTCTCGATCTCCTGACCTCGTGATCTGCCCGTCTCGGCCTCCCAAAGTGCTGGGATTACAGGCTTGAGCCACCGCGCCCGGCCACCAATTTGTTTCTTACAGAAAAAAAAAGTCCATCATTTTTGATAAGCCATGATGAGTTGCATGTTCTGCTTAAAATTTTAGCTTTGATAATTGGAAAAGTTTTCCACAGACTAGCTTCTTCTGGATCTATACATTTCACTTTATTCCTCCTCCTCCACTATGCACATACTCTGGGTGTTGGACACTGTAGCACAGGTTCATAATGTAATACCACCTCTGGCCTTGCTCCTTCTGGTCACCTCACCTTGTGAGTCAGCCCAGTGGTTGGGAGGAGTATTCCTAGAAGCCATTACTACAATGTGAGAACAAGCAATGGCTTAACTACACATGAGTGTGACTGTGAATCAAGTAAACATATCCCTCCAAACCCTAATTATAATAAATGTATGTCTGAGTTAACATCCCTTTAGCTGGATCCCAAAATGCCCACAGCCACTCAACGCTACATTGTATAAGGGGGAGTTTGATGGAGAGAAAGTGGAGGGTGGGCTTTTTTTGCAGTCAAAATACGTGCCTTTGCAAATTTGACAAAGACCTATGACCAGGGAAGCACATTGGAGATTTAACTTCTTGGTGTATTTGCCTCTAGATATATGAAGTACAGATACAGCCCAAGGGAGAGTCAAAGAACTCCCAGGGTGATATGCTGCAGACTTAGAGAGCCCAGCATCCAGACTGAGGCAAGCCATAAACATATGGCCAACTATGCAGGGCCCGGAATTCCATAGCCACCCTTCTCTCCCAGGTGAACAGATGGGCGGAGTTAAATCAAATGGAGCCATTGCTTTTAGTAATGAGATTCTTAAATAATAATGGTGCTTGGTCAAGACCACCCCCCGGCCCCCGACACAAACCTGTGCTCTGCAAATACCCTTGAGCCACATACACCTGAGCAAGCACAGAGAAGGAGCCTGCACCAGCCCTGGATACCTACCTGGCTTTTTACATGAGAGAAGAATAAACGTCTCTTTTTTCAGTTTCCAGTCACTTGTACCTGAACTTCATCCTAAGGCAGGCATAGGAGATTTTTCTGGTGCTGTGGAAAATGTAAGGGAGAGCAAACCCATGTGATTCACTGCAGATACAGGACCTGACCTAAATGGATAAGATGGAATGGCTCCGCGACTGTCAGTGCACATTCTGCAGTCAGATGTCCTGGATTTAAGCACTGTCTCTTGCCAAGTGTGGTGGCTCACGCCTGTAATCCCAGCGATTTGGGAGACTGAGGCAAGCCTGGCCAACATGGTGAAACTCCCTCTCTACTAAAAATACAAAAATTAGCCAGGCATGGTGGTACGGTCCTGTAGTCCCAGCTACTCGGGAGGATGAGGCCGGAGAATCACTTGAACCCAGGAGGTGGAGGTTGTGGTGAGCTGAGATTGCACCACTGCACTCCAGCCTGGGTGACAGAGCAAGACTCCATCTCAAACAAAAACAAATACAAATACTGCCTCTGCAACTTTACTGGCTTATGCCAACTCCTTTCACCTATATGTGCCTCAGTTTCCTCATCCATGAACTGGGTCCATGAATAGGGTGTTGTAAAGATTAATGAGGTGTTATATATATGTAACACATTTAGCATAGTGCTTGGCACATAGTAAATGCACAGTAAAGTTAGCTGAGATTGCCTGTGTCGTGAGCAAAGGATGAAAGGAGTGGGTATCAGCTTAGTGGGGAGGGAAGCTATGGAAGTGGAGTGCAGAGTTCTGGAAAGAGAAGGCTACAGACAAATTTCTTCACAGTCTCATTCAAATCTGAAAGTGTCAGCTCCTCAAGGCAGGAAACTGTGTCTGTTTTACTCATCTTTATATTTCTGGAGCTGAAGATAGGGATTGAGTAAATGCTTAACAAATAGTTGGGGAATGAATGAACTCATTAGCCAAGGATGTGTGGATTACCCCACCAATTGGGCCACTGAGCCCAGGGAGTTCTTTGAAACTTGTGACCCTGGAAAGATGAATGCACAGTTCATTTTAAAAAGGGGGTAGGGGCCCTGGTCGAATGAGGTCACTGTGGCCATGTTGGGTATCTAGCAGCCTCCCTGGCCTTGTAGGAGGGGCCAGAGTCTGGTGGGCCAGGATTTTATCCAGTTTGAACAGAGGATGGAAGGAACATCTGTCCGAATCAGGTAACTTCTTGGAAACTTTGCTTTCCAGTGATTAAGCAAATTAATAAAGTTGAGGTTCTTTCAGTGCACAAATAGCTCTTAGTGTCACTGTCAATGTCAACTACTGTTTGAGGGAGAAAACTTCCCATTCACAGTTTGAGCAGAGCTTCTTTGTGAGCCTCAAAACAGAAGAGTATGCCATTGTCTCAGAATGAGATAGAAGTTTCTTGGGAATGACTGACTTTGCCAAGTAATTTGCCCAACGGTAACCACAAGGTATAATTTCAGTCTTAGGATGAGGAAGACAAATAAGAACAATCCTTGCAGAGCAGCTAGTCATGCTGCCGTAGATGGGGTCTGAATGAACTCAGTTCTGCATGACTCAGGAACTCGGCAGCAGGCAGCTGAGCACCTTCTGAGGTCACCCCAAAGCAACCAGAGGCCTGGGATCCATGCACCATCACCTCCCCAAACTATACCATCTAAGAGGTCAAGCTGGAATGCCCAGGGGCAAAAAGAGAGGAAGAGTGTAGCTGTGTACTCCTTTCTTAAGCTTGTGCAACCAGCTCTCAGTAAGTCACTTGCCCACAGGGTAGAGAGAGCCATACCCTGCCCATCCCTGGGTCTGCACCACCCTCGGATATGATCCATCCCCATGTCAGGCCTCTGCTTGCCAGCCTTGCTTGTTTCTTTTCTGTGTGTTTCCTTGAAATTTGGGAGGAACACAGCTTTAGTAGCGATCTCAGGGATTTTCCTCCCCCTGGAGAGGGAATTGAGTCATATCATTGTTGAGCAGGAGAACTTGGAGCTCATCTGGTTGACCCCTCCCTGATCGATGCAGGCCTGGGAAGGGTGACACAGTTGAGTCAAATAGAAGGTGACCTTCAGAGCAGAAGCCAGGTGTCCACCCAATAGTTTATGAGCTTTCCTTTCTGAAAAATCTTGGTTCCTGGCTGAGTACTCTGGCTCGTGCCTATAATCCCAGCACTTTGGGAGGCTGAGGCAGGAGGAGAGCTTAATGTTAGGAATTTGAGACCAGCCTGGGCAACATAGTGAGATCCTGTCTTTACAAATAAATTTGAAAAATTCACCAGGTGTGTGCCTGGTCCCCTTTTAAAAACTTGTGGTAGAATACATATATAACATAACATTTGGCATTTTAACCATTTTTAAGTGTGCAGTTTAGTGGCATTAGTACATTCACGTTGTCTTGCAGCTGTCACCACCCTCCATCTCCAGAGCTTTTCCTTCTTCCTGAATGGAAACTCTGTACCCATTGAACTATAACTCCCCTTCTCTGCTTCCCTCCAGCCCCTGTCATCCACCACTCTACTTTCTGTCTCTGTGAATTTGCCTATGCTAGGTACCTCATGTAAATGGAATTGTATATTATTTGTCCATTTGAGACTGGCCTACTTCACTTAGCATAAGGTCCTTCAGATTCTTCCATGTTGTCGCATGTCACAATTTCCTTCCTTCCTAAAGCTGAATAATATTCCATTGTATAGATACACACACACAACACAATTTGTTTATCCATTTATCTGTCCATGGACACGTGGATTGTTTCCACCCTTTGACTGTTGTGAGTAATGCTGCTCTGAACCATGGTTGTACAAATATCTCTTCAAGATGCTGTTTTCAGTTCTTTTGTGTATATACCCAGAGTAGAATTGCTGGATCATATAATAATTCCATGTTTAATGTTTTGAGGAATCCCATATATACTCTTTTTAACAAGCATAATACAATGCCATTGTCACTCCTACAAATAAATGAATCATGACTCCTTAATCACATTTAATATCCAGTCACTGTCAGGTTTCCGATTGTCTTATCAATGTTATTTTAAAAATAGTTTAGGCCAGGCATGGTGGCTTATGCCTGTAATGCCAGCACTTTGGGAGGCTGGGGCGGGAGGATCGCTCGAACTCAGGAGTTCAAGACCAACCTAGGAGACATGGTAAACCCCGTCTCTACTAAAAACACAAAAAGTAGGCAGGGGTGGTAGTGTGTGTGCCTGTGGTCCCAGCTACTGGGGAAGCTAAGGTGGGAGGATCGCTTGGGCCTGGGAACCTGGGAGGTGGAGGCTGCAGTGAGCTGAGAGCGCACCACTGCTCTCCAGCCTGGGCGACAGAGCAAGACTCTGTCTCAAAAGATAGATAGATAGATAGATAGATAGATAGATAGATAGATAGATAGATAATAGATAGATAGATAATAGATAGATAGATAGATAGATAGATAATAGATAGATAATAGATAGATAGATAGATAGATAGATAAAAGTTTCATTGTTTAAATCAGGATCCAAATAGATTTCCTATATTACAATTGGTATGTCTTTCTAAAAAAATAAACTTAATTTTGGAATCAGATTTACAGAAAAACTGCAAAGGTACTACAGAGAACGCTCATGCACTCGTTCTAATGTCAATATCTTGCATATTACTGTATATTTGTCAAAACTAAAAAAATAATATCAGCACCTTACTATGAGCAAACTGCAGACTTTATTCAAATTTTACTCCTTTTTCTATGAATGTCCTCTTTCTGTTTCAAGATCCCATCCAGGACCCCATACTGCATTTAGTTATTGTGTCTCAGACTCCTCCCATTGGTGACAGGTCCTCAGGTTTTGTTTTTCATGATTGTGAAAATTTTGAAGAGTAGTGGTCAGGTATTTTGCAGAATTTTCCCTCAATTTGGATTTGTCCAATGTTTTTGTAATGATTAGCTGGGATTAAGACACTTTGGCAAGGCCGGGCATGGTGGCTCACACTTGTAATCCCAGCACTTTGGGAGGCTGACGTGGGTGGATCGCTTGAGGTCAGGAGTCTGAGACCAGCCTGGCCAACATGGCAAAATCCAATCTCTACTAAAAATACAAAAATTAGCCAGGTGTGGTGGTGCATGCCTGTAATCCCAGCTACTCAGGAGGCTGAGGCACGATAATCACTTGAACCTGGGAGGTGGAGGTTGCAGTGAGCTGAGATTGTACCACTACACTCCAGCCTGGGTGACAGAGTGAGACTCTATCTCAAAAAAAAACCCAAAAAAAACAAAAAGGACTATTTGGGAAGGATTTCACAGAGGTGATGTGCCCTTCTCATCAGAGTGCATCAGGGGTACATGATGTCCCCACAACATCTCTGGTGATGTTAACCTTCATCGCTTGGTTAAGGTGGTGTCTGCTAGGTTTCTCTACTGGTAAGTTACTAAATTTCCCCTTTCTGTACTCTGTTATTTGGAAATGAGGCACTAAGTCCATGATATGTCTGTAAATCTATTTTAGTTTATAAAATAAAGTCTGCATAGAGGGGAACCTTCTCCTTCTATCTTTTCTTTTTTTTGAAATTTATTTGTTGAGGAAATCAGGTCATTCATTTGTCTCGTACTGTGTCCTGCAGTGTGATGTTATTTTACACCTTCCCTTGCCCTCTGTATTTCCTATAAGCTGGTGTTTGGAGCTGGAGGCCTGATCTCCTTCCTGTTTCACTCCTTCAGCAGGACCACTTCGTGAGTAGAGTTGTGGACTTCTGTCAGGAGGCTCCTGGTATCTCTTTTTGTGAAGTTAGCAGCTATTGATTCTCAACGTATTGCTTTGATTCTAATAACACCTTTAAGGTCCCTCAGGACTTACCTTATCAAAGTACTTTCCTAAGTGAAGACAGCTCATTTTCTTCCCCCATTGCACATAGTATCTTCAGCAAATTGAAGTTACTGCCATGGTAAAGAACACTGTTATTTTATATACAATTAAGAAGAAAAAAGCACTGCAAATTAATCTACAATACAATGCTTTCTTACATTGTCAGTATAATTTTGAGGCAAACTGAAGAATACCAAGGGTGAGTTACCATTTTCCTTTTAAACTACACTCATAGTTTTATTTTTCCCTCAGTTGAATCTCATTTTCTAGAAGTCAAGCCAACATCAGTGGGAAGCCTCTGCTGATGGATGCCTGGTGTGCTGATGGCAGCCTGTGCAGCATGGGCGTGGGTCACACCAGCCTTAATGGCATGACTTCGGCCCTTCCTTCATCTACCCCATGGATTCAGCAGTTTCTCCTGTCCCTCCTTGCATTGCTTGGTGTGTGGTCTGTTCTTCTGCCTGCTCCTCTGTGACGAGACAGCTTATTCTAATTCTGTGTCTTCGACATTTTTGCCTAAGTCCCATAAACACTTGGTTATAGCTTTGCAAGAAAATATAGAATTATAGCCATTCCTCTAGTGACAAATATTTGTTCCTCTCCTCTTAAATATCTGCCCCACTGCTGCATTTCCATGCGTCACTGCACCCACACCAACTTTTAGTTTCCTTATTGAATCGGGTTACAATCTTTTTGGTGCTATTTTATTTTAGGTTCAAGGGGTATGTGTGCAGGTTTGTTACATGGGTAAATTGCATGTTGTAGGGGTTTGGTGTACAGATAATTTTGTCACCCAGGTAATCGGCATAATGCCTGATAGATAGTTTTTCAATCCTCACCCTCCTCGCATTCTTCACCCTCAAGTAGGCCCTGGTGTTGTTTCTTCCCTTCTTTGTGTCCATGTGTACTCGGTGCTTAGCTCCCACTTATAAGTGAGAACACTTGGAGAACACGGATTTGGTTTTCTGTTCCTGTGTTAATTCACTCAGGATAATGGCCTCCAGTTCCATCTGTGTTGCTGCAAGGGACATGATTTCATTCTTTATTATGGCTGCATAGTATTCCATGGTGTATATGTGCCATATTTTCTTTATTTAGTTCACCGTTGATTGACGTCTAGGTTGATTTCATGTCTTTGCTATTGTTAAGAGTGCTGCAGTTAACATACATGTGCATGTGTCTTTACGGTAGAATGGTTTACATTCCTTTGGGTATATACCCAATAGTGGGATTGCTGGGTCAAGTGGTGGTTCTATTTTAAATTCTCTGAGAAAACTTCAGAAGACTTTCCACAGTGGCTGAACTAATTTACCTTCCCACCAGCACTGTGTAAGTGTTCCCTTTTCTCTGCCATCTCGCCAGCATCTGTTATTTTTTGACTTTTTAATAATAACAATTGTTTGATGATTTTTTTTTCACATGGAAGTTTTTAGTTTATTAATCTTCTTGTGAAAAACCCACAACGGCCACAGATAACATCATTGCAGCACCTTTACTCCTTCGGCTTTTTGCCAGCACCAACATTGGCCTTTGCAGTCCCCCTACTTTTTTCATTCTGTTCTTGCGTTCCTTTCATTGCTTTCTTGAGGTCTTTTTCTTCTCATACAGGCCATGTCTTGCAAGTCTGTGTTTGGGTTCATTTTTCTTTGCATAATCCAGGGAATCGTAAATCATGCCAAAGCCAGTTGTGTTGCCACCACCAAAATGAGTTCTGAATCCAAATACAAAGATGACGTCCATTGTGGTCTTGTACATTTTGGCTAGTTTTCCCCAAATTTCTGTCTTAGGTACTGTCACCTTTCCGGGGTGAATGACATCAATGACCATTTGTTTCCTCTGAAGTCGTCGGTTGGTCATGAACTTGCCAGTGCGGATAGTTACCGTGTCGTTCATGATGGCGGCCTATCCTCAGACAGCCAGGGAAGAAAAAAGCTGATGATACTTTAAATGGTAATGAAGCTCCATAGCTGTAGAACCAACAATGCACATACTTCAGTTGAAGGTGATGCCAATATGAATAGTTATGGCCAAAGGTCGGCATGCACTGTCATAACAACCATGTCAGAGATGCCTGGCTGTGAAAGGCTGCCCAATTTCAGATGTGTTACACGTTTTTAGGCCGGGCATGGTGGCTCACACCTGTAATCCCAGCACTTTGGGAGGCCAAGTAAGCGGATCACTTGAGGCCAGGAGTTCAAGACCAGCCTGGCCAACATGGTGAATCCCCGTCTCTACTAAAAATACAAAAAATTTAGCCTGGTGTAGTGGCGGTCACCTGTAATCCCAGCTACTCAGGAGGCTGAGGCAAGAGAATCACTTGAACCTGGGAGGCGGATCTTGCAGTGAGCCAAGATCATGCTACTGCACTCCAGCCTGGGCAACAGAGAGAGACTCCACCTCAAAAAAAAGTTTTTAAAATATGCATCTTAGAATTAATGAAATACAGGTTTCTGGTTATGTGGGTAATGAGAACCCCATTTTATTTATCTGGGTGATCTTCCCACAGCATGTAGCTCAGTGCTTACATGAGATTTCAAAAATATTTGTTTTCGGATTGAAGCCAACAGTTAATCAATATATATATTTACTGAGCATTTACCAGGAACAAGATCTACTTGAAATGCATATTTGAAAACCCAAACCAATCCCTTTTTCTTAAAATAGTAATTTGATTCTCCTCATCCTTATTATATTTCTGTAGCTGTTCTTAGCCAAACTTAAATCTACTGCTATGTCAGTGGGCTTTTTGTTTCTTTTCCGCTTGAGTAATAAACGCACCCAACTGGCTATCTTAGATTTTGGAGAGTTGCGCTCCCTCTCCTTGAGGGTGGAGTTTGAGCTTCTCTTTGAATCAGCCTCCTGTGTTTTTCTCCATCTCTTCTTGCCTTCCTGCCTGTGTCCTCGCTTTTGTTCCCACCAAAGGTCCACCTTCTGAGGTCTTTCTTGCAATGTGTGCTTAGTGTTTCTCTCTTCAGATTTAAACACTCCCAGGTTTTGGGCTCAGTCCCCTGTATGCACCCCTGTTTCTTAAATCAGTTTCTTCCCAGCTGATTCTACAGAACACGTTCTTTCTGGGATGCTCTGGTAGAAAGAGGTCTGTGGAAATGCAGCAGTGAACAGCTCATTCCTTGCCCCCTCTTCTCATCGTGCATGTAAGCATATTGAACACTCTGACAAGTCCTGTGTTGAGGAGGCCTGTCAAACTCAAAGATTTCCCAAACGCATTTCACCTTGAAGCCTTTTGCCACATTGTATTGATTCAGTGACACTTTCTTCCTCTCACATTTGAACATTTCTGAAATTGGGATGCATATTATAGCCGATCAGATAAGAACACAGTGGCCGGGTACAGTGGCTTACACCTGTAATCCCAGCACTTTGGGAGGCCGAGGCGGGGGGGATCACTTGAGGTCAGGAGCTTGAGACCAGCCTGGCCAACATGGTGAAACCTCATCTCTATTAAAAATACAAAAAAATTAGCCGGGCGTGGTGGCTGGCGCCTGTAGTCCCAGCTTCTTGGGAGGCTGAGGCAGGAGAATGGTGTGAACCCGGGAGGAAACGGAGCTTGCAGTGAGCGGAGATCGCGCCACTGCACTCCAGCCTGGGAGACAGAGTGAGACTCCATCTCAAAAAAAAAAAAAAAAAAAATATATATATATAAATTAGCTGGGCGTGGTGGCGCACTCCTGTAATCCCAGCTACTCGGGAGGCTGAGGCAGGAGAATCTCTTGAACCCAGGAGGTGGAGGTTGGAGTGAGCTGAAATCATGCCATTGCACTCCAGCCTGGGCAACAGAGCAAAAAACCCCCCAAAAACAAAAAACACTGTGTGTGTTTTTTTCTTCCCTAGAGGTACTTGCAACAGCAGTGTAAGAGACATCGATGGTATTTGAGATGGATAGGGTATTCATGGTTCATTTGTGGATATTCTTTTGAGCCAGTGATACGAGTACTCTGTATTAAGAAACCCAGCTGTCAGATCCTGAAGCCCTATCTCTCTCTCCCTACTGCATGGCCTTCTTCCAAGGTATTCCTCAGCATAGTAAGAAGCCCACATTCATAGATCTTGCTGCCTGGCCTCCTCTGCTTTAGACAATAACCTTAACACACCTTTAGTAATGGGTGAAAGTTATAGTCCGTTTATGAAAACCGGACCTGTCCATGGTCTAACAATATTTAAGGGATCTGCGCAAGGCTTATATTCATTCTTTCCAGACCTTTCCAAATTCACTCCACTCCATTAAGAAGATGTGCTTTAATCGGCTGTTTCAAAAAATAAAGCTGACAGTTCTTTTGAGATTGAATTCACATACCATGAAGTCCACTCTTTTGAAGTGTACGACTCAGTAATTTTTAGTATGTTCACAAGGTTGTGCGTCAGTGACCACTGTCTAATTCTAGAACATTTTCATCACTTTATAGGCTACTGAGGGAAATCAAAACATTTCACTTCACAATACACTTCTTTGACATATTTTGAGATGGCTGTTCAGAGGGTCTGCAAACAGAAGCAGCCCTGCAAAGCTGTCATTTGTGGTGGAGATTTGCATCCTTAGAGAAAATTTGCATTGATGCAACCAGAGCCACCATTCTTTCTACAATCTCAAGATGATCTATAAACTTCTGCACCCCATGTTGGGGGTTGGGAATGGGTTTGGGTAATCACACTGTGATTCCCGACCCCCACCATGTACCCTAATACATTTCTGATTTGTTTTTCTAAGACCACCAGAGTGGGCACAAAGAACCAGCGAGTAGGCAAGGCTAAAAGCAAAACTGCAAATTTATTCTTTGGTTATCTAGCTTCAGGGACCGGAGCTGGGGGTGGGGGGGCGGAGTTTCTAATACAGTCCCGACAAGAGTGGGGGCTGAGAAAGCCCACCCCGGGCGCATCTGCTGGGAGTGACTTTTCTAGGAGTGGAAGGGCAATAGGCGGGGCACGGGCATGTCGGGGGAGGAGGGGCGCTCCGCAGGTGCCACCAGGTAAATCTTGGTCTCCTTGGATTGACATCACCTGGTGCATGCCTGATTAATCTGTACCTTCCCGGGCGTCAGCTGCATTCTCGCACACACGGGAAGAGTTGGTGGTGAAGAAGAACCCGGAAGTGCACCATCCTGCCTCCGTTCGTCCAAACAGTCCAACCTTTTATTGATAATAGTGATAAATGGGCGCCGTGTTCTGTCTGGCTACTTCCTGCTGTTAAGGGGCGTCGTCAAGGTCGGGGCCCATGGTTGGTATTTGGACATATGGATGAAGAATAAAATAAGGCACAGTATTAGTATAGGAATGAGGAATGGAAGCATTTGTTGGAATATGGGCAAAACCCAGAAGGATGGTCCTGGCAAGGTTGGGGAGTATGAGATAGTTAAGAAAATTTAGTAAGTTTGAGGTGAGTGGGGGAAAGCCAAACTGATTTCCACTGATTGCTTTTGGTAGGGGCCCTTTTTAGCTGGGAATGAGGAACGAGTGCGCAAAGTAGTTGTTGGCCAGGCAGCAATTAAGGAGTGGAGTTTTTGGTGGAGTGGATGGCTTTCCACTTACTCCTACTACAGAGATATTGGATGGAAGGCTAGGTCCAGAGAAGGACGGCAAAACAGAATAGGTAGCCTCACTGTCGATTAAAAAATTGTCTTACCCACTACCAGGAGAGTTACCTGTGGCTTGGTGAGGGTGATGGGGGTCCCCGAGTCTCAGCACCTTCAGTTGTCATCGTCCAGATGTAGGAGCTGGAAGGAGCTCCCAGGATCCTGGGAAAGGGGGTCACGTAGAGATGCAGCACCTGTTCTCAGGGTGGGGCAATCAGACTTCCAGTGTCCTCCTTGCTGGCAAGCAGGGCAGGGGGTTGCTGGTGGACGAGGGTTAGGACATTCACTGGCCTAATGTCCTGATGCCTTGCACTTATAGCAAGGCTGCGTTGGGGCTCGGGGACCCTGCGGACACCTGTTGGCATAGTGTCCTGCCTTGCCGCACTTATAGCAGGCTCCTTTTGCAGCCTTGGAGTCTGTGGGGTGTGTGCTCTCTGCTCTGGGGTTATGACTGGGCTGTAAAGCCGCTGCTAGGAGCTGTAACTTCTGTTTGAGGCAAGCTTGCCGTCTTCTCTCTGGAGTTTTAGACCTTAAAGGCTAATTTAACTAGGTCTTGTATTGGTATCTGAGGACCATCCTCTACCTTTTGAAGTTTTTTTTTTTACGAATGTCAGGAGCTGATTGAGAAATGAAATAAGATGCCAAAATGGTGGCCCCTGTGGGGGAGGCCGGATCTAACCGGGTATATTGGGTTAGAACCTCAGTCAGTTTAGGGTAGAGGTTAGGATAACCTGGAGGTCATGCCAAGTTAAGTCATAGGCCTGACAAAGGTGTCTAAATTCCTTTATGTATATGGTAGGATTAGCTGAGAAATCACCTAAACGCTTCTCAATTTTGGAAAGATCGGCCAATGAAAAAGGGACATGTACTCTGACTACCCCCTCCGCCCCAGCCACCTCTCACAAAGGTGCTAACACTGTAGGAGGGTGTGGGCAGAGATAGGGGACTCAAGACAGCCAGTTGGGGGCCCCGAAGGAGGCATGGGACCGAGTGGATTACTAGTAGATAAGGAGGAGGAAGGAGGAGTCTGGGCAGGAAGGGAGGGGGTGGAGAGAAGGAGGAGTATAGGGACGAGAGCTTAAGGCCCAAAAGCCTTGTACGTAATTAATTTCGGACCACTTGCCTAGCCGCTGGCAGAAATTGCTGAGGTCGATCACGCCACAGTGGAAAGGAAAATTAACCGCTTCCTCCTAAGGTCTTGTTCGAGCTGTAAGGTTTTTAAATTGGCTAGGAGGCACCCTAAGGGGGTGCTCTTTAGAAATTTGGACTGGGGGTTTCCCATTTGTTTCCTCTTTACTTACACAATGGACACAATGGAAATGGAAGTGGATCTCTGCCTGGCTTCAAAGCGTCCTTTGGAACCAGCAGAGACAGACTGGAGGCTCTTGAAGCCAAAGTGGAGATTACCTTCAGGCGGACGTCTCCGTCCTGAATGGGTCTCCGAGCCACATGGTGGCTCCCAAGCCACTTGGTGGCTCCAAATGGACCTCGGACCTGCGCAGGATTTTGGCCGAGGGTGGTAAAGAGGAGACAAGGGCACTTACCCCAGAGAGGCCGTGAGAGTGAGCGAAGCGGGTCTCAGGTCCTGGTCTGTCCGTGGCATGGAATGAGGAGGAGGAGGCTCCCCGGACCCTGGGGGCCCTGAGGAGGGGTCTCCTCCCGGGTTTCGGCACCAACTGATTTGTTTTTCTAAGACCACCAGAGTGGGCACAAAAGAACCAGCGAGTAGGCAAGGCTAAAAGCAAAACTGCAAATTTATTCTTTGGTCATCTAGCTTCAGGGACCGGAGCTGGGGGTGGGGGGGCGGAGTTTCTAATACAGTCCCGACAGGAGTGGGGGCTGAGAAAGCCCACCCCGGGCGCATCTGCTGGGAGTGACTTTTCTAGGAGTGGAAGGGCAATAGGCGGGGCACGGGCATGTCGGGGGAGGAGGGGCGCTCCGCAGGTGCCACCAGGTAAATCTTGGTCTCCTTGGATTGACATCACCTGGTGCATGCCTGATTAATCTGTACCTTCCCGGGCGTCAGCTGCATTCTCGCACACACGGGAAGAGTTGGTGGTGAAGAAGAACCCGGAAGTGCACCATCCTGCCTCCGTTCGTCCAAACAGGGCTCTCGGGCGGCCTTCTTGCAGCCCCACTCCTGTCGGGATGTCGGGACTGTGGGAAGTCCGTCCGAGAGCCCCACGGGGGGACTCTGCCGGCCTCCTTCCCCGGAGGCCGACAGACTTCTCCCGCACACCTTAGGTTACCAAAATAAACGTGCAGTTTTGCTGTTACACTTGCCTACCCGCAGGTTCTTTTGCGCCCGCTGGGCTGGTCTTAGAAAAAACAAGACAATTTCTATGCTTTTTCTCTTGTTAATCCGCCTTCTGTGAGTTCACTTTTTAGCAAAACTTCAGAGAGCAAAGGGGATGTTTCTTCCTTGGCTCTTATACTACTTTGTTTTTTTCTTTTTTTGGCTGTCTTTTGATTTTTTTTTTTTTTTTTTTTTTGGAGACAGAGTCTTGCTCTGTCTCCCAGGCCGGAGTGCAGTGGTGTGATCTCAATCTCAGCTCACTGCAACCTCTGCCTCCTGGGTTCAAGCGATTCTCCAGCCTCAGCCTCCCAAATGCTGGGATTATAGGCATGCACGACCATGCCCAGCTAATTTTTGTACTTTTAGTAGAGACAGAGTTTGGCTAGGCTTGTCTCAGACTTCTGACCTCAGGTGATCTGCCCACCTTGGCCTTCCAAAGTTCTGGAATTACAGGTGTAAGCTACCGCTCCTGGCCTGAATTTTTCAAGTAATAAAATATACTTGAAGGGTCCAAGGCTAGTCCCAAGAAAAGTGCCAAGAAAGAAAATAGCATAAACAAGAAAGTGTTTGGGAGGAAAACTCATACCACCTCCAAGCGGGGTGAGGGAGATGGGGTGAACTTCATCAGTGTCAGGGGTAGTTTTTTCTGTGAGCATTTGTCTGATTGGGCCCCCTGGGGTTGGATGGGGTAGGCCAAACCAATCTCATGTTTGCTTAGAAGTCAAGAAGGGTCTCCAGGCCAGGGGAGGCTCCACTGCTCCTGTGATGCTCAGCGCACTTGCCGCAGTGTGCTGTTCCCCAGGAGGGACTGACAGGGGAGGTTTACTGAGATGGGCATGAGTCTTGGCATCAGGCAGGCCTGGGTCTGAATCTGCCAACAACCTGCTTTGTGACTTTGCACAAGTTACTTTGCAGCTCGGAGTTTCAGTTCCCTTATCTATAAAGTGTTCATCAGAGTGTCTGTTTTGCAGTATTGTACTGAAGATTCAAGAGAATACTTGCGGGGTACAGACAGAACCCTACAGTCGGGGCTGGAGAACACACTTATACATGGTGGCATCATGGCCATCCGCAGAGTCAGCCATAAAGCTTCCTTCCAAAGCCTGGAACAGGCGATTTGGGCAACACGAAGGCCAATTAGGAAAGAGTGGGCTCTGGGAGAGGTGGGGATAGGTTCCGGTGTCTGAAGGGCCATTCTCTGGAGGCAGGACTGGAATTCTTGTTTGTATCTCTACAGAGTGGAGCTCTGGGCATGGTTTGGACATCACAGGAAGAGGACTTTTAGCTTAGTTCAAGGAAGAGCTGTTTGTCCAAAGAAGTACTTGGGGTGGAGAGAACCATCTCTTGCACTGGGAAAAGTCTGCAACAGATTCTGGGTGACTGTCACCCGAGACCACGCTGGCCTATTCTAAGACACTGACTCTGAGCTGCAGAAACTCACAGCCAGTTGGAGCCAACTCTGGAGCAAGCCAGGAAACACATGATGTTTGTCCATCTTCGAGTTCTCTCTCTAAGGCCCCTGTTCCCTGGCCCACTGTATCTCCCACCAGAGCTGGTCCTCTCTGGGGCTGGCCCTTGTGGGCCATACACACCCTTCCCTTCTCTGCTATACTCACTCACATTGCTTTGGTGCCTGGATCTCACCCATCATGAGGGGAATCAACACCAAAATTAATCCACACCAAAGTGTGAGAGACTGACAGGGTCTTACGGCTGTTACTCATCCCACTTCCACATGCCAATATTAATGTAAAAGAGAAATAACCATTCCCTTGGACCTACTGTCCCGTAAGGACATTCCTGCCCAGAAGTAGTTCTCAACCTTAGCCACCCATTGGAATTACCTGGAGTTTCAAAAATATGGATGCCTGGGTCCCTTTGGGATCCAGGGATGGGATTTCACTGGGGGAGGGGAGGACAGCAGGGAGACTGGGCATTGGAAGTAACTGACAACTTCTCAGGTTGCTGACATGCAGGCAAGGGTGAGGGCCCACAGTGCTGGAGCATCACCCTTGCCCCCAGACACTCTGGGTGCTGCAGCATGCTCTGCTCAGAGGTTGGTGGCTTTTCTGTCTTTGGGGTGCAGGTGTCCTCTGCTCCTCTGTGAAATGCGCTTCAGGGCTCAACTCCGCACAGCTTCTGGTGCTGCCAAGTGTGAGTGGCTAAGACAGTCTCATTCAAGAGTGATGTATTAACAAGCCCCACTGGTGACAGATCTAAGCCAAGTCCTCCAATCAGCTGTGTTAGTAATGAGATGAGTTACTGTTCTAAGGGTCACACTCAAAGATCGCCTGCCTTCAAATCTAGCCTACTGTTTGATCTTTACCTTCTATGAGCTTCAGTTTCCTTACGTATAAACTGGAGATAAATAACTGCAGCTACCTGATAGGGTCATTGTAAGGACCAAATGGAACCAAATCATGGAGCATTGTGCCTGGCACTCAATGAGTACTTGGAAACATTCGCTATTATTATGAACACAATTTTTTAAAAATTTATTATCTTTGAGATAGAGTCTCACTCTGTCGCCCAGGCTAGAGTGCAGTGGTGCAATCTCTGCTCACTGCAAGCTCCGCCTCCTGGGTTCACACTATTCTTCTGCCTCAGCCTCCCCAGTAGCTGGGACTACAGACGCCAGCCACCACGCCCGGCTAATTTTTCGTAATTTTAGTGGAGATGGGGTTTCACTATGTTACCCAGGATGGTCCCGGTCTCCTGACCTCGTGATCCACCTGCCTCAGCTTCCCAAAGTGCTGGGATTACAGGTGTGAGCCACAGCGCCTGACCACAATATATTTTTTTGAGACAGAGTCTTGCTCTGTCACCCAGCTGGAGTGCAGTGGTGTGATCTTGGCTCGCTGCAACCTCCACCTCCCAGGTTCAAGCAATTCTCCTGCCTCAGCCTCCTGAGTTGCTGGAACTACAGGCACCCACCACCATGCCTGGCTAATGTTTGTATGTTTAGTAGAGAGGGGGTTTCACCAGGTTGGCCAGGCTGGTCTTGAACTCCTGATCTCAGGTGATTCACCACCTCAGCCTCCCAAAGTGCTGGGATTACAGGCATGAGCCACTGCACCTGGCCGAACACAATGTTTTTATCTCTGTTTTCTGTGTCCTGAGTCATTTTTCAGGAACCAAAAAAACACTTGCAGACACTAACTAGCTCAGTCCCTAATGGTGGCAGGAAGCAGCAGGTAGGTGATCAGAAGAGAAATTTCCTATAGCAAATCAGGGCCTGTGATCAGGCCGGCCCCGGCTTACTACTCAGTTTTACTGACCCCAGCCAGAAGATGGGAAGGGGGAAGCAAGGAAGGGAGTGCCCTGGAGGCAGCCCAGCCTCTTGAGTGGAACAGTGATATGGCTTGGATTTGTGTTCCCACCCACATCTCATGTCAAATTGTAATCCCCAGTGTTGGAGGAGGGGCCTAGTGGGAGGTGATTGGATCATGGGGGCAGTTTCTAATGGTTTAGCACCATCTCCCTAGTGCTGTCTTGTGCTAGAGTTCTCTGGAGATCCGGTTATTTAAAAGTGTGTAGCACTTTCTCTTTTTCTCTCTTTCTCCTGCCAGTCATGTAAGACGTTCTTGCTTCCCCTTCACCTTCCACCATGATTGTAAGTTTCCTGAGGCCTCCTGACAAGAAGAAGCCTGTACAGCCTGCAGAACCATGAGCTAATTAAACCTCTTTTCTTTATAAATTACCCAGTCTCAAGTATGTCTTTATAGCAGTGTGAGAACAGACTAATACAGGGAGCTAGTGTCAAGATGCTGGCAGAAGATTCTGAAGCGGTAGAGTTGAGGCCTCAGGAGCCTGGCTGGCCTTTAAGGGTTCCTGCTTCCTCCTGTCATGTGTGTCATCCTTGGGCAGGGCTTTCTGTCCATTCCATGTTCTCCTCGTGGTTCTTAACTCCTCTCCTTGTTATCCAGGACATCTGCTTTATATGCATTTTCTCCATGGAGAAATGGCTCTGTAGCAAAGATTAATCCTGACATAAGTAAGAGACATCTGGAAAAAATTGACCCTGCTCATTCTTCTCTTCTCTCCTAGGACCTTAGGGTTTTCAGTGGCTCTGCTCCAAGGCCCCACTGGGGAGCTGGAGAGGCCCATTTCAGTGGGTGAGCAGATGGGGGCTCCTGGGCTGAAGCCTTCCCAGAGGCTGGGTGGTGGCCAGCCATGGTCATGGGCCAAGGTCATTTGTTATTGTGCTGGAAGGACAGGGCTAGGACCGGAGGTCAGGCCAACCCAGGCTCTCAAGACCCATTCCAGGCAGGACCGGTCCCCAGCAATAGGCTGCCATGCTGCAGCAGCCCTTGATTTCCTGAGTTGCTCAGGGTAAGGACATCCTGAGAGGGAGGGTGCCTTTAGAGACTAGGACCATTAAAAGCTCATCCTAAAAGAAGCATCACCAAAACTCCTCAAGATCGTCATGGTTGTTCAAAAGATGGTCAAAGTTTCTTTCTTTTTCTCACTCCATTCCCTCTCTAGCTGTACCCCTTGTCTCCCTTCTCTCCCTCTCCTCCTTCTCTCTCCTAATTGCATTTCTCAGGGTGCCTGCGTCTGACTGCCTGTCTGCCATTGGAATGGGCACAGGTGTTGGGGGAGGATGTCTCCACCACAGGTCAGCCTGTGTACCAAGGAAGCATTTCGGGAACTGGCTTCTCTCCTTCCACCCAAGCCTATGTCACTTTTCAACCAGTGCAGTGAACAAAACCCTGAGTCACACAGGAAATACAGTAATTGTCTGAGGAACAATAAGTATCCACTCTGCAGTTGCCAGTGGTGACTACATAGCCCTTCACTGCCGTTGAGCTCTTTCTTTTGGGGGGACAGGGGGTGGTATGTGCATATCTGGCTCTCTATTTTATTTTCATACGAACAATAGCATACTGTTTGTTTGTCTTGCCCTCAGGTTTGGTTTCTGTTGCTGCTGTTGCTTTCTTTTCCGACATCATAAGCCTCCTGCTTATCTTTCCATGTCTGCACACAGGAAGCAGCATCACTTGTTTTTCACATCCTGTGCATCGAGGCACACTTTCTGCTCCTCTTTGTGCTGCCAGCCGGCCCAGGCCCACAGACGGTAGGACTTGTGCCCCAGGCTGCTGCGTGAGTCAGTCAGGCATGAAGCAAATGGCAACTTCACTGCAGTGACTGAGGAATGCTTAAGGCGCAGCCGCTGTTGACAACAGTGTGGACTGGTAAAAGGAAACAGCCAGGAGCCCTGCAGCGCTGGTGCCACCACCGTTTAGTATGACTGTGCATTTGACTAAGTCACAAGAGGCCAGGCCTGTGACTTGTCCGAGGGAAAAAATTACCAGAAAACCAGGTGTCTGGGCTGCCAGTCAGGAATCTTCATTGGGTTGGCTTTGATTGTAAACAAACAAACAAACAAAAAGCTTAGTTATTTAAATTCCATTTATGAATCTAGGAAGGAGCTTAGAAATTAGCCTTTTCCACAATCAAGACCACTTAGTCAACTCTTCTACTGTAAGTTGTCATCATTGTTCTGTTTACCCAACTTACAAATTGCTTTTTAAGTCATAACTTGAAGATTTATTCCTGGCAAATGTTTTTAAGAGCAAAAATTTGGAATCAGTGTAAGTGTCCCCAAATAGGATAATGGGAAAGTAAATAAGGATACATCTACTCAATGGAAAATTATGCATTTCTTAAACTGTACGAAAAGTTTGCAATGAAGTGGAAAATACTTAGCTGTTATGTTCAAGGAAAATTATGATGTCTACTTTATTTACAGTGCCATCATAATTATGCTAATTCACATAGGCACTAAAACAAACAAACAACCCTAAAACTTACATAAAGAAAAATAGACTGGAGAGGAAGACACCAACATGTTACTTATAGTGATTATCTTTTTGTGGGTGAAATGTGGTTGATTTTTATTCACTTCTCTCAGTGTTTCCAAATTTTCTCCACTGGTCATCCAGTACACTGGACATCCAGAATAACAACAGCATTAACTACAAGATCACAGTTCAAAGAAACAAAGGTCACTGAGATAATTTGACAAGGGGTCTATATCCAGAGCCGTTAATATAATCACAATTCTGATCCAGTCATTTCTCTTAGGAATCTGTCCTGAGTAAGTAATTCTGCTGTCAGAAAAAGCCCTAGGCAGGGAGATGTTTATTGCAGGGGAAGACTAGAAACCACCTAGATGCCAAACACTGTAAAAATAGTTAAATTAAACGAAGTTCAGCCACTTGACACCACCATGTATTCATTAGGAAAGAAAACGATGACAAAAAGCATGCACTGCAACACTAAATACAAAACTCAGCATTCACAATTAAACATGCAGTATGATAACAGGGTTTGTTTATTTTTTATTTCTTTGAGACGGAGCCTTGCGCTGTCACCCAAGCTGGAGTGCAGTGGCGCCATGTAGGCTCACTGCAACCTCTGACTCCTGGGTTCAAGCAATTCTCCTGTCTCAGCCTCCTGAGTCGCTGGGACTACAGGCGCACGCCACCACACCTGGCTAACTTTTGTATTTTCAGTAGAGATGGGGTTTTGCCATGTTGGCCAGGCTGGTCTCGAACTCCTGACCTCAGGTGATCCGCCTCCCTAGGCCTCTCAAAGTGCTGGGAGTACAGGTGTGAGCCACTGTGCCTGGCTATAACAGGGTTTTAAAAATGCTATAGGTGTTGAAAAAGGTACTCAGAGAAGACAAGATGAATGGTTCTTGATGGTGGGGCAGGGTGATGAGATTGTAGTTTCTCTTCTTGATTCAGCATTTTCTGTAATGTACTTGCCTTGCATTTATAACTTTAAAACATAATGGGTAATTGAACAATTACTCGGTTCCAAACCACAGAGTCCAGCAGGGAAGGTTGGTGGAGAGCAAGCCCCTTTGTCGGCAGTAGAACAAGAGGGAAGGATCAATCGAGGAGGGACTGATGAGATCTGACTAAGTCCAGCACTAAGCAGTGAGTGGGTGAAAAGAAATTGCTGGGCCTTGCAGGGGTCGAGGTGGGGAATGGAAAGATAAGGAATGCAAAATATACAGTTCTGTGGAAATCACTCAACAGTCAACAGACCACTTCTGATGGACAAACATCAAATTCTGTCGAATCCCACCTACCCTACAGGTCAGGGAGAGGAGAGCTGAGGGCAGTCTCTAGGCAACCTGAAGAGGGGACACGCCCAGTGGGACATAGGAAGCCTGAGTGCAGGGGTCAGCACTGCCAATCTTTAACAGAGGATGCTGGGGTTGACCAGAGCGTTCTGAGGCCACAGTGTCCAGCTCACAGTGCCTGTGATTTGCATTGCCCTTTTCTCTTGAAATTCTCTTCCTCATCCTCCATGGTGTGGCCAAAACGGCTTCCCCTCTGAGCCCTGCCTTCGTTTCCCCTGCCTGGACGGCACATCGTTTATATGTGAGTCTCCAGCTCGCTGCCACAGCTCAGAATTGATTTTGTTCCATCTGAAAACAGTGGAATATACACCTGTCAGCTGAGGAATGTTTAGGATGTTCCAGATACTGTGCTTGGTTCCCAGTTGTCCAGGGTTGGGTTAGAGCCTGTGTCTGTGTATTTGTGTTCCAGTTACTTCATGCTGCATAATAAACATTCCAAAACGTAGGGGCTTTATTTTGCTTGCCTCTGTGGTAACAGCTAGGGCAGCCAGAAGGCTGGGGCAGGAATCTTCCAAGGCTTATTCACTAATGGCTGGTGACTGGTGCTGGCTGTCAGCTGGGACCTTAGCTGGCACTGCTGACTGGAACACCCACGAGTGTTCCTCCCTTTACAGCCCAGGCTTCTTCACAGCATGGTGGCTGGGCTCCCAGAGAGAGAAAGGAAGAGAGAGAGAACACGTCAGACAGGAGGAAGCTGTATTTTGTTTTATGCCCTAGCCTCAGAGGTCACACAATGTCACCCCCCGTGTTTCATTGGTTAGAATCGAGTCACTGAAAGGGACTCATAATCAAGGGAAGGGGAATGAGACTCTACCATTTCCTAGGAGGAATGCTGCAGACGGGTCTTCAATCCCTACTGTTGGCCTTTGTTGTACGCCTCTTCTTTGTACCTAACATAGAGCCCTGAACAGAATATTAGGCAAAATTGCTGGTTGAGTCAAGTTGCCTTTTAGATTGGTACAGATCTGGGTGCAGAAGATAGATTGGAATGAACCCCCTTCCTTCCCATTAAGTCATTCAGAAACACAAAATGTTTGGAGAAATCAATCATTTTCTGCCTCCAGCTGCCCACAAGCTTGGGAGTTGGGTAGGTCAAGGTTACTGTCTACATTCTGTCCCCAGTTTCTCTACCCAGGCTTTCCTCCACTGCAGCATAATGTCAATCCCATGGTTTAATCAGACGGGTACCCTCACGGTCTCCCAGCAGGGATGCTCCAGTCCTGGTCTAATCAGATGGGTACCCAGAGCCTTTGCTCAGCTGGTCTCCCCTGCCTGGGATGCCCTCTCTGCTTCTCCCTACTTTCTGTTTTTTTGTTTATTTGTTTTGTTTTTTGTTTTTTGAGACAGAGTCTCACTATGTCACCCAGACTGGAGTGCAGTGATGTGATCTCTGCTCACTGCAACCTCTCCCTCTTGGTTTCAAGGGATTCTCATGTCTCAGCCTCCCAAGCAGCTGGGATTACAGGCATGCACTATCACGCCTGGCTTATTTTTAAATTTTTTGGTAGAGATGGGGTTTTGCCATGTTAGCCAGGCTGGTCCCGAACTCCTGGCCTCAAGTGATCCACCCGCCTCGGCCTCCCAAAGTGCTGGGCTTATGGGTGTGAGCCACCATGCCCACCCTTCTTACTTTCTCACTCCTATCCAGTCTTCACTACCCAGCTCAAAGAGCTTTGTTGGCATTTCCCTCCATCACCGCCATTAGCTCCCCAACCTTTGCCTCATAAAAAGAAGTGACTAACAAACTTGTATTCCCAAAGCCACAACCCTGCGCCCATAAGGGAGCTCAGGGCAGCAAAGCCAAAGACTCTGGCCCCAGGCAGCAAGGCAGAGTGGGGCGAGCCGGACCACAGGAATGAGCAAAGCAAGAGGAGGCGGCTCCTTCTCGTGACAGCCAATGCCACCAGAGGAAATTGAAGGAGAGATTGATCTCTTTAGAGAAGCATAAAAATACAAAATTTTATGTGAAATTCCTTAATTTGTAGAGGTTGATAACTAATTTAAAAATTTAGGCTGCAAACGAATCCCCTGGGCCATATTTGCCCCTCTCTCCCCTTCACAGCTTTTGACTGGAAAGATTTGGGGCTGAGAGAAAGGGTTTAGGGAGGGCCTTGGGGTGTATGGGGTTTTCTCTGGAGGCTAGAAGCTAGAGAGGGCCAGTGTGTTGAGGATGGAACTTCTGGAGGGTTCTTGAGAAGTCTTGATACAAATGAAGCTCCCAAACTTGGACTCTGCTCCAAAGGAGGCATCTACCAGCAACAGAATGGGGCTTCAGTGGAAGTTGGATTGAGTTATAGAAAAATAAAACCTTAGGCAGGGCGCAGTGGCTCCTGTCTGTAATCCCAGAACTTTGAGAGGCTGAGGTGGGTGAATCACCTGAGGTCAGAAGTTTGAGACCAGCCTGGGCAACATGGTGAAACCCCGTCTCTACAAAAATACAAAAATTAGCTGGGTGTGGTGGTGCGCACCTGTAATCCCAGCTACTCGGGAGGCTGAGGCAGGAGAATCGCTTGAACCTGGGAGGCAGAGGTTGCAGTGAGCCAAGACTGCACCACAGCACTCTAGCCTGGGCAACAGAGCAAAACTCCATCTCAAAAATAAATAAATAAATAAAAACAAAAATAAAAATAAAAAAATAAATTGGGGGCAGGAGAACCAAGGGATGCCCCAGTGGACCACCTGAGTGCCAAACATATTCTTGCCTGCCCCCGTTGTATAATCAGCAACCCTGCTTTCTCCTGATGACCAGGGTCTGTTACCCACAATGGGATGGTGGCTCTTTTCCCTTCCTGTTGGTCTCTCTGCACAAAGAGGCCAAAGTGACTGGAAAGCAGCCATAGCTAGGAGTTTGATGGAATCCTCAGAGTATCGCTGGTGGAAATGTATCCTCCTCTGGGAACCAAGATCTCTAAACCACAGAGCTGTGGGAATGGGACATTGAAACTGATTAATGTCCTATTCTATATCTCTGTGGTTTACAGATCTTGTCCTGGAAGTGATGGTAAGTTGGGCCACTCAGGCTTCCACCCCTTAATTTCCAGGTGAACCACTCCTGTCAGGGGGTGGGGGCACAATACCATACAATGCCTGCTGACTTAGAGTGTCAGGATGCATAGTGCCCTCTCCAGTTGGTGCTTTGGCTGCCTGGCCCTTCAGTGACCATTCCACCTCAGGCTGGCCTCTAGAGGTATCACCAGGGACCTCATGGTCATTTGCCTTTGCAAAGTAGGTCTCTTTGTCTCAATGCTACATAGGATCCTATATTGGTAGACCACATATTCTGCAGGTGCTGGTCAAGGTCTGTGGGCATAAAAGGTGAGTCCATGCCTATAGTATGGGTTAATTCCACCCAGAGTGAATTGCTGCTCTTTCTAAGGTGGAAGGGGTCAAATGTTGAACTAGCCACTGAAAGGCCGGCTCGGCTCCCTAAGGGTTGTCGCTGTTTCATGGCCTCAGTGTTGGTCTCTGGGACTGTCAGGTTGGACACTGGATAGTGGCAGTTGCTGCATCACCTTGGAGAGTGGAAGGCTGTGGTGTCCAGCCCATGCATAATCCTCCATCCGTTCTGCCTTGATGGGTGTGAAAGAACCCAGCTCATGGTAGCATGCGCTGTTCTGCGGTGACTACTCTGTTCATGTACCCATGTGGCCAGTGATGGAGGCTGGGAAAGTCACTCTGACCATGTGGCTGTTCAGTGCCTTTTCTGTAGTGGGTGCTCTGTGTGGACATTGCTGTGCGATACGATTCGGTGCCCATTCCTGTGGGTCCATCCTCTTGTCTTGCAGGTCACATGTGCCCCTTCCTGAGGGTCCATCCAGGTGCCTCTTTCCCAGCCCTCCTTGGTCTCTTTCTTCCAATTTTTCTCTTCTAGGCCCCTGAGGAGCTAGCGCAGCCATTTTCTACTGCTTGCACGCTGGTGTAAATTTTAATTTAAGACCACTTATCTTTCTACAGGGAGGGTCTTCTTTCACTGCTGCTTTTCAGGGCTGCCCCTGGATGGAGTTGCGGTCAGTTTTTGGCCCTCACCCACAAATTAGGCTGAGCTGTTTGTGAACCAAATGTAGCCTTCCACCCAAGCCACCCAAGCCTGAAGGAGGGAGGGGGTGGTCCTGGTGCCAGAGTGTGCAGATGACACGAGATCTGGGCCATCTGCTTGTACAGGTGACTTGTGCCCTCAGGCCCCGCTTGGACCTGATCTTGGAGGTGCCACTTCCATCTTATGATGGCTTCTTGCTGAGTCTGACCTTCTGCTTTGGTGGATGTGAAAGAACCCAGCTCATGATGGCAGCCTTGGCTGTGTAAGGGAGGAAACATTTCGCCTCTACTCCCTTAGAGTGTTTTGGCTGGGCCTGAGAATTAAGCTGATATAAGATGGATCGGTAGGAGAAAAGTATACAAATTTATTTAATACAAGTTTTATGTGGCACAGGAGCCTTCATAACGAAATGAAGGCCTAAAGCAGCAGTTAGAGTTCAATGCTTATGAACTGAATTGAGCAAAGAATAATAACTTGTAATAAAGCAACTAAACTATGTGGGGAGGCTAAAAGAAGGTAAGTGATTTTCACTAGCTTTGTTCAGAATTCTCTCAGTCTCAACTTCTCATCCTTGATGATAGCACTGTTACTTTCCTTCTAGTATGGGGAGGGCATCTTTCATAGGGGAACTTCATCTGCTTTTAAGAAACAGCATGGAGCCTGGAGTGATATTCTTGCATCTGCTGTTTTTCAAGTGCCTTTCACTCAAAGGAGCCAACATGCCAGAGTGGAATACTTTGGGGTGGCTTGTTCTTACTTCCTATAGCTGTGTAGTCACTTTAAGTTCCATGGCCAGGGCCCAGGAGCTTGCTAAGTCCTATTTTTCAGAAAGTATGTAATTCTTCACTGCAGATGGCATGGCCTTCCTGCAGAATCCTAGTCAGCTACATTGATTTTTCTATTGAGACTTGTTACAAACTGCAAACAACATCTTTTCCCACCACAGATACCTCTAATACCAGAGGGTCTGCTGGTCCATCAAGCCCAAGTGGCTGGGCCTCTTGTACTACAGCCTGGACCTGCTGCACAGCTCTTTCCTGCTCAGGGACCTGCTCAAGCTGGCCCTGGGCCTGCCCATCAGTACCTGGTTCCAAGCAGTATTCACGAGTGTGTCAAATGTAGCCTTTGAGTCTGAAGAAGCTGACCAGGCATTATACATTATACTTCCTTCTTAGTGGGAGGTACAAGGAGCCATAATGTGCTCGTTACTTAGGAGGGGTGTTCTGGCATGCCTCAGACCCCCGGGCTCCTAAACACTTGCCCGATCTGGTGGGTGCCTGAGTCCCCACAGGAATTCTCTCCCATCCCCTGGAATGCGCATGTCTTATTGACATCTCTAACATGCTAGTCACTTCTTGATCCTCTCTTCCAATGACATGATGTCCACAGTGCAGCGGATCAAGGATGCTCTGAGGGCTGTCGACGTGAGATAGGTCCCCACATTATGACAGAGGGCAGGGGAGTTAACATAGCCCTTGGGCAAGGTCAGCAATGTGCACTGCTGCCTATCCCAAGGGGAAGTGACTTGTTTCTGATCCCGTTTTCTTATAAAAATGTTAAAAAAAAAAAAAAAAGGAAAATGCATTTGCCAGACTATGGCTGCATACTGTGTATGTGAGGCCTTGTTAATCTGCTGTAGCAAAGATACTACATTTGGCAGCAGCCACTGAGGCTACGACTTGGTTAAGTGTGCGATAATTCCTTGTCATCCTCCAGGACCTGTCTTTTGTAAGGGACCACAACCTCTGCATCTTTTAGAATGTTTAACAGTAGAACTAATCTTTGCCAGTCCTCCAGGGATGTGATATAGTCTGGGAGCAGTGGGGTGAGGGTAGTTTCAGTATCTTCCATTTGGCCCTTTCTACCATGGTAGCTCCCACCCTACAGCCAGGGAACCAATAATGGGGTTTTGCTTCCAAATATCTCCATTAGTGTTAGACATTTAGGGATTAGAGGAATGACCACCAATCCTCCTCATAGATGAACCATGTAGACCTCTGTGAGCTGGGCTAGGAATCCATTTATTACCTCAGAGGTTGTTGTTAAGGTCAAATAAGATAATACAGGACATGGCCGGGCGTGGTGGTTCATGCCTATAATCCCAGCACTTTGGGAGGCCGAGGCAGGCATATCGCCTGAGGTCAGGAGTTTGAGACCAGCCTGGCCAACCTAAAGAAACCCTGTCTCTACTAAAAATCTAAAAATTAGTTCGGTGTGGTAGTGCGCACCTGTGATCTCCGCTACTTAGGAGGCTGAGGCAGAAGAATCACTTGAACCTGGGAGACAGAGGTTGCAGTGAGCTGAGATTGTGCCTCTGCACTTCAGCCTGGGTGACAAAGCAAGACTCTGAATAATAATAATAATAATAACAATAATAATAATACAGGAGAGGAAGATTTGTAATATGCAATAAGTGACAGTTGATATTTTTCACTTATTCATTCAACAACCATTGATTGAACACCTACATTGTACTGGACACTGTGCCAAGTGTTGAGGTGTTCAAAAAGGCGTACATGATTCTATGACGTGAAAATTTCATACCCGTGAGCTGGGGTGAGCATCTGTGCACTGATGCTTAACAGACAGTAAATACTGCACAACTGAGGCAGGGCTCAAGCTAGGAAGGAAAACCCAGCACACTAGTAGCTCAAGACCTCAACTCCAAGACTTTGTGACAATCCTTCCTGCTGGTCTAGACTGCAGTGGAGAAAAATGAATATTGCTCAGAAGTTACCTGGAAGCTCTGTCAGGGAGGGGAAATGCACTCTAGGGGGGAGATCCTGGGCTTTGGAACCAACTTCCCTGGGCTGGAATCCTGCCACTGCCAGATGAATGGATTGTGTGCATCCCTGAGCAGGTTACCATGCCTCTGAGCTTCAGTTTCCTCATGTACAAAATGGGTATAATGACTCCTGCTTTGCAGAGTTATAATTGTAAATGAACTGCTATAAAACATGTAAGTACTTGGCATATTTCCAGATACAGCTTTTCCTGAATGCACGCTTTATTTTATCAAGAATTCTTCACTCTATTCCTCCATAGGGCCCCTTGCCTTTAGGACTGATGGAGCTTTGACCAAGCCCCAAATCAGCTTTTTGTGAGACTGTCAAAGCTGGGTCCTCCAGGACTTAATTTTTCAGCTCACTGGGAAGGCCCCCTACCTCCAAATGCAGCTCTTCCTCTGGCCTGCATGTGCTTGACATTCCACCAAAGCCAGTTCTTTGCACCAAAGCCAGTTCTTTGCACCTTTTTCATCTCCAGGAAGCCCCTACCCATGAGTAACATCTGCTGATTGTGTGGCACTTGCTTTATCCTGTTCAAACTACCTTTTGGTCTTTCCAATCGCCTTGGGAAGTAAATTGGAGATTTGTTCCAAGGTTACTCAGCTGGAAAGGAAGGAGCTGGGATTTGAACCTAACATTCCCTGTGAAGTTCTCAGCTAGAAGCAGTCTGAGTTCTTAACTCCAAGCACTACTGTGTTGTCTTGCGAGTGACATGCTGCCACTCTAGGTAAGGTACAAACAGGTTAATCATTATCCATTAAAAATAAAATATTAAGGGCCAGGCACAGCGGCTCACGCCTATAATTCCAGCACTTTGGGAGGCTGAGATAGGAGGACTGCTTGAGCCTAGGAGTCTGAGACCAGCCTGGGCAATATAGTGAGATGCTGTCTCTACAAAAAAATAATAAAAATTAGCCAGGCAAGGTGGCGTGCCCTGTAGCCCTAACTACTTGGGAGGCTGAGGTGGGAGGATCACTTGACCTTGGGAGGTCAAGGCTGCAGTGAGCTGTGATTGTGCCACTGCACTCCAGCCTGGGTGACAGAGTGACACCCTGTCTCAAAAATACGTACATACATAAAACATTAAGAGCCTTCCCTCCCAGCGCTTTGGGAGGCTGAGGCAGGCGGATCACGAGGTCAGGAGATTGAGACCATCCTGGCTAACATGGTGAAACACCTTCCCTATTAAAAATACAAAAAATTAGCCAGGCGTGGTGGTGAGCGTCTGCAGTCCCAGCTACTGGGGAGGCTGAGGCAGGAGAATGGCGTGAACCCAGGAGGCAGAGCTTGCAGTGAGCTGAGATTCTGCCACCATACTCCAGCCTGGGAGACAGAGCAAGACTCCATCTCAAAAAAAAAAAAAAAAAAAAAAAGAGCCTTCCCTGTGTCTCAAGTGCCCTGTCTACATCATATCTACCCCAGTATCTCCAGACCTCAAAACAGTGTCTGACCCATAGAATTTTATGAGATTAGATAGATAGATAGGTCACTGTCCTTTATGTTTCAGGCTGTCTGCTAAGTGCTTGACATCTAATTTGTCTTATTTAGTCCTCCTAGCAGCCTTCCAAGGTGTCTCTGGCTCCATTTTATAGACAAGAACAACAAAGAGAAGTTGAATAACTTGCCCACATTCATACATTTGTTTGGCAGCAGAGCCTGAAATAGAGCCCTGGACACAGGATTCCAGGGCCTGATCCCAAGCCCTTAAGCACTACGCCTCACTGCCATCCACATGAAAAATGGTCTAGGAAATGTATATGAGACGAAGCATGGAGAAGTCATTGTAGACAAGGGAGCCAGCCTGAGGACAGGCCGAAGGGGTGAAGCTGCCCTGTGTGTTCAGAGTCACTGGAGCACAAAGCGTGAGAGAGGCCACACAGGTGACAGCAGGGGCACTGCCTCTAGTGAGAACACCCTCCAGGGAGTGTGCAAGCTGGAGCTTGTGGCGTCATTTGAAAGCACTCTTCTTGGCCCTGCCTTTGAGGAACAGTATCCAGGTTCCAGCATCACCACCAGTCACCTGTTACCACCAGGCCCAACTGCCAAGGGAGCAGCAGCGCTACTGCCGCCAGCATCTGCCTGGGAGGTGCTGGCATGGAGGGCTGTCTCTTCTGTGGAATGTCTGTGGTTATAGCGGTAATCAGAGAAGTGGGTTTGTGTTTCTGGGTTTAAAAAAACAAACAAGCGCAAACAGCTCCTAACCTGCCTGGATCTGGGAAGACGTGAGGGGCACTGTGTACCAGGAACGTGGCTCTGGAGTTACAATCTGAGGAAGAACCCCAGCTCCCCCACTTTCCTCTCCTGTGGGGCTTGGGCTGATCTCTTAACCACCTACTGAAGGTACAATTTCTCAGTTTTTCCTGTTGTAACTTGGCACACACAATACTCTTTGTTGACAGCTGGCTCTAACGGCAGCGGGCACAGCCCCACTCAGTATCACATATCTTATAATGGTACCTTTTGGCATAACATCTGGAGGTGCTAACCGGTGTGCTCCCCCAGTCTCAGGACAGATTCTCCCAGAACCTAGGCCAAGCATGTGGGTACCAGCAATTTTTTTTTTTTTTTTTGAGACAGGGTCTCACTCTGTTACCCAGGCTGCAGTGCAGTGGCACCATCTCAGTTCACTGCAGCCTCCACCTCCTGGGTTGAAGCAATTCTTGTGCCTCAGCCTCCTGAGTAGCTGGGATAACAGGCATGTGCCACCATGCCTGGCTAATCTTTGTATTTTAAACACAGATGGGGTTTCACCATGTTACCCAAGCTGGTCTTGAACTCCTGGCTTCAAGCGATCTGCCCATCTTGGCCTTCCAAAATGCTGGGATTATAGGCAAGAGCCAGTGCACCTGGCTGGGTGCCAGCAGTTTATTAAGGGAATCTTCCCAGGACAGCCCAGCAAGGGAGGGAGTGGGGAAAGCAAGTGAGGTAAGGGGAAGAAGCCTGGCAAGGGGAAGGTTTCAGAAAGGACAACCTCAGCCAGGTCCCTGGGGAGCTCTGGGATTGTCTCGCCTGAAGGCACAGGAGCTGGTGTTTGTCCCTGACATTAGTCAGTTATTGGCCACAGGCTGCTGGAGGTGGAGTGGGGATGTAAAACTCCCAGACTCTCCACAAGGGCCCGGTGGCTCTGGTGCCCGGGTCTTGGGGGGTCGGTCCCAAGGAGCAAGCACACAGAAGCTGGGGAGGGACCACGCAGCTGTGAAAGGGGTTGGAAGAGATCTACATGAACCTGAATTTCCTCACTTGTGTTCTAAGGTCCTTCTCCAAGCCCAGGTGACTGGGACCAGGACTCATGACTTTGCCAGAGAATAAAGTTGACAAAATCTTGACGTTTAAGTTTGAAAGCCTTTATCAAGTGTAAGACAGAAGATGTCTGGAAGAAAACATGACCTAGTTTCTCTCCCCCAGATAACTGGCTGGCCTTGGGAAGGGCCCCTGCCCTCAGGGCACCCTAGTTGGCTGGATATGAGGCCAGGTTGGAGCTCTCTCCAGGACATGAGGATCAGACAGTGTCTTCTGGCTGCTCTTGGGGGGCAACCAGAGAGAACCAATGCTCAGAGGGGTTAGGTACCTTGCCCAAGGACATGAGCAAGTGAATGGAGCAGGGATTTGAACGTGTAACTGCAATGCTTGTATTTGTTATCTATTGATGCATAACAAATTACTCCAAACTGTAGTGGCATTAAACAACAAACATTTACTATCCCACAGTTTCAGTGGGTCAGGAATTCAGGAGCAGCTTAGCCAAGTGGTTCTGGCTCAGGGTCTCTCGTGAAGTTGTAGTCAAGCTATCAGCCAGGGATGCAGTCATCTGAAGGCTCAACTGGGGCTGGAGGATCAAATACCAAGCAGGCTCACTCACACCCTTCATGACTGGAGGCTTTGGTTCCTTGCCACTGGGTTGTTCCTAGGACTGCTTGATTATGCCCATGATCTGGCAGCTGGCTTCCCCCAGAGCAAGAAGCCCAAGAGAGAAAGCAAGTAGGAAGCCAAAATGCCTTGTATGTCCCAGTCTTGGACATCACACACTACCTCTTCTGCACATTTTATTGGTTAGAAGCAAGTCGCTAAGGACACCCACACTTAAGGCAAGGGGAAGTAGTCCCACTCTGTAAAGGGAGATGTATCAAAGAACTTATGGGCTTGTTTTAAAACCCCATAGTCTATATAGCTGCTCCCTGGCTTGCAGGTGGACTCAGAAGTGCTGCTGATTAAGGACCCCTGTGTCATTCTGCCACTCAAGGGGTCTCTCCCCTACTCTCAATCTGTACACCTCTTGCCCAGGCCTGGAACTCCTGGCCAGTTCTGCCCTCCAAATCTCCTCTCAGCTTCTCCAGGCATCTCAGTTCCATTTCCAGGGATGGGTGAGAGATGCTCTGAGACCTGTGGGACTTCGTGTCTCAGAAGTTCACATTTGTGGAAAAGGGGTTCAATTGGCCACATCCACCAAGCATTGTTGGAGGTGTCTCTATAGGGGTGAGGCAGAGTGTCTCTGACCAGAAGATCCAGTCCCCATGAAAGACTCATCCAGCACTCAGCATACAGAACCTTTTATCTGAGGACCAAGAAGTACTTACTCTCATCACCTCATTTATCTGTCTAGGTTATCTGTGAGCCAGCTGGGAAAACTGGGGCAGAGGTGGCTTTTCCTGACCTTGTTTCAAGGAAGTCAAGCTGGGGCTAGAACACAGGTGACCACTGGCAGCCTCTGCCGAGCCTTCTGCCACTCTGGGCTTTGCATTGGGATGTGGTGGCATGAGGGTTCGCCTTGTGGGCCTCCAGCTACGGCAGCACAGCTGGCCCAGGGCCCCACCCCTGGCTCTAGAATCCACCCCTTGGTTTGTGCTGACATCAAGACGGAGTGCAGCAGGGATATGAAAGCTGCCCCAAGTCTGGAAGCTGGGGGATTCCTCCCTTACCTTTGGCTCAAGTATTCCCCGATGACTTTACTGAACCTCCCCTAGACGGCACAGCAGTCCAGGGCGCTCCTACTCAGCCTGCCTTTCTCCTTCATTGGGAGTCAGGGTTGCCAGATACAACACAGGGCACTCAGGAAAATCTGAATACTAGATAAACAAAGAATTATTAGTGTAAGTATGGCTGAAATATCGCATGGGATATTCTTTTTTTTTTTTTTTTTTTTTTGTTTGAGACGGAGTCTTGCTCTGTCGCCCAGGCTGGAGTGCAGTGGCCGGATCTCAGCTCACTGCAAGCTCCACTTCCTGGGTTGACGCCATTCTCCTGCCTCAGCCTCCCGAGTAGCTGGGACTACAGGTGCCCGCCACCTCGCCCGGCTAGTTTTTTGTATTTTTAGTAGAGACGGGGTTTCACCATGTTAGCCAGGATGGTCTCGATCTCCTGACCTCGTGATCCGCCCGTCTCGGCCTCCCAAAGTGCTGGGATTACAGGCTTGAGCCACCGCGCCCGGCCGATATTCTTATACTAAAAATATTATTTGTTGTTTATCTGACATTCATATTTACCTGACTATCCTGGCTATTTGACAAATTTGGTGGCCCTCCTTGGGGTCAGACTCACACTGCAGCCTGGTCTGCTCCTTCTTACTTTCTGTCATATATGCATTTCCTCCAACAAAATCTTTACCTGTTTAATCCTTTCTTAACCTCTGTTTCTCAGAGGACCGGGACTAACACAGTGGGGACAGCAGGGCGGGGCAGGGCTGGGTGGAGGTTTGCAATGTGGGCAGGCTTGGCTTACAAACATCCAGTTTCATTAGAGCTGGCGTGGTCCTGGGAGAGGGATCATCTTTGGCTGCTCAAAGTCACAGTACTGAAGGAAAGGGGAGCTACTCTCCTAGGGTCCAAGTTGGAATGCAGCTTCCCTTCCAAGTGTAAAGAAGTTCTGAAACAGTTCTCTAACTTTAGGATGCCCAAGAATTCCATGGGGAATACAAAGGAAATGCAGCTTCCAGGGTCCGTCCCCTGAGAGATCCCATTTCTGTGGGTCTGGCGATGGGATCAGCAATTTGCATTTTTGCAGGCTCCACAGGTGATTCTGAAACCATCACAGAGAAAATAACTCGTGTATGTTATAAAACTTTCCATGGACACCACTGCCCATGCTTATTTGATGCTCTCCCCAGCTGATAATTGATTAGTGTTTAGTAGTGAAGGTGTCATGGCTAGGAGTAAGTTTGCTTTCCTTTCTTCCCTCCACTTTTTTTTTTTTTTTTTCTTGACAGAGTCTCATTCCGTCACCCAGGCGGGAGGGCAGTGGTGCGATCTCCACTCACCACAAACTCTGCCTCCCGGGTTCAAGCGATTCTCATGCTTCAGCCTCCCTAGTAGCTGGGATTACAGGAGTGCACGACCATGCCCAGCTAATTTTTGTATTTTTTAGTAGAGACAGGGTTTCACCATGTTGGCCAGGCTGGTCTCCAACTCCTGACCTCAGGTGATCCGCCCACCTTGACCTCCCAAAGTGCTGGGATTATAGGCATAAGCCACCGCACCCAGCCTCACACTTATTTTTTTAAGCCTTTCTCTAGGTTAGAAAAAAATGGTTAAGAGTTTTGGTGCCTGAGAAGATATGGTATGCTTTTTAATATCTGATAAACAGAGCATCATAAACCATTTTCCCCCTTGCCTCCTAAGAGGCTCGGTGCAAGATTTTTGTGTAAATTACAGTATTCTTCCTAAATGAGGACTACTTTTCTTTTCTTTGTCTTTCTTTTTTTGTTGTTGTTGAGAAGGAGTCTTGCTCTGTCACCCAGGCTGTAGTGCAGTGGCATGATCATAGCCTCCTGCAACCTCAAACTGGTCTCAAGAGACCTTCCCACCTCAGCATTCCAGGTAGCTGGGACTACAGGCACACGCCATGCCTGGCTCATTTTTTTAGTTTCTGTAGAGACAAGGTCTTGCTGTAGCTGGACAAGCTGCAGACAAAACCCCTCAGACACCGAGTTAAAGAAGGAAGGGCTTTATTCGGCTGAGAGCTTCAGCAAGACTCACGTCTCCAACGACTGAGCTCTCTTCAGTGAGCAATTCCTGTCCCTTTTAAGGGCTCACAACTCTAAGGGGGTCCGCGTGAGAGGGTTGTGATTGATTGAGCAAGCAGGGGGTACGTGACTGGGGGCTGCATGCACTGATAATTAGAATGGAACAGAATAGGACTGGGATCTTCACAGTGCTTTTCTTATGTAAATAACCAATTAGGTCAGGGGTCAATCTTTGACTACCAGGCACAGGATGTGGTGCCGGGTTATCTACTTGTGGATTTCTGCCTTTTAGTTTTCGCTTCTTCTTTCTTTGGAGGCAGAAATTGGGCATAAGACAATATGTGGGGTGGTTTCCTCCCTTATTGCTATGTTGACCAGACTGGTCTCCAACTCTTGGCTTCAAGCTATCCTCCGGCCTGGGCCTCCCAAGAGTGCTGGGATTACAGGCTTAACCCATCCAGCCTGGTTTAAATCAGGATTCCTGACACAAGGAATTCTTGCCTGCTGCCAAGCAAAGGCAGATGGACTTCATTACACTGTTACTATTCTTCCATTCCAGGCCTTGCTAGTGGATTGTTTCTTTGTTTCTTATTGTAAACAGCAGCCTCCAGTCGTTTCAGAAGTAAGCACTGTAAAAACCAGTCCTCACTTTTCTGACATCCGAGAGTTGGAGGTGCTTCCAGTGGACCAGGTTAATCTGTTTCTGTGCTTCCATGGGAGGTTTAAAACTGCAGAGAGGGTGGGGCAAAACAGGTGCCACCCTTGCAGGCAGAGCTGTGTGGAGGTGGGGTGGTGTAACCAGTGTGTTTGGAATGGGTGTTGGCTAATTCTGAACCCAGGCAGGCAGGCGAGGTGAGGCAGAGAAGGAATGTGCTGACTCATGCACTTCTCAGTTTCTCTTAGGGCAGAGGGCTGCCCCCAGGGGAGTTGGGGAATCTGGAAAGAAAAAGATGACAGTGGAGTGTAATATGAAGCCTGGGAGAACCAGAGTCAGGGACTCTTTCATTCTAACATTCCACCAGCAACCGTGTACTAAGGACCTATGAAGTGCAGACCCCGCACTAGGGGCTGGATCTGGGGCCATCAGGATATCTGCCACCCCCGACACTCAGGCCATCAAGTTCTTAATTTGGGTCTGCCTTTGAGGACATCTGCCTGAGGTTGAAAGGATCAGGCTTCCTTCTTTTTTATTTCCCAGCCTCTCCACGCAGCTGATCTTCAGTCTCAGCAAGGTGACATGGGCGGGTCACTTGAGCCACTTCACCTATAAAGTGGGTGCTGGGGGTTGGGATGGAGGGCAGTGGGGCTCTGAATCCCACTGTCTCCCCTCCTGTGTGCTGGCGTAAGCTCCACTGCCTCTGGCACTGTGATGGCTGCACATTCTGATAGAAGCCTGGCGGGGACAGAAGTCCTGTCCCGGGGGGTCTTTATGCACCCAGCCCTAAGTACTGGCTCAGAGCCACCTCCAGAATGGGTTAACCCGCTGGGTGTTTGTATCGTATTTCTGCTTTTTGTTAAGGAAGTACCAAAACCAGTTCACTCTATGGGCATGCAGTTTTTCTTCCAACAGAGCTCCAGTTCTAAGGGGCTGGGTCCAGAAAGCAGAGGCTGAGTTCTGAGCATGCTCAGTCCACCTTCTGGAGGGGCCCCAAATGGGATTCACCTAAAAGAGAGAGACAGAGAGAGAGAGAGAGAGAGAGACAGAGAGAGAGCCTCCCTCAAACACTAGACTTCAAAACATGAGGCCAAAAGTGATAATACAGTCCCCTGTATACCAACAGGTTTTTATGCCCAAACCAAAGGTGGCTGGAGGATATTGCCTGCAAAACAAAGCCCTGGCCCAGTTGCCCCCAGCCGGCATTAGGGACAGGACAAATTCTGGCCCATAGCAGCTGGAAGACTGTGGGCAAGTCACTGGCCACCTTGGAGTCTTCCAGTCCTCCCAAGTAACATAGGGAGAATTCTGTCTCCCGTGGAGTTGTTTGGAGAGACGCAGATGTGAGTACTCCAGGGACCAGGGACCAGGTAGTGTGTGGTCCTCACTGCTTTCAGCTCCCCTCTGCCTTCCAGGAAGATGAAGATAAGGATCTTGGGACGGTATTCTGCAGGGATGATAAGGAGCCATTTGGGGCCCTGCCAGGTGCATTTTTGGAAACTAAATCATAGACACATGAGCACTCTTCAAAAATTACCATTTCAGAACATGGTGAACTTCAAGGCCCTCTAACTCCACAGTGTAAGCTTGCTTCCAAATGCTACCCACCCTTGTAGGGCAGACAATTTCCTGTCCTTACTGAAAAGGTAAACTGAAACTTACTGAACTGCAGTGAGTGGGTCTCTGAGTCTGTGATTACGGCCGAGTATTACATCTCTGACTGGTGAAGATCACTAATTAGCTAATGCCAAAGCCCACTGGGGCTCCTAAATGTTGTCCTTGTCCTATAGGGGAAGAGAATAAATGGAAGCATGGAGGGGCCTGTCCGGGTCTGCAGGAGAAGAGTGAGCTCCTAGGGAAGTCCTGCCCCTTTGCCGAGGCTCACCTGGTTTCTTGGGACGTGGGTTAATGAGGTCACTTCAGAATGAGAGATTGCAGCTGGAATAATGACCTGAGCTGCAAACTCCACTTTCCAGGTGCTTCTAACCCTTCTTCCCTCTCAAATAATTGCACTCAGCAACTTTTGTCTTAAAAATGTGGACATACTCTTACTTTCCCAGTCACTGGCATGGGGGGAAAGAAAGCACCTTTGCTGGGTAGATGTGATACTTGGCCTGATGTGGGAAGGAGACAAGCCCATGGACTGTTCCAGGGGGGAGCAGTGGAGAGGAGTGGGGAGCTGAAAGAGAGGTGCTGCCAAGCAAGGGAGGAGTGGGGCACGGAAGGCTTCCCAAATCCTGTGAAGTAGACTTTCTCTTTCATTCCTCAAACTCAAGCAAGATCTAAGGAAATCATGACATGCTGAGTGTGGCTGTGTTTTCGTGTGTGTGTGGAAGGAAGCTGGGGTCCAGCCATGGCCTGTGCATGAATTGACGGGGGATAAGACACAGTAGGAAGGATGGATGAGGGTACTGCTGACCTCTGGCAGGGCCTAGCCAGAAGGACCATCCCTGCCCTCAGGGAGGCCCTATCTTGAAGAAGAGAGGCTACTGACTTAATGGCTGCTTTGGTGGCTTTGAGGCTGGGTAATCTTCACGGAGATCTCTATTAATTATGACTTGCCCTTGCAAAGAGAGAAGAAAAGGCCCTTTCCCCCTTGCCCTGAGTTTATGTTTTAAGGGTCTGTCCAGGACTGTAGGGTACCTGGAGGGGCTAGGCAAGTGACTGTGAATGAGAGCCAGGCAGTAGGAAAAGGGAGAGCTGCCAGGTCCAGTCCTGTCCAAGGGGTCACTGCTGCATATCTCTTCCCAGCATTGTCCCGGGCCCCAGATTGCAGAAGCGGATTTATTTTATATTTATTTATTGGTTTATTGAGATGGAGTCCCGCTCTGTTACCCAGGCTGGAGTGCAGTGGTGCAATCTCAGCTCACTGTAACCTCTGCCTCCCAGATTCAAGCTATTCTCCTGCCCCAGCCTCCCAAGTAGGTGGGATTACAGGCACCCACCACCATGCCCAGCTAATTTTTGTATTTTTAGTAGAGATGGGGTTTCACCACGTTGGCCAGCCTGGTCTTGAACTCCTGACCTTGGAGTCCTGGCTGACCTCGGCCTCCCAAAATGCTGGGATTGCAGGCGTGAGTCATCTTGCCCAGCAGGAATCCAATTTTTGAAGTGTGACTGGACATCTAAATGAAATCATGGGACATGCAAACATTGATGGCTCACTAAAAAAAATTGTAGAAACAATTTTTCTTTTTTCTTTTTTTGCAGAGTAAAACTCCATCTGTATCCATCAGTGGTTGAATGGATCGTAAGTGTGGTCTATCTGTACAATAGAATGTTATTTAGACATAAACAAGAATGAAGTTCTGACACATGCTACAAAAATAAAAACCACTATGAACCGAAAAAATTATGCTAAGTGAAAGAAGTCAGACACAAAAAGGCACGTATGGCACATTTCCAATGTAATGAAATATCCAGAATAGGTAAATCCATAGAGACAGAGAGGAGGTTGGTGATTGTCAGGGGCTAGCGGGAGGAGAGGTGGTAGGGTGAGTGTTTAATGTGTAAGGGATTCTTCTGGAGTGGTGGAAATGTTTGGAAGTGGATGGAGGTGATAGTTGCACAATGCTGTGAGTTGCACAACTCATTGTCACTGAGTTTTCATTTAAAAGTGGCACATTTTTGGTTATGCGAATTTCACCTAATCCTGCCCCCCCAAAAACTCCAGCTGTCTGCCTCCATTACACACACACACTGGAGCATTCTCTCTTTGCTATAGGGCTCAGCTGGTAAGGACCCTCACTCAGGCCATGTTTCCTTTCCAGGAATGAGTCTGGCGGTGTCTGTGGCCCAAGTCGGGGATGGGGAGCTGGTTCCAGGGTGGCTGTGAGGTTGGGCACTAAGTGTGGGGGACCCAACAGCATCAGGTGGCTCCCTGTGCAGACCTGCTGTGATGGGCATCTCTGGTCTCTGGGAGCTGCAGTGCCAGGTTAGGGCTGGGGAAAAGCACTTGACAATGGTCTTGGGTAGTAGAAGGAACCACAGTGATGCCTGTGCCCACCAGGGACCAATATTGGCCCTCTCCCTGTTTTCTTGGTACCACACACACTCTGAAATTTTGGTAGTATCCAAAGGAAGTGTGGAAATGACTGCTCCTGCACATCCTCCAGATAAAGGGACACAGAGTCACATTTAGTTTGATTTAGAAAAGAAAAAAAAGTACTACTCCCAGGGAACCACAAAAAGAGCTTGGGTAACCCGGGGTCTGCAGGGAGGCAGGAGGGTGGATGTACTTATCCAAGTGTACTTACCCAACCTTTTTTGGGTGAGAAAGACCAACTAAATGTGTAGCGGAAAGGTGGGCATGGGCATGGTTCAGGGAATAATTGGCTTAAATAACACGAGCATCCCACGGTAGGCCACCGTTGGGTGCACTCTTACTAGGGTGGAATGCTGCCGGGACCTGTGGTTTGTCTTTCTTCCCTTCGTATTCACTCCACTCTCAGGAGGGCTATCTCCTGGGATCGCTAGAAGGCTGCAGCAGTCTCCCATGTCTCTCAGCAGCTGTTTCTGACTCAGCAAAAGGGGCCTTGAGTCTTGTTGTCCTCAGTTCCTGAAGCTATCACTGTGTATCAAGGGAGCCCAGCGGCAGCCCCACACTGCATCCCTAGAGCAGGGCTGGTCTCAGCTTTGCTTCAGCAAATGGACTGAAACCAGGGGAAAGTATGTGGTTTTCTAGTGAAATTGGGGGATGTCCTTGGAAGGAGGGTGGATGAATGCTTGGTGGTCACATAAGCAACCACAAAGTTCTAGATGGGAAGGCTTCCTGGAGGAGGTGAGGTCTAAGCTGAAGGATAGAGATATCTGGGCTTTGGTGGTGAGACTGCCTAGTCAGAGCAGCATGTGTGCATCTCAGAGATGAGCCAGAGCAATCTCAGAGGTGAGCCAGAGCACGCTCAGAGCCCAGGGAGTTCAGGATCCAGGGGCATGTGGTGCATGTGGGAGCATGGTGGGAGGGGCTGCTCCCGAGGTCTGGAGAACCATCCTCAAGGACTGTGTTTGCCAGGCCAAAAGGGCATCAGCTTATCCTGAAGACAATGGGGAGCCATGGAAAGCTTTTAAGCAGGGAACAAATACGGTCAGATTTGTGTGAAACAAAGACCACTCCAGGTGCTGTGGGCAACCCCCAACATCTGTTATCTACAGAAAGTCATCAAGTCATCCTCTGTTAGCGGCTTACTATACCCACCCTGGGAAAGATTCCTTTAATCTGATTTCCATCTACAAGTTGAGGAGTTTTTTTTTTCTTATTTTAAATTATAAAATATTTTGAACATAGAGAAAATTAGGTACCACTTACTCAGATTTAACAGAAGTTAACTTATTGCTGCAGTTGCTCAGATACTATTATTTTATTTCAGAAATAAGAAGTAACACACATAGACACATTTATCTTCCTGCCTGCCCAGAAAACCACTACCCCAAAGTAAGTTTCAGTCTTTCCCATGTATGTTTTTACACTTTTGTTATAATATGTAAGTGTGCATTGAACACTTGGTTTTCACATTTCCTTGAAATACACTTAAGAATTCTGTCTTTCTTAATTGCTTACAGCACAAAGACCAGGTCTTCATGATTAACCTGAAATAGAGCATTGACACTGATATTAGGCTAATTTATGCCCACAAAATGCTTTGGTCTAAACTATTCTGAGAAGCAAGGAGAACATCTGCCTTACTTCAAAAGAGCTGTTCATAAGCACAGTCTCCCACTTAATTGCTTGATAGGGTCTTGGCTTAAGCCCCAGAAAGATCAAACAAATCATCCATATGCTCTATCGGAGTTTACATCTTTCAAGAGAGTCTTGAGTCAGTATTAAGATCTTCTGGGATCTCAGATCTTAGCTTCCTTTTATCTCATTTCCCCTACAACCCCAAGAACAGTCCCTTAAATCACCTTGGTGCTTCCTTTCTGGGCTTCCTGCAATAGACATTTTCAAGGGCTGTTTGTGGCCGCCGTGCTTGTTGAGACCTTTCAGGCAGGCAAGGAAGACACATCCTTGGAATACGTATCAATTCTGTACAAGATTAATCGCTGTCCTTCTTGGGTAATTAACTTCCCACCAAGCAGTTGTTTGGTCTCCTCAAGGGATAATACCATGTTGGAGCCTCAGAGTTAATCTCCATTGCTGGCAGGTAGGATACTCAGCAGCAATAAGAGCTGGAGGAGTCTGGGTGAGAGGTGAGCCCCGCTGTTGGCCTCTGTTTAGACTCCATCTCTACCACCCTGGCTACTCCATTTATCAGCCCACTGTGCAAACACTGAGTGGTTGAGGACAAAGACTGATGTCTACTGTTCACTTAGTTATTTAGTGCCTCTTCGTTTTCTTTCTTTCTTTCTTTTTTTTTTGAGATGGAGTCTTGCTCCATTGCCCAGGCTGGAGTGCAGTGGTGTCATCTAGGCTCACTGCAACCTCTGCCTCCTGAGTTCAAGTGATTCTCCTGCCTCAGCCTTCCGTGTAGCTGGGATTACAGGCACCTGCCACCACGCCCGATTAATTTTTGTATTTTTAGTAGAGAAGGGGTTTCACCATGTTGGCCAGCCTTGTCTCGAACTCCTGACCTCAGGTGATTCACCCACCTCAGCCTCCCAAAATGCTGGGATTATGGGAGTGAGCCATAGTGCCCATCCTTTAGTGCTTATTATGCAACAGATATTCTCTGATGGGCATTAACATGCAACACAGAGATCCTCACAATTTGTGCATACTCTTATAGATCCACCATCTGCCTTTTCTCCAGATCTTCTTGTCCCTGGTCTCCCAATCTTGTTAGTTTAGGCCCCTCATCAACCAGCTCAGCCATTCCTCACTGCTCATGCATCCGTGTATATTCTTATTCCAGGACACTCTCTTTCCACACAAAGTGGAGGGCCAGTGCACTTTACCCAAAGCCCGGCCTATTAGGAAGATTTCCTTGCAAGATGCCTTTCGGGGTCTCCCATGTGGGGCTGTGGTACTGCAGCAATCCATTTCAACTGGTACCTACATATCAAGCCAACTCATGCATGAACCAAGCTCTGACTTTTCCCATCCTGTGTCAGCAGGTCATAGGAACTTCTTGTGGGGTCAAAGGGGTGGGCGGAGGGAGAGACGTCAGTGCAACAGTGATGGTGCCGTGTGGGGCTGCCACCTCATCATGTGGCCCACTTGTGTGCTCTGCCCTTTGTACACCTGATCCTGCCTCCATGGCTTCCATCTTTTGAAGAGTTGCTGCTGGGCCTGCCAACCTTATGGGTCTGACATTACCCAACTCATGACGGGCAGTTCTGGCAACATGGTCATTTGATGTCCCGTGGTCAATCTCCCTCAGGGCAGAAGTGGACAGCTTTCCCACTATGGGATGATGGCACTTGGGCTAGGTCTGATTCAAGTCCCTGATTTTGATGGGGCTGAGAAATCAATGCTCTGAAGTTCTACTATTCTTACAGTTGGGTCCTAAGGCTGCCCTTCAGCATGGTCTGCCTTTTGGCTCTAAGAGATGAGCCTTTAACCACTGCCAAGGAAGCCCTCTGACCTTCACAGTTTGAACTGATGATGACTTGTCCTTGCCTGCTATTTTCTCTCTTTAAAGCACGAATGGTGGTTAGCAAGAGCTGCCCAATTTCACAGTCCTTATAATAATCCTTTCTCCCTTGATTTTTTTTTTTAAGAGATGGAGTCTCACTCTGTCATCCAGGATGGAATACAGTGATGTGATTGTAGCTCATTGCAGCCTTGAACTCCTGGGCTTAAGCTATCCTCCTACCTCAGCCTCCTGAGTAGCTGGAACTACAGGCATACATTACTGTACCTGGCTAATTTTTTAAACATTTACAAATTGGGGTCTCACTTTGTTGCCCAGGGTGGTCTTGAACTCCTGGCCTCAAGTGACCCTGTGGTCTCAGCTCCCCAAAGTGTTAGAATTACAGGCGTGAACCACTGTGCTTTGCCTCCCATATTTTCTTTCTTTCTTTCTTTTTTTTTTTTTTTGAGACGGAGTCTCGTTCTGTCACCCAGGCTGGAGTGCAGTGGCACAATCTCAGCTCATTGCAAGCTCCACCTCCCCGGTTCATGCCATTCTCCTGCCTCACCCTCCTGAGTAGCTGGGATTACAGGCGCCTGCCACCATGCCTGGCTAATTTTTTTGTATTTTTAGTAGAGATGGGGGTTTCACCGTGTTAGCCAGGATGGTCTCGATCTCCTGACCTTGTGATTCCCCCGCCTTAGCCTCCCAAAGTGCTGGGATTACAGGCATGAGCCACTGCACCTGGCCTACCTCCCATATTTTTTAAATGCCAGAGCCATTGTATGATCCAGTGCATCCCCTTCCACCTATATCTTATTCCAGTTAACCGCACACGAGGGTCTTTGCCTTTGTGTAGCTAGAGCGAACCAGGCAGAGAAAAAATAGAAGTGATTTGTCCAGTTAAGCCAGTGAGTTAAAATCCAAGCCAGCACTAGTAGTGCTTCTGGGCTCTACCGAGTAGAAAGTAGAGGTGGGGCTCTCTAGATTCCAAGAAACATAAACTCCCTCAAACTACCTCAACTAAGAGTGAGCACAGTTATTGCAAAAATCCTCATGCTCAGGAGGGCAGGGAAGCCTAAGATCCAAGCCTAGGAAACCGCAGAACTAGGTCTACCAAGGCCAGATCAGCATAGAATACCTGTGGGACCACAATAGAAGGAGCAGGGACTCTCCATTCTAGAGCTGGGGACTTGCTGTGGGCTTGCCCTCCTCTCTTCCCTCCATCCACTGGCCTTTTCTGTCCTCACTTGAGAGCTAGGAAATCGGATTAGCACAACTAATCACTGTTACTGCTGGGAAGAGGTTTTACCATCAGACCACATCCCGGGCATTTGACCAGGCTGCCTCAGCTGTCATCAGACCAAGCAGGAGGTGGCAGAGCCACCGGGTGTGACCAGAGCCCTGGAACTGAGTTGCCTGGTTTTGCATCCTGGCCCCACCACAACAAGCCATATGTCCTTGGCTAAGTCATTTAGCCTTTCTGCACCTATTTCTCATTTGTAAAATAGGGGATGATAGTAATACCTACTGCTCAGGGTTGTTAGGAGGGTTACATGAGTTAAAATTGCTTAAAGCCCTTAGAACAGTGCCTGGCACATAGTCCATAGTCTGTGTTTGCCAAAAGTAAAAAACAAACACGTACTGTATGGCAGAGTGGGAGTAGAGAGGAAAGTAGAGAAAACCTGCAAAGGGAGGAAAAAAATTGTTAAGAGAAAGTCAGGCTCCTGGAATTGTTTCAGTTGCCAAATTTCTCATTTTCACTCCAGTCCATGTATTTCCTATAGGAAACCTATTTTCTATGAAATAGTCTGAGTTGGTTTTCTTTTTCTCTTTGCTACCAAAAAAAGTCTTTCTGAAGCAAATACCCTCTTTTTCCACTTCCACACATTGAAGCCCCACCCTCACTTTAAAGTCTTGCTTGACCCTTCCTTCCTCCATGAAGTCTTCCCTTATTGGCCAAGTCAGGAGTCTCCTCTTCCAAGTCCCTCTAGCACAGTCTGTGTCTCCTTTATGCTTCTTACTGCTTTCTACTTTGCATCATGGGCATTTGTGTGCATACTTTTTCTCCTCTGATAAACTACACAGTGCCTGCAAAGTAAGGTGACATACGTCAACATACATAGCATCATCAAGAGCTTTTCAATCTATAAAAAATAAAATATGATCCACACCTCCAGACTTTATGGCCACACCATACATGCTCCTAGTACACACAAACCTGTCTTATTCCATTTTGAAGGCACCCTAGCAGGTTACTATTACATCCTGATATGTCACATATTGTGACAGTATATATTATACACTATTATAGCCTGTTATAGGGAGAGCAGGGCTTCTTAGGCTGCCCTGACACCTAGCTCCTCCAAGGGGAGGAAGAATTGGTAACATGAGTGGTCAGATCCTGAGACATGGATTGGGCGGCAGTTTACCAGTGGGTCGGGTCACTGAGTGTCAGAGGTGAGGGCACACTAGAGAGTTTCCCCTTGCCCTTCCCATTCGCGTGTGGTAAGTATAAATAAGCAAAACCTGTCTTCTCCATGCAGGCCCAGCCATCCTTTTCTTCTTCACTTTCTGTTCCATGTAGTACACACAACTTAGCAAGACTTACCTCTCTTTCTAGTCTACTTTCTCCACCTAAGGTTGGAAGCTTCAGATTCGGGTACCTGAGATTCATAGGGAGTCAGGCTGGTGCGTTAGAATCAAGGGTTCTTTTAGGCTTTCTAATCTGAACTGCTTACTCCACACCAGCTTGTCCCAGAACTCTGCACTGGGATTCTCAGTAGGGACACCATACAACTCATGATCCAAACCAGGCATCTTGAGAGTGAAGAGGGGGGCCAGTTATTAACATGGACACTGAGAATAGGCACAAATTGGGCATGTTCCAGTGACACCAGGGCATATGGTCACCCTAGTTACTGGGTCTTCCTCCGTGTTTATGCAGCACTACCTTATTTCCCATTTGGTTCTCATTCCTTATGAGTACAGTCCCTTTGATGAGAAATCCCAGGGGTAGAAGAGAGGAATGTCAGAATCTGAAAATCAAAACCCAACCTTGAATATCTTATACATATAATAGACTCTTGATTAATATGGGTGAAAGAATAATGAATGTAGCTGAATTATTGCAAAGTTATATTTAATAATAAAAATAGGGGCTGGCTGCAGTGGCTCACACCTGTAATCCCAGCACTTTGGGAGGCTGAGGTAGGTGGATCATTTGAGGTCAGGAGTTTGAGACCAGCCTGGCCAACATGGTGAAACCCCGTTTCTACTAAAAATACAGAAATTAGCTGGGTGAAAAAAAAAAAAAAAAAGAAATTAGCTGGGTGTAGTGGTGCGTGCCTGTAATCCCAGCTACTCAGGAAGCTGAGGCAGGAGAATTGCTTGAACCTGGGAGGCGGAAGTTGCAGTGAGTCGAGATTGTGCCATTGCATTCCAGCCTGGGCGACAAGAATGATACTCCGTCTCAAAAAAACACATAATAATAATACTAATTGAAGTCAATATTATGGCAGTACCAGTGATTAAGAAAAATAACATTTAAAATATGTTTCTTTCCTTTGATGGATTGGGATCCATCAAAGAGTCAGAATAGGCTTGGGATCCCAGCTCATCCCTTAGGAACTGTGTCATTCTGGGCATGCTGCTTAACTCAGGGCTGTGTGTGTGTGATCTGAATGTCATTTGGGGGTCTTCCTGCCCCTTGGAGATTTAGGAAATTTAACATAAACACAGTGTGTAGTGGGTTAAGTAAACTCAGAGTTTGCCTCACAGTTTCTGTATGTTCTAATTCCTAATTCTTTTTTAAAAACTTTTTTGGGCCGGGTGTGGTCGCTTACGTCTGTAGTCCCAGTACTTTGGGAACCCAAGGCAGCAGGATCGCTTGAGTCCAGGAGTTTGAGACCAGCCTGGGCAACATAGTGAGACACCATCTCTACTAAAAAATTTTAAAATTAAAAAAAAATTAAATTAGCCGGGTGTGGTGGTGTGCACCTGTAGACCCAGCTACTCAGGAGGCCGAGGTAGGAAGATTACTTGAGTCTGGGAGGTCAAGGTTGCAGTGAGCCATGATCATGCCACTGCACTGCAGCCTGGAAAACAGAGCGAGACCCTGTCTCAAAAGACTTTTTTGTTTGTTTTTCTCTGCCTTCACCCTGTATGTCTGTGTGTGTTGCCTCACAGCAAACCCAAATGTAAATTTTAGGCCCCACCACTCTTTTCCGTAGGAAACCTAACCTTTCTCAACATTTCATGAGTTTGGTGAATTCCGTGACTCTTGGAGGGGCTATGCAGAGAGCTCACCACCTGCCATGGGCATCTACCATCTGGGTGCCTGCAGCCCTTCTTCCTTTTTCCACTTGGTTATTTTCCAAAGTTCCTCTCTTCCCCTTTTCATTCCATAAACGCTTGTGGAACACAGTCCAGCCTCTTTGTGACTTCTCTCATGAGAACAGCATGCCCCACCCACCCTGCCCCGCTGCTCTCTTCTAAAGCCTTCTCCTGATTTTTGGTGACCAAATTTTTCTCCTTCCTATTTCTTGAATAAAAAAGCCTAGATGAGGATGGGCACACAGCACCATGAACAAACCTTAGGCTGTGGAGGTTCCCACTCGTGATTCCAAAGTCCCTCTGGAAGCTTTAGCATCTGGGCACATTTGGGCGTGCATGTGCACTTTTCTAATGACCTACCTCTTGGCTCTTATCAGATTTCCCCTTGCGGAATTCCTTCCTTCCTTTCTTCCCTACCTCCCTTCCTCCCTTCCTCCCTTCTTCCCTTTCTCCCTTCTTCCTTTTCTCCCTTTCTCTCCTTCTTTCTTTCCTTCTGAGTCTCACGCCGTCAGCCAGGCTAAAGTGCAGTGGTGCAATCTCAGCTCACTGCAACCTCCACCTCCCGGTTTCAAGCGATTCTCCTGCCTCAGTCATCCAAACAGCTGGGACTACAGGTGCCCACCAGCATGCCTGGCTAATTTTTGTATTTTTGGTAGAGACGGTGTTTCACCATGTTGGCCCGGCTGGTCTCAAACTCCTGACCTCAAGTGATCCATCTGTCTTGGCCTCCCAAAGTGCTGGGATCACAGGCGTTAGCCATCACGTCCAGGCTTCTTATCAGATTTTCAAAGGGATCTGGGACCCCTGAGAAGTAGAGCAATTCCTTTGGAACATGTCGTGTCATTTAACTTTAAAACTTCAGGGTTTCTCTTTCTATGATACAGGTGCAAGGTTGAACTGTCTCTTAAACCTATCAGCAATTCTTATAGCTACCTTTGGGTTCACAAAAGGAAGAAAAAGAGAAAGGAAAAATATAGAGACAGAGAATCCCTAAACTTCTTTCTCCAACTGGGCAAGAGCTGGAAGAATGGAGGAAGTAAGCTCAATGGTTATATTAGTTAGGATATTTCCAGATACAAGCAACAGAAATACCAACTGACAATGGACTAACCAATAAAAATACCCAAGCTGGGGTGTCTCCAACATTGATAGTTTGGCAGCTCAATGACATGACCAAACCCCTGGATTCTTTCCCTGTTTTTGCTCTTTTATCATTAGGTTGGCTCTCCTTAGTCCCAGAATGGCCACCACAGTTCTAGCATCATCAGCAGACCCAACAATGCCTAGTGATAAAAGGGAGAGGTGCCTCTTTCTGTATGTCTCTTTACCAGTAAAAAATGATTCCCAGGCCAGGCACAGTGGCTCATGCCTATAATCTGAGCACTTTGGGAGGCCAAGACGGATTGTTTGAGCCTAGGTGTTTGAGACCAGCCTGGGCAATATGATGAGACCCTATCTCTATTAAAAAACCAAACCAAAACAAAAATCATTCCCAAAAGCTCCCCATAAACATTCACTCATATTTCATTGGCCAAAATTGTATGATATGTTCCTGCCTAACCCAATCACAGGTGAGGGTAATGGTGCCACCGACATTGGCATACACCAATTAGCACCCACTCTTTGGGAGATAAGGGTGGGCTCATCCCCTACAAATCATATAACTGCCATGGAGGAAGGCAGGCACACAACAAAGCTGGGATCTTGTTGGACAAGTGGTTGGGTAGCAGCCATATGTCTGGGAGTGGATTGATCCATGAGTAGTGGAGACAGAAGAAAGGAGGAATGGGCTGAAGGAGGGCACCCGTTGCACGGCAGTGGAGGAAAGAGATGGTGGGTCAGACATCTCTGTGGCAGGGGTGAGGTACTGCTGTTAGTCAAGGACCTTTTGGTGATTTTCTGAAAAGCCTCAGGGGGGGTAGGAGTTGGGGAAAGTATTTTCACAGTGGCCATGGTGAGTAAAAGCTCCTTTGAATATGTTGCTTCTCACCTTGGGCGATTCTCTGGTGAGATGTCATTTGTAGTCTGTGATAATAGTGGCTCCTGCTTCAAAATTTCCACTCCATCTTCTTCTGCACTGACGTTCACTAACACTGAACTTCTCTTTCCTGTTGCAGACTCTTTAAAGTCATAGCTTTTCTTTTCATTTCTTTCCCATGTCTTTAATTTTCATGAGGTCTCAACAAATAATTTCCTCATCTTTAGTATCCTGTCTAGAGACTCCAAGTAGGTACACAGCTGCAGATTTCAGCTCAGATTCTGTTCTGCATGGTTACAAAAATGTTCCATACCACCAAAGCGGTCCTTTCAGATTCCCAGTGACCTGATAGACGTACCCATCTATTAATGGATCCCACTAATCATGTAGACCAGGACTCTGGGATAACCAGCTCTTAGCTGATTTCAGGTCTATGGTGTAAAGCCTGCACAGCATAATTTAAATGCATTTTTAAAGCAAACTGGTTTGCAGAGAACCCCGTGTTATGATATGTTTCCATAATGGCACCAGTGTCTGCTCAAGTCTGTAATGAAACGTGCAATAATGCTCCCACAAAATCCACCAGGAAAGATTCCCATAAGTGGAAGAGTTTTATTGCCAGCAGGTTTTATGTCTTAATTCTCTCACCCTCTTTTCTCTGAAATGTAATTTAAATAGTCCTTTTTAAAATTTTTGACTTTTCAGAAGTCAGATATACTCTGTGGAGATGAGGCTGTTGGTTGAGATGATTCCAGTTAGGAAGCATTTTTGGTGGATTGTGCAGGGCCCCAATGTGTAAAAACCACCCCGTACCAACGCAGCTTCTCTTTGTATGCATGGGATCTTTTTAAAAATATTTTTTGAGATGCAGTTTCACTCTTTTTTGCCCAGGTTGGAGTGCAGTGGCCTGATCTCAGCTCACTGCAACCTCCGCCTCCTGGGTTCAAGCAATTCTCCTGCCTCAGCCTCCTCAGTAGCTGGGACTACAGGTGTGTGCCACCACACCCAGTTAATTTTTGTATTTTTAGTAGAGACAAGGTTTCACTATGTTGGCCAGGCTGGTCTTGAACTCCTGACCTCAGGTGATCCACCCGCCTCGGCCTCTGAAAGTGCTGGGAGTACAGGCATAAGCCACTGCTCCAAGCCTTTATGGGATCTTTTGATCTACAGTGAGGGGAAGAGGGATCAATTTTATTTGGAGGTTGGGCTGAAGGAGACAGAAAGACCACCAGAGGGATGCTATGGCATCTCTTCTTTGAACCATAATAGAGAAAGGAAAAGGGTTAGAGACTGAAGCTGCTCAGATGAGATTTTTGGAGACCCTGGGCCCAAGCACAACTGCTTTAGGGTCCAGGGAGCACCTTGGGGCACGGGTTGTGGTCAGGACTGGTTACCTTGCCTCAGTGCCAGAACCACTTTGTGGGCAATGACCCACAATGACCTTGTGGGCAATGTCCTGGCCAGGAGGAGGGGCAGCTGGGGCAGGAAGTGGGGCAAAGTAGAAGCAGAAACTGCAGTGTGTCCACAGACCTGAGAGGACACCCCGTGTGACTCCTAGAAGTAGCAGGTTGAACCACAGGGTTGCTGATAGCCAGTGGTGAAGATGATGGGGCTTGGGTCTTTACCATGTGGTTATAAGGAAGGAGGGCATCATTTTTAGGCCATAGGCTGGTGAAGGTGCCATTGATTTAATCCAAAATGCTTTGGCATAGAAAATCCAGAAAAGACAAGTAAATGTGTTTCTTTCTTCAAATGATTTACAATGACTCCACTTTGTTATCTTGCCCAATATAGAACTGGCCAGAACTCCTGCTTAGCTAGCTAGTGCCATAGAACAAATCACCTCTCAATTTAGTGCCTTACAGTGGTCATTGTTTTGTAATCTCTCGGGATTTCTGTAGATAAGGAGTTTTGGAAAGGCTTGTTGGAGTGATTCTGGTTCCAGTCACTCATGTGGTTACTCTCGGACAGTGGCTGGAGCTTGGAGAGCCAGGGTTGAAGCAGCAGGTGGCCGGCTGGGCACCTCTGCTTCTTTATATGGTTTCAGGGCCTCAGTGGCCTCTCCATGTGGACTGGTTTAGGCTTCCTTACAGACTGATGGCCTCAGGAGAGTCAAAATGCTTACCCAGGGCTCAAGACTTTAGGAGTGAGAATCACGGGGAGTAAGATGGAATATGGGTCCCTTTTATAGCCGAGCCTCTGAAGTCACACAGGATCACTTCAATGGCATGCTGTTAATTGAAACAATCACAAAGAGGCTGGGCACGGTGGCTCATGCCTGTGGTCCCAGCACTTTGGGAGGCTGAGGTGGGCAGACTGCTTGAGCTCAGGAGTTCAAGACCGGCCTGGGCAACATGGCAAAACTCTGTCTCTACAAAATATACAAAAATTAGCTGGGCATGGTGGTGCATGCCGGTAGTCCTAGCTACGCGGGAGGCTGAGGTGGGAGGATTGCTTGAGTTTGTAGAGGTCGAGGCTGCAGTGAAGCTGCAATCGTGCCACTGCACTCCAGCCTGAGTGACAGAGTGAGGGTCTGTCTTAAAAGACAAACAAACAAACAAACAAACCAGTCACAAAAGCCCACCCCACATCAAGAGGAGGGGAACTGAACTCCACCTCATGATGGAGAAATGATAACGTAATAGAAAAACATGGGGTTGGGGAGAGGTGGGAGATACTGCATTTTTCTTTTAAAAATACAACTGCAACCATCTTTTCCATGCAGGGTAAAATCATCTTTGCAAGCTTCCTCCAATGCTAGCTCCTTTCAAGAGAGCCTTCCTTTATGACTCTGTTTTTTCCTGCCCAGCATTCAGCCACCTTTTCTACCTGTTTTAATCTCCACTTTTCCCCCAACCCAGCCCCTCAACTGTGTTTGTCATCTCTTCCTAATTCCCACTTATTATGCAGACCAAAACCTCTCCAGCTCTCCTGCTGTGTGATCCTTTCCTAAAAAGGCACTGAACTAACAGTTCTCATGAATGAAGGGAGTACAGAAACCTATTGGAACATGATGACTAAGACGCAGGGCAGCTCCCGGACAGCCCCTGACTGAAACATCCCTGAGTTCTTTGAGCATCAAACACGCCTGTGAGATCCTTGATTACACTGCGGGTAAGCAGACAGGAGGACAGATGATGTGTAAGGTTGGAGAACGCCAGGAAAATGAATGGGCTTCAAGACAAGGAAAGGCTCTCAGGGAATACTTTCCAAGCCCGCAGGAATGTAAGGACACTCCCACATTGCTGGTAAGTGAGTCATCACCAATCACCATCCAGTTAAGAATCATTGTATGTAACAGGCTTAGAATCAAAGACATTTTTTTTTTTTTTTTTGAATCGACAGAAAAGAAAACCTATTTAGAAGTCTGGAGAATGAACTAAAAGGACAGGCTAAGATGGGAACACTTGGAGGCAGGACAGTAGAAAGACAGGGACGCTCCTGTGTGACTGTTGGGAAGAGCGAACTCATAGGGAAGCAAGGAGGCACTTGTCAGCTGGAACCTGCTGGTGTTATCATCTAGTTTCCCTGCACTCACAAACAATTTGCTACCCTTCAGGGGACTTCATCACCATGTGCCACTCTTCTCCCTGGGGCAATTATCCTTTTTAATTATGTGGCAGTGATATAACTGGGCCCCACATTTGTCAGGTACATTGGTTTGTTTGCAATAGCTAGAGGAGGTTCGACTCAGACCCAAGTGAGAATTCTGGCTCTGTTAGTGTCCAGCCTGGTGACTTAACCTTTCCGGAGCTCTGTTTGCTCATGGGAACTGTAAAATGGGGATTATTACACCCTACCTTTGTGTCACAATAATAAAATGAGATACAGTGAGTAAAATCTTTAGAATAGCCTCAGACCCCACTGGTGCTTAATCAAGTGTGTTCTGTTTCTGTTCCCTCTTAATTATTCAGCACCATTAGTGAGCATCTTTTTTTCCTTTTGTAACCAGCCTCAAACTTGTTTATTTTTCCAGGTGTACATTGTCACTAGAAGCCAGGCATTTAAAATAAACACGTGGTTATAATAAAGGATAGGTCACATTACACAGTAATTATTACTCTAGGAGGTTCAGCAAAGGAACACCCCTTTTCCACAGCTTCCTCTTCGTGTATGGGCCTTCCAAATCAATTTTTCTGCAAGAGGCCCCTTTTCTGGTGAGTTAAAAGCCAGCAACTCCTTCAAAGATCAGATGTAGGCAATGAGATGCTACCGAGTAGGGCAATACAGCCCACCTAGCATCCTGGCTCAGGTCCTTGGGTCCAGGATCCTAGATTTCCCAGTGGGTCACCTGTTGCCACCACAGGTCTAGAAAGAGGATGTTTGGAAGTTTTGTTTTGGAATTTGAGCCCCTGGGGCACATAGAAGCCTTGAAGGCAGGCTGTAAATGTCCCCATTCAAGCCCAGTCCCTTATAAGCACAAACCACAGATCACCTATTCCCTCTCCCTGGAATAAAACACCCTCAGGCCAGCTGTGGTGACTCACACCTGTAATCCCAGCACTTTGGGAGGCCGAGGTGGGTGGATCACCTGAGGTCAGGAGTTCAAGACCAGCCTGTCCAACATGGTGAAACTCCGTCTCTACTAATAATACAAAAATTACAGGCGCACACCTGTAATTCCAGCTGCTCAGGAGGCTGAGGCAGGAGAATCACTTGAATCCGGGAGGCAGAGTTTGCAGTGAGCCGAGATAGCGCTGTTGCACTCTAGCCTGGGCGACAAGAGGGAAACTCCATCCCAAACAAACAAACAAACAAACAAACAAACCAAACTCCAACCCTCCATCCCTATCCACCTGAGAGCTCTCATACAGTTGCTTAAGATCCAATTCCTAAGTATCTCTCTTCTTCTGCGGGCCTTCTCTCTCAAGCAGATGTACTCTTCTCCTTTGAGGCTGCAGATGCCCAGAACACACTTCCATTGCAGCAGCATCAAGATGACAGGCACACTATCCTCCCGACCAGGCCCCAAGCAATGTGACCATTTCTCATTCCTAATTCCCAGGAAACCATGGCACAGAGGGGGACTCAGTGAGTATTTGTTGACCTGAGTCAGATCAATGAAAGGCAAGACTTCAGACTTTGCAACCCCAATATTCCATGATGAATTAAAAAAAAACAACAGGGGCAGTTAACTTTATTTTCAGAGTCCAGTTAAGTCTAAAATATATGTTTTAGAGTTGAAATGTTCACATTACAACTTGGATATACATAAACAATTTGCTTACAATTTTTTCTCTAAGTGATTCTTACTTTAGAAATTCATTTCTTTCTACCTAAAATTATCTTTAAAATTCAGTCTCTGCAATAGGCAAAGTTTTCTTAAATATAACACAAAAGGCATTAAACATCGGGGGAATTTTTGATAAATTGGGCTACATTAAATTTAAGAACTTCCAACCATCAGAAGGTAAGAGTATGAAAAGGATGTCACATACTTGAGAGGCCATTTGTGATAAATACATCTCACAGAGGATTCACAAGACATAAAGAACCCCTCCATGCCAATAGGCAGTGTCAACAGCTCAGTAGGGAAACGGGCAAATGACCTGAACTGGCAGTTCACAACAGAGAATGCAGTCACGCACCACTTAATGACAGGGGTATGATCTGAGAAATGGGTTGGATGATTCTGTCATTGTATAAATATCATAGAGTGTACTTATACAAACCTAGATGGTATAGGCTACTACACACCTGGGCTATATGGTGTAGCCTTATTGCTCTGAAGCTACAAACCTGTTCAGCATGTTACTGTTCTGAATACTATAACATACTAAGTATTTGTGTATCAAAAGACACCTAAACATAGAAAAGGTATAGTAAAAATATGGTATTATAAGTGTATAATATAATATAATTGTTGTATGTGCAGTCTGTCATTGACCAAAACATCATTATGTGGTGCATGACTGTATTTAAGTGGCTAATAAAGATATGAAAGGCAGTTCAATCTAAAACCACAATAGATTACCACTACACACCTACTGGAATGCTAAAATGAAAAGGCTGGGCATCTTAAGTGTTGAAGAGAACATGGAACAACGGTAACTCCCTATCTACTCAATGAGAACACATAAAGACTCTATGACACAGACACACACTCCTGGGTATGTAGTAAACCCAAAGAATGTGTGTGATGACCAAAGATAATGTGCAAGAAGGCTGGGCACTGTGGCTCCCGTCTGGAGTCCCAATACTTTGAGAGGCTGAGGCAGGAGGATCACTTGAGGCCAGGAGTTCAAGACCAGCCTGAGCAACACAGGGAGACCCCATCTCTACGAAAAACTTTTTTAAGTTAGCCAGGTGTGGTGGCACACATCTGTAGTCCCAGCTACTCAGGGGGCAGAGGTTGGAGGATTGCTTGAACCCAGGAATTCGAGACCAGCCTAGGTAACATAGTGAGAACCCATCTCTATAAAAAACACAAAATTTAGCCAGGCATGATGGCACGTGCCTGTAGTCCCAGCTATGTGGGAGGCTGAGGTATGAGGATCACTCGAGCCTGGAAGGTCAAGGCAGCAGTAAGCCATGATGGTGCCTCTGCACTCCAGTCTGGGTGATAGAGTGAGACCCTATCTCAATAATAATAGCAATAACAATAATAATAATAATAATAATAATAATAATAATATACAAGAATAGGCATAGTAACCCTATTTGAAATTACCAAAACCTGGAAACTGCCTACATGTCTGTCATCAGTAGAATGGCACCTCTACTCCATGAGATGCCATGCAGCGATGGGAAAGCATGAACCATGATGGCGCACGACAGCATGGACACATCTCACAAACATGGTAGTGAGCCACAGGAGCCAGCCAGAAAAGAGTACAAACTGCCTGGATTCATTGCACAAAGTTCAAAAACAGGCAAAATGCAAAACTATACTGCTTGACACTTTCATTGACATACATCATACCTGTAGAAAAGTCTACAACTGACCTGCGGTAGTGACTGCAAGGGAAATTAGTGGGGCTGTGTGTGCTGGTAAGTTCTGATTCTTGATCTTGGTGCTGGCTAGACAAGTGGCTTTAACTTATTATGAAAATTCATCAAATTGGGAATTTCTGATTTGCATACTTTTCTAATCCTTCAATAAAAATGTTATTAAAAAAAACCTTTACATAACTTTGCCCTTCGGCTGATTTAGATTGCACACTCCCTAATGGGGCCCTTTCTCCTCCTGAAGGCATCTTCCTGAGGCTTATAGAAGAAGCCAAGGAGCTGAGAGCAGCAGAGACAAGAAACAGAGGGAGAGTGAGAAAGTCCAGAGTAAGTCTTGGCTCTTGCCTCTCTCGGAGCCCAGCTGCAGGCCCCCACTTCCTGGGATTTGGTTACTTAATCCAGGAAATTCCCCTTTTGGCCCATGCTGGTTTGAAATGGGTTTATGCCCTCAACAATCAACAGAGTCCTGACTAATGGGCCCATTAGAGGTTTTCCCAAAAGAAACCAGCTTCCTTCAAAGGTACATTTGAACTCCTGGCTCTAAGAAATCAGAAAAATTTGTTTACATTTATTTATTTAATTTATTTATTTAAGACAGGGTCATCCTCTGTTGACCCAGCTGGAGTGCAGTGGTGCAATCATAGCTCACTGCAACCTTCACCTCCCAGGCTTAAGCAATCCTCCCACCTCAGCCTCCCAAGTAACTGGGACTACAGGTATGCACCACCATGCCCGGATAATTTTTTTATTTCTTGTAGAGACGGGATCTCATCATGTTACAGAGGCAGGTCTTCAACTCCTGGGTTCAAGTGATCCTCCTGCCTTGGCCTTCCAAAGTGCTGGGATTACAGGCACGAGTCACTGTGCCCAGCTTATGTTTAAGTTTTAAAAGAGCAGTACCCATCTCTTCACCCACTCCCCTTCTGATCATCACGGTTGTCAAAAAGAAGGCTCAATCTCAACTTGGGCACCTATTCCACAAAGATTAGGAGTGAGCACTTAGCTGATGGTTCATACATAGGTGTTAACTCAATGAATAGGTGAACTAGATATGGCACAGTAATACAGTAGCAGGAAATACACATCAGAGCCAGGACACATCACCTTAGGTGCTGGCTTATATTTTATGGGGATGATATAGTATTTCTGGGAACCCTTACAGAGCTAACAAATATTCAGTCATTCGTCAGGAAGGTGGAGTAAGCTATTTGATTGCAGAGGTAGTTTTCAATATTTTCCTCATGGTTACAGTTCCAGAGCTTGATGACCTGTTTGAGTGCTTATAGAAACACAACCTTTCCAGGAGCAGCTCAGAGAGCTTGTTGCAAGCAAGAAGTCATTGTAATGTGGATATCACTGCAGGATGTGACATGACATACCAGTGGAAAGATGCAGCAGTCATCAGCGGAGGAAGTAGAGTCACTTTAATGATGAAGGCTGTGGAAATGTGTGGAAATGGTTACAGAAAGCAGGAGGCATTCCAGCTGTTTCACAGTGGGCAGGTCTATGCAAACCTGCCACAAAGTTTGAGGAAACTGAGAAACCAAAGAAAGAGGCTGACAAATCTGGTTTCTCATATATATATATGTGTGTGTGTATATATGTGTATATATATGTGTATATGTGTGTGTGTGTATATATGTGTATATGTGTGTGTATGTATATATACATATATATATTATTATTTTTTTCTTAGCAGAGTCTTGCTCTGTCACACAGGCTGGAGTGCAGTGGCACTCCCGCTCACTGCAACCTCCGCCTCCCGGGTTCAAGAGGTTTTCCTGCCTCAGCCTCCCTAGTAGCTGGAACTACAGGCATGCACCACCACCACACCTGGCTACTTTTTGTATTTTTAGTGGAGACGGGGTTTCGCCATGTTGGTCAGGCTGGTCTTGTTGGTCGGGCTGGTCTTCAACTTCTGACCTCAAGTGAGTCACCTGCCTTGGCCTCTCAAAGTGCTGGGATCACAGGCATGAGCCGCCATGTCCAGCTCATCACTCATTCTTTTGTTTGTTTGTTTATTTGTTTTGAGATGGAATTTTTGCTCTTGTTGCCCAGGCTGGAGCGCAATGGTGCAATTTTGGCTCACTGCAACCTCTGCCTCCTAGGTTCAAGCAATTCTTCTGCCTCATCCTCCCAAGTAGCTGGGATTACAGGCATGTGCCACCACGCCCGGCTAATTTTTTGTATTTAATAGAGATGGGGTTTCACCATGTTGGCCAGGCTGATCTCAAATTCCTGATTTCAGGTGATCCACTGCCTTGGCCTCCCAAAGTGCTGGGATTACAGGTGTGAGCCACTGTACCCGGCCTCATCACTCATTCTTATAGCCTTTGTGCCATTAAGTTTGGGCCAGGAAGCAGGGGCAAATCTCTCTAAGGAAGAGGAGGGTGGTGACAGCATTAATGAAAGTCTTCATTTTTCTGCTTTAAGTTTCAAAGTAGACTTAAAATCTGATAGCAAGACAATAGTCTCAAATGCCAGACTTTGCAGACAGAGAAAGGGTTTTCTTAAAACCCCCAAGGCTGGGGTTTTTACGTATCAAAAAAATCAAAGCTCAGAGAAATTGAGTGACCATTGAGTGAATCATGGAGGAAAGAAAAATGCAAATATGACAAACAGGAAGTTTCTACCCTACAGGAAGATGGACAGCTACTTTGAAACTTGGAGAAGAAGTTAAGAAATGGGACAAGAAAAGGCAGGCCAGGGGCAGGTTGTGAGTGTGCTGGTTTTTCCCGCCCCACCCATCAGGATCAAAGCTCCAGGTGTAAGAGACAATAGAAACACTGAGATAGTTTTAAAGACTCCAAGAACATATGGGCTGGTGCTCCCACTTCCCTGGGTATAGCCTGAGGAGTCTTCAAATCTCTCAAGAGAGCCTTTGGGTCAGGCTAACACTGCATCCAACATGGTGCCCAAGTCACAGAGCAGAAATGGCTGAGGGAGGCACTTCAGCGACTTGGGCCTGAGACAACTCACCTGACATACAATATATGGGCTTGCCCGGGCGTGGTGACTCACGCCTGTAATCCCAGCACTTTGGGAGGCCAAGGCGGGTGGATCGCTTGAGGTCAGGAGTTCGAGACCAGCCTGGCCAATATGGTGAAGCCCAGTCTCTACTAAAAATACAAAAAGCACACCTGTAGTCCCAGCTAGTTAGGAAGCTGAAGCAGGAGGATCCCTTGAACCCAGGAGGCAGAAGTTGCAGTGAGCCGAGATTGAACCACTGCACTCCAGCCTGGGCGACAGAGCGAGAAGCTGTCAAAAAAAAAAAAGTAAAATACCATTTGAACTTGCCTGAGTTGTGGAAGGAGTCCAGGAATTCCTGTGTGCCACAGGGGTTGGGGGCCAAAAAGTAGCTGAGGTACTAGCTGGTGATTTCACCAGAACATCACTACAGAGAAGGCAAAGTGACTTTATAATAAAGAGCTGTAGAATGGACTTCTCAAACCAGCGATCAAATAGCTTTCCCATGCAGACCTTGGGGATCAGGAGTCACAGTGAAAGCCAGATGAGGCTGAGGCAGCAAGGTAAAGCCCCCAACCTTGCAGGCAGCATGTGATTGTGCCACAAGGCCAAGACCTGAAGCTAAGTTAGCTTCTCCTGCATCCAACTGCCATCTTGGAAAAAAGCAGAGAAAGGAAAATCCTTGCATTGATGGAGAGACCCAGACACTATGTAATTACTTGAAAAGATATTATTTTAAACCAGAGGAGGCTGAGATACCATAACAACAAGATCAAAAATTTTCTTTCATGCAGTGGAAATGGGGTTTCAAGAGCTGGTTGGGAGCTTATTGACAGCTGTGTTTTGCATATCTGAGCAAATTCTACCCCGATCACAGGATACTCATGACTTCCAAAACAACATACTGATTTTTTTCAATTATGATGGTAATATATATGATTTCATTGTAGAAAACTTGGGGGGACAACATACTATAAAGAAGAAAATAAAAAAGATTCTGTAATTTCACCAGCCATAGATAACCTCTGTAAACATCTTGGTTTATTTTTTCCCCATCTGTTTTCTATGTATATGTGCATGTGTATGTGCATCACTGTGATTGTCTGTGCATCACTGTGATTGTCTGTGCATCTTATTTGTTCACAAGATTCTTTAATTTTTTTTTCTTTTTTTTTTGAGATGGAGTCCCACACCTTTTTCTCAGGCTGGAGTGCAGTTGTACAATCTTGGCTCACTGCAGCCTCGACTTCCCAGGCTCAAGTGATACTCCTGCCTCAGCCTCCTGAGCAGCTCAGACTACAGGCGTGTGCCACCATGCCTGGCTAATTTTTTATTTTTTTATTTTTAGTACAGATAGGGTTTCACCATGTTGGCCAGGCTGGTCTCGAACTCCTGACCTTAGGCGATCCGCCCACCTCGGCCTCCCAAAGTGCTGGGATTACAGGTGTGAACCGCCGTACCCAGCCTTTGGATCTGCTTTTACCGTTGCATGAGTGTGTGGCCTCATCACCACTTCCAGCAGCCAGCACCTGTAATTCTTTGTAGATCCAGTCTTGGGCTGCTGGAGGAGGCATTGCCTGAGAATTTACACTCCTGGGGCAGCCCTTCACCAGTGACTGGTGTAATGTAGGAATGTAAGCCTCGTCCAGGTGCACAGGGGTGGGAGTCAGGGGGATTCTGAGGTGCTGTGTATACTTGTGGTTCCCTGTGGGGCAGGCTGAAGCTATTCTCCCTGGGACTCAGCCTGAGATGGCACCCTAGCTTGGCTTCTCTGAGAGCACATCCTTCATAAATCACTTGCACACAAAACTCATCTCAACGTCTGCTTCTGGGAACCTGACCTAAGATAGCCAGTGATACATTTTTAAACATTAAAATAAATATGAAGAAAATAAGAGGCTGTGGATATATTTAGGAATCTAAAGTTGGTTTTTACAGCATAAGTAAACAAACAAAAACAGAATCTTGGATCTTGACCTATCAGTCTGGAGTCAGAACCTTTTTTTTCTTTTGAGGCAGGGTCTCACTCTGTCCCCCAGGCTGCCCAAAGTGCTGGGATTACAGGCATGGGCCACTGCGCCTGACTTGGAGTCAGAACTTTAACAGCAGAAAAACAGGAGTGGTGCCCCTTTAAATCACGGATGGTCATTCCGTGCTTTTTGGGGAGATTGATGCTGGGTCCTAGTGGTCTCCTGCAGGGGCTGGAACCACCCCAGAGAAAGGAGAGCAGGCTTCTGTCCCTTCTTGCTGCACTTCCGAATAACACAGGTCAGCCCAGGGCCAGAACCTTGGGGCAGCTCCACCGAAGAAACTGTCCTGTTGCCCCTGATCCTGCCGTCCCAAGCCCAATCCTCACACCAAGGCAAGGTGAGGAGAAGGCAGGGGTTGTGGGGGTGTGGGTGGGTGGGGGTCCTTGTGTTCCACAGTGCGAGAGCTGGACCAGGAAGATGGAATTGACTACCCTGAGTGACCATAGAAAGGGTTTCTAGAAACTCAACTTTCCAAGCAGGTTTAGAGAAAAGTGCACTTGTCCTCCCACTGCTAACAGCTGGGGAAGTGCGCATGTGCGTGCTGCTCCAACAGCTCAGAAGTCCTGGGAGCTTTTAAAAATTTCCCAGTCCAGGTTCTGCTTACTGGGCTCCAGTCTCCCTCAGAAAGACAGAAGGCAGAAGGCAGACTGCTCGGTTCTTCGAAGTAGCTCAGCTAGACCTGATGACAACACTGGCCTGTGGGTAGATTCTCTGCAGGGCCAGCCTGCACCTCCCAGCAAGGGCACCACCTGGTGGCGGGCACTCTACGGGATGGGCTCTCTGTCTCTCCGGTGGTGTGTGTGTGTACGTGCCTGTGTGTGCGTGCATGTGTTTAGGTGGAGGCTAAAGTGGGTGGGGAGGGGATTTACCCTCTGCAGCCTCAGGCTTCCCTGGCAAGCCACTGCCTTGGACATGACATTTGCTAGTTTGGCTGGAGCCCAGTGGCCAGATATTAAGAATTTAAGCTCTGCGCTTAGGGCTTGTGCAGCCTTAGACACTAAATGTCTCTAAGCCTGTTTCTTATCTGTAAAAGGAAAATCAAAGTACCTAGCTCTTTGGGTTCGTTGTTAAAAATAAATGAGATTATGCTTTGGATTCCCAATAAATAGATCCTGAGAGATTCAGACATAAGTAGTTTATTTGAGAAGTGACTCCAGGAAAAACCACTTGAGGAGAGGGATGTGAGCCAGGAATGGGGAAAAAGATGGCAAGAGTGACTTATCCAGCAAGTGTCTTGCCACTGAGGGCACCTGCATGCCATCCCTCTCAGTAGGACCTTGCCTGAGGGGAGGAGGGAGCTGGGATATTTATCCACAGATTCCCATCAGTCACTGTGGGAGGACACTCCTGGGGTGCCTCAATGCCTTAGCTCTCTCACTTATTTGGCATGTGGGCACGGTGGGCACCAGCAACCAGAAAGGGTCCTCAGACAGGTTTGGAAATGATGGCATTCTGAAGTTGGGCCAACATGTATGGAAATGGTTAGTGGGGAGGGGGGATCGCTGGGGCACCACCGAAGTCTTCTATATGCATGATTAAAAATTCTCAGAACATAGTAACATTGCAATAAACAATAGCTATTTATAATAGTACACATCAGTGGTCCCCGGCAAAGTGTGACACAGCTGATAACCTAGATGTAGGTTCAGATAGGCTGTGTGCCATGGGAGCACTAGGTACCAACAGCCCTACAGCAGGTGTTTAGTGTCCTCTCATTTATAGATAGGGAAACTGAGGCTCAGGGAGCATGAGAGCCTTGTTGAAGGTCATGGGGTCGATCGTGCCAGTGTTGGTCTCCTGCGGGTGGTGCTGCTGCTCCCGCCAGTCCAGGATTGTAAAGAGTTTTCATTCTGTGCCTGTGTTAAACTGTGCTCTCCCTGAGCCCCACCATGACAGCGCAGAAGTTTGTTTCCATCTGTAAAATGTCAAGGCTGAATCTTTTATGTTCTGCCCTGGGTCTGTGCCAGACAATGAACTCCATCCAAGCCCTGTGGCTGCCTCCAGCCCACGAGACTCTTTGGAACAAAAGGAATAATTCTCAGTGGCAGGAGAGAGTGAGGGAATGGTTTTATCACTTTTTTCCTGCACGACTCAGACCTGAGAGAAAAGAACAGGGAACTGGCAGAAATAGAAGGTGACAGGGCCACTCTCTCACTTGTTTCCTGCTGTCATGCCTGCATGGAATTTGGGAGTTTGCTGACCCAGTGGGGCTGCTTTGGGTCCACTGGGAGCAGAAACCTGGGGTTCTATCGCCTGCCTCATGGCAGGGCGTCGAGTCTGCTCTCAGCTCTCTTTCCTGAACACGATTGCCACTGTCTGTGCTGGTGACAAAAGAGAGAAGCCTCAACGCTCTCCTTTATACTGCACTAGGCCATTCCGTAACTCAAGCAGGAGAAAAACCCAGGAGTGGGGTGGCATAGGCGGGGCCACCACAGGAAGCCCCTGCATCGGGGGGCGCAGGCTGTTTCTGGGTCATTCCACTGGGAAGGGGACAAAACCCATCTTTTATGACCCATGTTCAGTTCTCAGTTGGAGTCAGGTAAGCCTTTCCCTTATTCTTATTGCTTTCAAAATGTTTTCTAAAATTGTGGTATGACATACATAACATGCAATTCTTTTATGTTTTAATTAATTAATTAATTATTTTGAGACGGAGTTTCGCTCTTGTTGCCCAGGCTGGAGTGCAATGGCGTGATCTCGGCTCACCGCCATGTCCGACTTCCTCAGCCTCCCGAGTAGCTGGGATTACAGGCATGTAATCCCACCATGCCCGGCTACTAAATTGATATTTAACCCTTTTAAAGGATATGATTTGGTGGCATTAATTACATTCACAATGTGGTGAAATCACCACCACTCTCTGGTTTCAAAACTTTTTCATCACCCCAAACAGAACCAACTAAGCTACAAGATAGTCCTGGGGGAGCCAGGGCTCCAGTTGGGACATGTGTTTCTAAAGGAGTGTGGAGAGAAAGTAAACTCTTAGGTATATTTTCCTTTAAAATCATGACAATAATACCTATGCGAGAGGTACTGTTATTATTCCCATTTTACAGAAAAGGAAACTGAGGCCTAGAAAGCAGCTGGCCAGTGTCAGGGCTAGTATTTGAAATAGACTAGTCTGGCCTCACTGGACACCACCTCCACCCCACCTGGCTGGTCCCACTTCTCACTCCATTCTGCTGGAATCATTCCATGAGCTAAAATGTCTAACGATGTTGGGCCTTTGACTTCCCTCTAAAGGGAATTGTTAGGCTGAGCTGAATCTTCAGGGCTTTGACCATCTCCTCTGGCAAATTAAGTGTGACGTGGGGGTTCTGGAATGAGGTGGAGGTGAATTGTAATGAACATGGGCTTATTTGAGCCTGGAATCAGGCCAGTCATGGATCTACATTGAGAAGGGACTTGGGGAGCTGTATGAGAGTGGCTGGGCCATTCCTGGAGTGCCGAGGCCTTCCTGGAGGGCCCCACATCTGTTTGCTGCTTCAGCACAAGAGAGATACTCTTTGAGGGGATGCGAACCTGGAGAGTCCCCTCCCCACACTGAAGGATCAGAAACCGTGGAGGGTCCTTGCCCCAGCGCAGTGGCAGAGCCTGTGGCCCCAGCCCTACGTGGTGCCAGGACTCTCCATTTCAGCAGGGTGGTCAGAGGGGAGGCAGAAGGCCCTGAGAAACCTTCCCCTTCACATCCCCAGGGCCCCAGAGTGAACCAGACTAGGTAGTGGGAGAGGGGATGCTTGCAAAAGATCAAGAACAACAGCCCTGAAGATTTTCAACGATCAATATTAGTAAATCTCACTCATGAAGCACTTCCTATGTGCCAAGGAGCACCCTAGGGGCTCTTCAAAATTACTCTTCCCAACTCTCGGTTGCTGGGTAGGTATTGTTTTCTCTGTTTTACAGATGAGGAAGAGAATGGCCAGCAAGGTAAAATGGCAGAGCTAAGATGCAAACAAACTCAGGTCTGCGATGCCCAAACCCCTGTCCCTTTCCCTCCTTGTACCTGAAAACTCGTCTTGGCACCAGGGGAAGTGCATCTGGGAGTGGCTGTGTCTGCCTGCATGTTGATGCTGGTGGGGTGCATGTGTGTGGGGCAGGAGCTGGGTCTGTGACATCCTGGGTGAAAGGCAGTAGAGCGAGGGCTTCTCTGGCATCGCTGACAGCTGCCTGGATCTCCTGTTTCTCTGGGCTGGCTCTCTGTCAGCCAGGTGGGGACGCACACCTAGGTCTGCCCTCAGGTGCTCTAAACCGAGGTGAGGGTTCACAAAGCCACCAGAGCAGCTGCTGTTTCCTTGCAGATGCCTATCTGGAGGGGGTGTCACTTGGCGGCAGGAATGGCAGTTCCCACAGAAGTGTTGGGGGCTCTTAAAACCTCGTTTAGTCAGGCCACACAGGAAATCTACCCAGTGTTTTCTGAGCCTGGGCCGGAAGAGGCCTACAGGGAAACCACAGGAACACACAATTTTTGCCCATAATGCAATTCAACAGAGAGTTCTTGAGGGCCTATTTGTGGACACATCTCTGAGACACCAAGATGGTAAAATTCCAGGATTCTCCCCACACCCAGGGAGGACATCCTAGCTGGCCCACTGTGCACTTTGGAGGCACAGCCCTTGTTAGATTGCTGTGAGGATTTGGAAGAACAAGTTCCTGGCATCTACAACCTATGCTAATTTCTTCTCTTCCTTACTTTAGAGCATGATAGTCATTGCTAACTGACAAAGAAGTCACTTTTAAAATGTGAAACATTTTTTCTTTCTTGTCTACCTCATTGACTTGAAAAAAAATCTTTACTCCATGGCCCTGGTCATTTGAATAGAAAAATGCAAAAATCATAATGATTTTATAGATTATTAGAGCCACACAAACAGCTAATCTAGACAATCCAGGGCAAAATACATTCTGGTATCTTAAGCATCCTCTTTTCTCACTTGTACATGTTTCCCCTTCAAATCACTCAGAAAAATGAGAGGCCTTGGCCTCTGTTTCAGTCCACCTGCTGGAAAAGTCCTCGAGGGAAGTGTCTTTGTGGTGGATGTGGTCTGACTGGGCCTGGAAGATGGGGAGGGAAAGCCTGAACACAAAACTGCAGGCCTTTGAGGGACTGGGGACTCACCTGCCCCAACCCCCTTGTTCTGTAGCAGAGGAGACAGAAGCTCGAGCCACAGCCAAATGGCTCATTCATGGCAGGGCAGGTGCTGCAAGCAGATGTCCTGGGGTCCTGTCCCATGCTATTACTAGTCTGCTGGTGGCCTCAGCAAATTCCCTAATACCGAGGGGCTTCCCTTATAACGCACATACTGGGAGCTAAGACTTTGCACACAATGGCAGATGGCAGGGACTTCTAACCTCATTAGGGAGGGCCAGCATGATAGAGCCAACTGCACCTCAGTGGGCCCCAATGCAGGACACCAGAGACAAGACCACCCAGCCAGATCTCTCCGAGACTGGCAAGGCCTGGAGGTCAGCATTGTTGGCTGGAGAGGGAGCTGAAACTTCGACAGGCACATTTAAACTTCATGTCCTCTGGGCACCCCCCGACTCTACCATTGATGGGAATGGGACTGAAGAACAGTGTGAGGTCTGCAGTGAACGCTGCAGGCACTCCTTCCACATTCCTTTTACTCTGAGTGTAGGCTGCTCTGAGTGTAGGCTGCAGACTTCTCCCAGCTGCCTCCCCTTCTAGTTGGGCCCAGCTAAATGGAAGCTGCCAGGGAGGCTATGCTGACCCCTCTACCCAGAATTTGGCCAGTGATTGGTTAAAGTGGAAATACAAAAGACCAGCCCTTTGTCTCAAGGCGCAGCAACTGTGGTGCACAGCCTGCTCCAGAGGTTCCCCTGGGGTCAGGCTAAAACCCACATCAGCTGAGACCATGTGCTTACTTTGCTCCTTCCCCTGCCCCATCCTGCTTCCCTCACTCCGATTCTCCTGAAAGCATCACCCAATTCATCGCTTGGATGAGACTCTCCACCTCAGGCTCTGCTTCTCGGAAACCCAGTCTAAGTCACGATCCATTCTGGAAGACCTTAACACTTTTCACGGACTGTGAGTCCTGCCGAATATATTTTGACCCTTTGATGGTTCCTGTCCTTGGTGATTCCCCAACCTCTGGTGAGATCTTTTCCTCTCTGGTGAACCTCTGGATGTTCCAACTTCAGAGGGGTTCTGGCTGCAGCTTTAACTCAGCCATATGTTGTGACAGCTCTTGGGGCAGCATGACACGGAAGCAATATCCTTCCTGCTTATTGGATCTCAGAATTCATTTTCGGACCAAAGACATCAAATAAACCCAAGAAATACGAAGCTGTTCACAGTTATGACTTGAGACGAATCGAGTTGTTCATCCTCTAAAGTTGTGTTCCATTCCTTATCAACCTCATCTGAAACCTCAGACACAAAAGCAGAGATGTTTGTGCCAGGAGGGGTGGAAAGTTAGGTCTGCCTTTCATATGTGTCTAGAGATGATAAACTTGGAAGGGAAATATAGCAGATCCAATCCTCCCTCCCCCATCTCCATTACGTCTTTGGCCTTGATAGATTTCAATATCCTGTGCAGCTGATGTCTGACCCACACATCAAGAACACAGCCTTCACACACCTGCCGTGAGAAGCCCTCTATGACCTTCTGCAGAGGGAGGGAACTGTCAAAGAGCTGCTGAGTGCAGGAACGCAGGGCGCTAAGAAGCAGGTACCCAGTTTGGGGTTAAAATATGCATAATACATACATTTGAATATCCATCAATAAATATCAGCCATGCTCACTTGTGGGTACTGGGGGTTATTGGAGATATTTATTCATTTGTTTTATGAATGGTATTTCCCAATTTTTCTATGATATAACACTGGTCTAGGAAAGAAATACAAGTTTTAAAAGCAGTTATGCACAATACAGTTCCTTTTTTTTTTTTTTTTTTTTTTTTGAGATGGAGTTTGGCTCTTGTCGTCCAGGCTAGAGTGCAGTGGCATGATCTCAGCTCACTGCAACCTCCGCCTCCTGGGTTCAAGCAATTCTCCTGCCTCAGCCTCCCAAGTAGCTGGGATTACAGGTGCCTGCCACCACACCCAGCTAATTTTTGCATTTTTAGTAGAGATGGGGTTTCACCATGTTGGCCAAGGTGGTCTCGAACTCCTAACCTCAGGCGATCTGCCCGCCTTGGCCTCCCAAAGTGCTGGGATTACAGGTGTGAGCCACCATGCCTGGCCATTTCCATTTTTTAGTATGAATAATTACTTATGGTCACACACACGCATGTGTAAAATAAGACCGCAACTACATGCACCAAAATGTTTGCAGAGCTTAGTTTTGGGTAGTAGGAAGATGTGTGGTCTTTTCTTTCTTTTTTACTTAGCAAGGTATTCTATGACTTCAGGCAATGCTGTACAGTGAAATATCCATTCTCAGTCTCTGACAGACCTACACAGTAGTAATCAACACAGGTCCCCTCTCAGGGACATGGTGATGGCCTTACGCTGGCATGGTGGGATGTGCCTGTCAGGCGGAGTGAGACACTGGAACCCAGTGATCCAAGCAGAGAGGATGGAGCTAGTCCCCTTGGGATAGCTCTGTAGGATAAAAGCCAGCAGAACCTGCTCCCAGCCACCAGGCAGGCTTCTGCCCATGTGCCCCTCCTGCCTAGAACCTTCCCATGGAGGGTCCTCCATGTCTATGTTTTGCTCTCCATTCTCCCCCTGCCTCAGCCTCCAGCTCCAGGGCATCCACTCCATTCTCCCCTGTGCCTTTTGGTGGAAGCATCTGGGGCTCTTATGTTGTGTGTGTGCAGGGGGGGTGAGGAAGGGAATCATCTTTCTGTTCTTAGAACTGATGTTTCAATTCTCTTTCCCTTCTCTTAGTTATTGCCTTTCCTTCTATTGCTTCTGCTTTTTCCCTCACCAGTCCAAAGGAACAGTTATTAGTAATCATATTCATTATGATTACTATATAGTAACTACAATTATTACTACCACTATTTTCTAGTGTATGTCTCCCTCAGCAGCTGCAGAGTTATCTAGAAACACAGGAGGGAAGATAGGGCGTAATGTTAAATTCTACGGTAAGAAAATCAGCATCTATCTTGCAAGAACAAATAATACATGGAATTGACTTGAGCCAGGGAATTCCTGATGATCATAAATATTCTGAAATAAGATTCCAAGGTGCTACAATAGCAAGGCCACAGTTCTAGATCCTTACACAATGTGGATAATGATTTAAGTCCAGAGTGGCTACCATAGAAGGCAGCCCTACCAGTAGGCTGGAAATCACAAATGTTACCCCCGGGATAGAAAAGTGCATTGGTAACAGTGGTGGCTCAGAGGGGCCTGGAGTGCAGCCATCACAAGGGGGCTCCGGGGGCTCTGTTAGGTTCTAAACAAGTTTCTCGAACCTGCAGCCACTTGACCTCTAGATTGGGGTTGGGGTGTTTGCGGGGTTGGAGAGATAGGGCCAGCAGCTTTCTGTCGCATGCCCACTAACCCTCAGGAAGTCTGATAGGACTGCCAGTAGCCTGGCAAGGACTCTAATCACAGACAAAAGGAGTCCTGATGGGGGCACCCAGAAGGTAGGTTATTTTCTAGAGTGCCAAAAAAAGCTTGCTGGGAGGCATGTTGTCTCCATAGTCAAAATGAGGCCTTGGCGTGTTATCAAGATGCCAATCATTTGGATTTTTATCACTGATCCTGTGAAAGCACACAAAAGAATGCATCTTTGGCAGCACAGAAGCTCACGCTAGCGCTTTGAGAGACAGTCCTGGGAATGCGCAGGCAATAAGAACGCCAGGAAAATACTAAGGGTGAGACGAGGAGAGAGGCCTTTAATTGTCCTGAGTGAGCAGCCACACCACCTGTCCTCAGAAGACCACAGGAAATCCCCACCCTCCTCAAAATAACCTTGGGCCTTGTCCCATCCCAGGGCATGGCAGAAAGCATCCAGTGTCAGCACAGGCTTGGAGGATGCCGAGGCTGGGAGGGGACGGTGAACTGGCTGGACCGATTGGGCTGAGGGTTGTGTGATCTTGATAGCTGGAAGCGAGGGGCAGAGAAGAAGGCAGCCTCTTACAAAGACCAGAAACAGAAGGTGGTGGCGAAAGCATGGGGCCCTGCTGTCTACAGAGACCTTGGCTGTAGAGAAAACAGCAGGAGCTGACCGAGGACAGTGTTGCTATGTGGGGAATGGAGAAAAAAATTGTAAATTTAAGTTACTTACCAGACACGGTGACTCATGCCTGTAATCCCAGCACTTTGGGAGGCCAAGGTGGGCGGATCCCTTGAGGTCAGAGTTTGAGACCAGCCTGCTCAACATGGGGAAACCTGTCTCTACTAAAAATGTAAAATTAGCCGGGTGTGGTGGCATGTGCCTGTAGTTCCAGCTAATCGGGAGGCTGAGGCAGGAGAATCGCTTGAACCCGGGAGGCAGAGGTTGCTGTGAGCCAAGATGGCACCACTGCACTCCAGCCTGGGCAACAGAGTGAGATGCTGTCTCAAAAAAAAAAAAAAAGTTTAAGTTACTTAGAGCTGATGGGAGATGGTAGGACCAGAGGGGTGGGCTTCTTGAAAATGTCTGAGAGCTGGAGGCAAGTAGGAAACTTGCACTTGGGGTAAGAACCAGAGAAAAGACCAAGAACAAGAAGTTCCGCAGAATGGAGCCTTGGTGAGTAGAATCCGGGGGACCTTAGGTGTCTCCTCATGTGTGGAGGCTGCACAAAGCAGTTTTGCCCTGAAACCAAAGACCCAGCAAGGAAGAGCCAAGAAGGGAAGGTGATGTCTGGTTAGTGCCCGCCCACAGTGAACGCAGTAAGAAGCCCGTGTTCCAGTTTAAGGTTTGTTCCCCAGCAGTACCACACATGGTGAAAGGTTTCGGCACTCCCAGCCCAGAATGAGCCCTGTATTGCACTGGGAGAGATGTCCCAGAAGAGGCACAGCAGAACCGCAAAGGGTGAAGGCACTGTCTAGAAGAGCCAGGCTGCCCGGGGGTAGGGGGTTGCAGGGGTGGGGGCTGAACAGGTCTACAAGCAAGAGACCAGACGGAAGTCAGGAATAGGCCCTGCTGAGCACCCATGACAAGGTGCACACAAGGGCCACCAGCCCCGATGACCTGGGTGAATTTGGGGAGTTAACCTCTGTCATCCCCTCCTTTTCCTAGTGGCTTCTCTGGCCTGAGGAAAAGGCTTAGCTGTGAACTGAATGCCATTTTATATCGCTGTTAACTCTCCCAATCCTTTTAGCTGAAAACCTCTTAATCTAGCTGGGAAATGGAGGATATTGGCCCCCAGTGAAAGGAGAGAATAGGAGAGTGAAGACTCACCTCTTCATGCCCCTGATGTTAATGAGTTTGGAGGCGGGGCTAGGCCAGGAGAGGTGAGATGCTTGTTCTGACACACTCTCCCTTCTCCCCATTTTATTTCTAACTATTCTCCTATCCCTCAAGATTCCTAGACCATGGGGATCCAGGGTGCAAATCTTCCAGGTTAAGTTCTTTAGCGATATCTCCTGCCCTAGTTTTGGAAAGCTACCAAGCTGATACCACCACTGTCTGTAAAATGCCCCAGGAGTGGCAGGTAGCTTCCTGCATGGCCAGATAGTATGGGTGTCAGAGGAGGAGAGTCTAGAGTCAGCACTTCTAGAATGATCCTCTGTCTGCTCACCAAACCAAGTCCTGCCACTGTGCTGGAAGTCGTGGTTTTCATTAGTGTTTCATTAGTGTTGCTCACTGACACCAGTTTTTCCTCTCCCTTTGGCCACTGGGAAATGTGAACTCCTTGGCTCCCTCATGATGGGTGGGGCCACATGACAGTTCTCATCAACGAACAGAAAGGATGTGACTTCCTGCCTGGAGCATTGAATTGCCAGTGTGAGACCCTCCAGAATTTGCTTCCTCCTACCTAGATGATGGTGGCCCCCTTGTTGAGTCAGAGTCCCCATAATCTGGGTCCTTGAGTGATTCCAAAGGGCAGAACTCCTGCCACCTTTGGACACGTAGCATGAGCAAGGAAAAAACCATTTGTGTGTGTGTGTGTGCTGTTTTGTTTCTTAAGATGGAGTCTTGCTCTGTCGCCCAGGCTGGAATGCAGTGGTATGATCTCGGCTCACCGAAACCGCTCTCCCTGGTTCAAGTGGTTCTCCTGTCTCAGTCTTCCAAGTAGCTGGGACTATAGGTGCATGCCAACACGCCCGGCTAATTTTTGTATTTTTAGTAGAAGCGGAGTTTCACTGTGTTGGCCAGGCTGGTCTCCTGACCTCAGGTGATCCACCCGCCTTAGCCTCCCACAGTGCTGGGATTACAGGGGTGAGCCACCGTGCCCGTCCTGAAATAAACCTTTCATGCACAAGCCACCAGAAGCTGGGATTGCTTGTTATTGGAGCATAACCTGGTATATCCTGAATGATAAGGTGATGTGAGGGGGAAAGAAACAAGGCATCCTCCTTTGATGTGTATATCAACAAAAAGTGATCATTAAACAAGAAGTGACGTTAGGGGAAATTTCCCGTATCATCGTAGATTCTGGTTATTAGAGAACTATCCAGATGGAAGAGAAAAAGTATAAATGTGTGATCTGTGTAAAAGAAATGCAAATGAGAAGAATTTATGTCATGTGCTCCTCATATGTGCCTAATGACCACATGGCTAGAACAATTCTGCATGTTGTTGGGTAAATTGCCTGTCACAGGGGTTCCTCAAGAGGGAGGCTGCGAGATAGAGATCACTGTGCAAGAGGCTTATTAGGGAGTGTGGATTAGGCCTGTGGAAGGGAAGGAATGGGAGGAGGCAGACATGGACAGAGGGAGTAGTTCAACTCCATGAAGTTTCCATGGACACCTCAGCCAGCCCTGAGGGGAGTCAGTCCTGAATGGAAGGGGGGTGGGCACTGGAGGGTAGTGGAGGACCCTTCAGAGCTGTCCCAAGTTGCGGCCAGAGGGCTGAGTCTTTCTGCCCCTGTGTTGATTAGTCATCAGATGTGGTGCCCCAGGCAGGAGGTGTGGCTTTGGGCAGGGTGGTCTCTTCCGCTGAGGCAAGCCCCAAGGAAGATTAAAGTGTTCAGATCTGGGGCTGGGGGCAGCTCTCTTGATGAAAGCAGAAAACTCAAGAAGGCAGCCTTCAGCAGCAGCTGGATATTAAACAAAGGGTATCCATCCTTCCGAGGAGTAAACTTTCTCTCAGGAGAAGCAAAAATAACAGAATGATGATTTATCCTGGGGACTCCGCTGTATCATTGGCAACTCAAGCTGTCCCCATGAAGCTTTATGAATGGGCTGGAATCTGGGGGTGCCATGTGCACACGTTCACAGGCTAAAATGGCACACTTCTTTTCCTGTCATAGAAGAACTCCTGAGTAATCCTTAGTAAATTACATACTTGGAAGCATTTCACTACTGAGATTATGCAAATCAAACTGACTAGAAAATTCAGACCTCACAGCTGAGCTTGTCAAGACCTGACTTCCTTTACCTAGTGGGTGACTCCAACTGAACAAGATCAAAGCAAGCTCTGTCCTCACTTTCTGGGACTAACCAGTCCATCAGTGACACACACGCACACACACACAGAACCCAGAGCACATATGCAGGTTCCACTGGCAATTCTGAAAGTCAATAGATGTTGATATTTTAATCATCCCTAAAAGGTAGCCATTAGGGCCCATATATAGAAAGTTCCATTAAGTGCCTGAATGTCTCATTTAAAATTAATGCTGTCAGGTTCTTTGGGGTTTGTAGCTACACAAAATCTGACAGTGACTAGGGTAGGTCAACAAAAGGGTGGACCTTGAGCAGTGAGCTCCTAATTCTCCTAGGAAAAGAAGTCTCCAGTGATGAACAATACCATTCAGGGAGGCAGAAATCCTGGATTTAGTCTCCGCTTTGTCTCGTGAGGCTGTGTGATTGTAGACAAGATGCTCAACCTCTCTAAGCCATAGTATCCATCTTGGAAAAAAGCAGGGAGAGTGATTACGTGTATGTGGTACAAAGAATACATAATGTGCCTCCAGAGTTATAAATGCTAGGATTATATTAAAATTGATCACGCTTAGCAAAATTATTGACTTTTCTCCTGCTAGTTACCACAGGGTTAAAAAATAATGACGCTTATAACCTACAAAGATCAATACTCCACCCTTTCCCCTCTTGGGGGCTGGTACCTGCTACAGATATCTCAGGACCTCAAAGAGCCAGAGGGGCAGCTGAAGCTGCAGGGCAATGACCCAGACTCTCTTTCAGCCGGATTGCTAGGAAAATAAGCATCCCATTTATTTGATATAATAGACATCTCAAGATAAAAGGAGGCAACCTACATTTGAGGGTTCCATTCCACTAGAATACAGCAGTTCTCAAACTGGAAATGCATCAGAATGCCTTGGAAGGCATGTGAGAACACAGATTGCTAGGCCTTATCCCAGCGTTTCTGATTCTATAGGTCCTGGGTGGAGCCCAAGTTTTGTGTCTCCAAGTTCCCAGGTGATGCTGATGCTGCTGGTCCAGGGACCAAGCTTTGAGAACTATAGCTCTAGACCAATCTCAAATATGCTTGCAAAATGAAGACGAGATGAAGCAAGGGAAAGCAGCTTTCAAAGTCTCTTAAAAATGCTTTTAAAATAATTTTTAATATTAAGTCTCTTTAAGGACTTTTTACTTACTCTTCTGAAAACCGGGAAGAATTTGAAACTACTACTTAGCAGACACTGTAACATGGAAACCAAAAGTGAAGAAAATCTTGTGAACATTAACTTTATCCCCCAAGAGTTTATCTTTTTCGGAGACGGGCGGATCACGAGGTCAGAAGATCGAGACCATCCTGGCTAACACAGTGAAACCCCGTCTCTACTAAAAAAAATACAAAAAACTAGCCGGGCGAGGTGGCGGGCGCCTGTAGTCCCAGCTACTCGGGAGGCTGAGGCAGGAGAATGGCGTAAACCCGGGAGGCGGAGCTTGCAGTGAGCTGAGATCCTGCCACTGCACTCCAGCCTGGGCGACAGAGCCAGACTCTGTCTCAAAAAAAAAAAAAAAAAATCTAAACGCCAAAACAATATCTCAGGTTTTAAAACCAGCTTTTGGAATGTGTTCATCTGCTAAAGTTCATGCATTTGAAAAGAAATCTACATGCCTTTTAAAGTGAGTCATTTTCGTGAAAGCCATCCAGCTCAGAGGAACTATTGATTTTACCATTTTGATGCTTGCCTGGGTGTTTTGCAGAGCTTGGAACAGTGAGCAAAAAGTTGAATCATATAAAACTGTTTGCCACCGTGACAGGTGGGGGTTGGATGGGAACTGGGGGCCAGTGTGGTGAGATGCAAGACAATCGCCATCAGGGCAAATAATACAGTTTCCATCTATCTCTCACAGACAGGTAGAGGAGACAAGTAGCCCTTCTCTAACTTTTCCGAGATTCCCTCGCTCAGGTTTTAGGGTAACGTCTTGCAATTCTTGGATTCCCTTTCCCAAATCAAATAAAGAAAAAGTTACATACACATCTCTGGAGGAAAATGTCTGTATTAAAAGCCAAAAAACCACATAAGTACAAGAAGAAACGCCCACCAGGCCACGTCACTGGATAGATCAACTTGGAAAAGGTTCATAAAGTTCATTTTCAGCGGTAACAATATATTGGCGTTAAATCCTTCCCATGCCCTCCCCCCAATTTTAAATAAATTAAAAAACAACAAATTTCAAATACAACTATGTTCAGATACAAAGAGCTTCTCTTACTACAGCAATAGCAATTTAATGTTTTTGTTTTGTATTTTTTTTTACTAAAACTTTCATTTAAAACAGTTATTAAATATATAAAACAAATACACAGGATTTGGTCATTTTCTGCCATGAATATAGGGCACGTGGGTGCGGGGAGGGAGTTGGGCAGGGGGATGCAATAGAGGGGAAAGGGCCCCATTTCCCTCCTCTCCGTCTTCGGATCTGCGATCCCACCCTCAGTCCAAGGGCTTAAACATCTGCTTTTCGGAACTGGAAGCGCAGCACAAACCTTGCTTTTCAAAGGCGCTGGGGCCTCTCGGCGGCCCCATCTCGGGAAGAGGAACTAACGATAACTACAGCACGAAGCACACCGGCCGAGTCTCCGGCGGGAAAGGCACCCGCGCGCGCGGACACAGGACGGACACAGGGAGGAGCGGAGCGGGTCACTTGGTCGCCACCCCGGAGGTGACGGCCGCGGCGGCGGCGGCAGCGGCGGCGGCGGCGGCGGCCGCGGTGGTCCCTGCGGGTACTGCGGCGGGGGTGGCTGCGGTGGCGCTGGCGGTGGTCCGACGCTGCTCCATACCGTTGGGCAGGAAGCCGGCGATGATGGGCACCGGCCAGATGAGGGCGGCCACGCTCCACACCACGATGACCAGGGTCATGAAGCAGGCCACCAGCGTGGACTCAATGGGCTTACGGTTCAGCCGCCAGCCCGGCTCACCCTGCAGCTCCTCCAGGCTGAAGTCTAGGCAGCAGAAATGCAGCGGCTCGCCCTGCAGCCACAGCGGCCCGGGCGGCTCGGCCGCGGGGTAGGCTGGCAGCGCGGTGGGCGCCCCGGCGGTGGCGGCGGCGCTGGGGGCGGCGGCGGGCCGGAGGCGGCCGGGGCGGCGACCGCGCACCCAGCCGCAGCCCACGCAGAGGCGCAGGTCCTGCTGCGCGCCGCCAGCCGCCAGCCCCAGGTGCTCGATGAGCAGTGGTGGCCCGACGCGGTGGAAGGCGGCGGCGAAGAAAGCGCGGCCGTGCGCGTTGGTGGAGAAGAGCAGCAGGTCGCACTGGAAGCCCCGCGGGCGGCCCCAGCGCACTAGCAGCGAGCTCAGCATCTGCCGCTGCACGCTGATGTTGCACGGTGCCGCCGCCGCCGCCTCCTCCGGGCCAGGGCGCTCGGGGGGCCCGGGGGCCGCCGAGGCCAGCAGCCGCGGGGTGATGGGCTCCTCCGCGGAGGACGCGTTGACTGAAGCATTGGAGGGCATCCCGAGGAGGCCGGGCGCGTCCGCGGCCCCGCCGCGGGCGGGCGGCAGCGGGCAGGCGGCGGCCAGCAGCGCGGCGAGCAGGGGCAGCATGGCCTGCGGCGGGCGCCTACGCGCGCGAGGCGGGTGGCGGTTGCATGGCGAGCGGGCGACGGGCCGGCGAGCTCACGGTGGGACCGCGGGAGCCGGCGGCCGGGCG